>NC_138371.1:123861042-123900578 GCF_054177405.1 Leptonychotes weddellii | reverse complement strand
CAAGACTGTTGAGTCCCAGATCTGTACCTCTGAAACAAATAATGCAATATATGTTAAGAGAAAAAAAAAGGGTAGCAGGAGGGGAAGAATGAAGGGGGGGAAATCGGAGGGGTAGACGAACCATGAGAGACGATGGACTCTGAAAAACAAACTGAGGGTTCTAGAGGGGAGGGGGGTGGGAGGTTGGGTTAGCCTGGTGATGGGTATTGAGGAGGGCACGTTCTGCATGGAGCACTGGGTGTTATGCACAAACAATGAATCATGGAACACTACATCTAAATCTAATGATGTAATGTATGGGGATTAACATAACAAAAAAATTAAAAAAAATTTGACAAAATACAGCATCGTTTATTGATTAAAACTCCTCACAGTGTAGGGATAGAGGGAACATACCTCAATATCATAAAAGCCATCTACAAAAAGCCCACAGTGAACATCATTCTCAGTGGGGAAAAAAGAGCTTTTCCCTGAAGGTCATGACTAGTATGTTCACTCTCACCATTATTGTTCAACATAGTACTAGAAGTCCTAGTCTCAGCAATCAGACAACAAAAAGAAATGGCATTCAAATTGGCAAAGAAGTCAAACTCTTACTCTTTGCAGATGACATGATACTTTATGTGGAAACCCAAAGGACTCCACCCCAAAATTGCTAGAACAGGAATTCAGCAATGTGGCAGTATATAAAATCAATGCACAGAAATCAGTTGCATTTCTTTTTGTTTTCATTCTGTTTTTTAATTTTTTTTATTTTGTTAGTCACCATTTAGTACTTAGTTTTTGATGTAGTGTTCCATGATTCATTATTTGTGTATAACACCCAGTACTCATTGCAATAGGTGCCCTCCTTAATACCCATCACCTGGCTAACCCATCCATCCCTGCCCCCCTCCCCTCTGAAACCCTCAGTTTGTTTCCCAGCATCCATAGTCTCTCATGGCTCGTCTCCCCCTCTGATTTTCCCCCCTTTGTTTTTTCCTTCTCCTAATGTCCTCCATGCTATTCGTTATGTTCCACGTAAGAGTGAAACCATATGATAATTGTCTGTCTTTGCCTGACTTACTTCACTTAGCATAATCCCCTCTAGTTCCATCCATGTCAGTGCAAAAGTTGGGTATTCATCCTTTCTGATGGCTGAGTAATATTCCATTGTATATATGAACCACATCTTTATCCATTCATCTGTTTAAGGGCATCTCAGTTCCTTCCACAGTTTGGCTATTGTGGACATTGCTGCTATGAACATTGGGGTGTATGTGCCCCTTTTCACTACATCTGTATCTTTGGGGTAAATACCCAGTAGTGCAATTGTGCATCAGTTGCATTTCTATACACTAACACTGAGACAGAAGAGAAATTAAGGACTTGATCCCATTTACAATTGTACCCAAACCATAAGATACCTAAGAATAAACCTCACCAAAGAGATAAAGGATCTGTACTCTAAAAACTACAGAACACTCATGAAAGAAATTGAGGAAGACAAAAAGAAAGGGAAAAACATTCCATGCTCATGGATTGGAAGAACAAATACTGTTAAAATGTCTATGCTACCCAGATCAGTCTACACATTCAATGCAATCCCTATCAAAATACCATTGACGTTTTTCACAGAGCTGGAACAATAATCCTAAAATTTGTATGGAACCAGAAAAGACCCCAAATAGCCTGAGGAATGTTGAAAAAGAAAACCAAAGCTGGGGGCATCACAATTCCGGACTTCAAGTTATATAACAAAACTGTAGTGATCAAGACAGTATGGTACTGGCATGAAATAAAATAGGTCAGTGGAACAGAATAGAGAACCCAGAAATGGACCCTCAACTCTATGGTCAACTAATCTTTGACAAAGCAGGAAAGAATATCCAATGGAAAAAAGCCTCTTCAACAAATGGTGTTGGGAAAATTGGACAGCCACATGCAGAAGAATGAAACTGGACCATTTTCTTACACCACACACAAAGATAAACTCAAAATGGATGAAAGACCTAAATGTGAGACAGGAATCCATCAAAATCCTAGAGGAGAACAGAGGCAGCAACCTCTGTGATCTCAGCCACAGCAACTTCTTGCTAGACACATCTCTACAGCAAGGGAAACAAGATCAAAAATGAACATCAAGATAAAAAGCTTCTGCACAGCAAAGAAAGCAGTCATCAAAACTTGAAAGGCAACCTACGGAATGGGAGAAGATACTAGCAAATATGACATAGCAGATAAAGGGCTAGTATCCAAGATCTATAAAGAACTTATCAAACTCAACACCCAAAAAACCAAATAATGCAGTCAAGAAATGGGCAGAAGACATGAACAGACATTTCTCCAAAGAAGACCTACAAATGGCCAACAGACATATGAAAAAAAGTTCCACATCACTTGGCATCAGGAAAATACAAATCAAAACCACAATGAGATACCACTTCACAGTAGTCAGATGACTAAAATTAACAAGTCAAGAGATAGCAAAAAAATGTTTGTGAGGATGCAGAAAGAGGGGAACCTCTCTGTTGGTGGGAATGGAAGCCGGTGCAGTCACTCTGGAAAACAGTATGGAGGTTCCTCAAGAAGTTAAAAATAGAGCTACCCTAGGACCCAGCAATTGCACTACTGGGTATTTACCCCAAAGATACAAATGTAGGGATCCGAAAAGGTACCTGCACCCCAAAGTTTATAGCAGCAATGTCCACAAGAGCCAAACTATGGAAAGAGCCCAGATGTCCACTGACAGATGAATAAAGAAGATGTGTGTGTGTGTGTGTGTGCATGCACGCAGGAATATTATGTAGCCATCAAAAATGAAATCTTGCCATTTGCAATGACATGGATGGAACTAGAGGGTATTATGCTAAGCGAAATAAGTGAATCAGAGAAAGACAAGTATCATATGATATCACTGATATGAGGAATTTGAGAAATAAGACAGAGGATCATAGGGGAAGGGAAGGAAAAGTGAAACAAGATGAAACCTGAGAGGGTGACAAACCATAAGAGACTCTTAATCTCAGGAAACTAACTGAAGGTTGCTGGAGTGGAGCGGGGTGGGAGGGATGGGGTGGCTGGGTGATGGACGTTGGGGAGGGTATGTGCTATGGTGAGCACTGTGAATTGTGTAAGACTGATGAATCACAGACCTGTACCCCTGAAACATATAATACATTATATGCTAATAAAAAATAAAAAGATGTGGTGTATATATATATATACAGTGGAAAATTAGCCATCAAAAAGGATGAATTCTTACCATTTACATTGACATGGATGTGACTGGAGGGTGTTATGCTGAGCGAAATAAGTCAGAGAAAGACAATTATCATATGGTTTCACTCATATGTGGAATATAAGAAACAGCACAGAGGATCATAGGGGAAGAGAGGGAAACCTGAATGGGAAGTTTGTCTTACAGGGAGAGAAACCATGAGAGACTCTTAACTATAGGAAACAAACTGGGGGTTGCTCGAGGGGAAGTGGGTGGGAGGATGGGGTAACTAGGTGATGGGTACTAAGGTGAGCATGTGATATGAATACTGGGTGTTATATGCAACTGATGAATAACTGAACTCAACATCTGAAACTAATAATGCAGTAACTATGTTGGTTAATTGAATTTAAATAAAAAAAAGTCTAACCCTTAATGGGCTGAGCCAGGAACCCCAACTTAATTTTTAAAGCCCTATTATCTATTTTGTTTTGGGTGAGTTATGATAGTTCATATTTTTCAATTAACTGGTCCATTTCATCTAAATTATCAAATTTACATGTGTAACTTGTTCACAGTAAACATTTGTTTTGATGTTTGCAAGCTTTTCATGATATCCTGGATTTTTTCTTGATATTGGTAATTTTGTATCTTTTCAATCTCAATGGAGGATTGTGAAATTTTTTCAAAGAATTAGTTTTTTAATTGATTTTACCTTTTTTCTGTTCAATTTTTTTGATTATGCCCTATATTTTATTACTTCGTTCCTTTCTTGTGGTTTATTTTTGCTCTTTTTCTGGATCCTTAATGTGGGAGTTTTGATTATTGACTTGAGGCTTTTCCTCATTTCCAACCTGTGACTTTAATGTTACAAATTTCTGTTGTTCTGTTTGGTTTTCTCCCAGATCCTCTCCACTCTGCTGTTGAACCCATTCAGAGTTTAAAATTTTTATTTTAGTTTTCACTTACAAAATGTTTTCATTTGGTTCTCTATATCTTCTTTGCTGACACTTGCTATTTTTCATTTGTTGCAACTGTGTTTATTTCTTGGAGTATTTTTATGATGGTCACTTGAAAATAATTGTCAGAAATCTCTAATACACCTATTATCTGGGTGTTGATATCTATTTTCAATTTTAGATCTTGTTGCTTTGTATAATTTTTTTTTCAACTGAAATCTGACTTTGGATATTAAGAGACTCTGGATTTTATTTATATCTTCTGTTTTAGTTGACTTCCTTTTGATACCTGCTTTTATAAGGAGGTGGAGGGGGAGTGCCTTTGTTACTGCCATGTGGGCATTAGAAGTCTAGGTTTTCCATGTAGTTGCCACTCACATGGAGTTAGGGCTGCTTATCATTCAGTACAGATAAGTGTCTTGGCAACCTACTCAGCCTTCACTAGTAACAGCGTGGGTAGATCCTTTAGGTGCCTCAGTACAGCCTGGCAAGAGTGGAAGTCTAGGCTTTCCATTCTGCTTTTGCTGGATGTGACTGTAGTTTAATTTTTTTGATGTTTGGTTGGAATAGAGTGGCTATTAAAAAATCATTGATCTTGGGGCGCCTGGGTGGCTCAGTCGTTAAGCGTCTGCCTTCGGCTCAGGTCATGATCCCGGGGTCCTGGGATCGAGCCCCGCATCGGGCTTTCCGCTCTGCGGGAGGCCTGCTTCTCCCTCTCCCACTCCCCCGCTTGTGTTCCCTCTCTCGCTGTGTCTCTCTCTGTCAAATAAATAAATAAAATCTTTAAAAAAAAAAAAAATCATTGATCTTTCAAGGCTGCCCCTTTCCTGATCCTTTGGATAGAGAGGGGATTTTAAGGTTTTTCTTGTCTAATTCTATTGGTGTTTCTAGGTTTCCGTCCTCTTTAGAAATTAGTCTGGAATATAGGAGGCCAAAAGAAAACCCAAGGAATTCACCACTGTGGTGTTCCTTGGGTTCAAATGACCCTAGCTGGTCTGCCTCCTTTCCACCATTCAGAATTGTCTTATGTTCATTTTACATACAAACATCTAGGGCTTTTAGTTCTACTCAGTGGAAAGAATAGGGAAAAGTATGTCTCCACTTTATTCCTGGAAGCAGAAGTTTTTGCTGGAGGATTTTGAAGACCATCTCAGAATTAAAGACCATCTGAATGGCCCAGTTACCCACTTCTGCTCTCTTTATCTATGGGGAGAGCAGCAGTGCCATGGACTTAATACCTCCTCAGGATGATGGAAGCAGAGCCTATGAAAAGGGAATATGAATAGACTGATGTTCTGGGAGATGGTTATTGTATAGAATCTTAAGATTTTTAGAAACCATTACTTTCTTCCTTAATTGTGTTACATTTGTGAGAAAAGAGGCCAGTTAGTTTAACAACACTTCAGCAGTCTGAAAACTGTGTATAGGTGAACAAATTAAATGTGAATGGTTATAAGAAAATGGACTGAATATTTTAGAATGACACAAAGTTTAAATTATAAATCATATATATTAGCCTTTAATATTAAATGAAGAAATACTGCACAACATGAATTTACAAAGGTAACTGGAAACCATCAAATTTCATATGCATTACTTAAACATATTAGTTCTGAGATGCAATTTATTAATCATAGCCTACTCAGAAGATGTTCATTTCATATTCCTAACGAATTTCAGCTGTCATTTTCCTGTCAGAAGTTTGACATTCTTAGTGTTGTTACCTTTTTAACAGTATTTAAAAATCACTTAGATTCCTGCAAACATAATTGGGTTAGTGATGTTCTGTCTCTAATAAAAACTCTCTAATTGAAGAGAAAGATGTTTTCTGTAATCTCTTTCCAGTTCCCCTGACAGTTACCATCTTTCCCCAGTTTCTCTCAAACAGCCTCTGGCATTTGCCTCCCTCATTAACTATTTATTATGAGCCTACCACTTTTCCAGGCAGTGCTGTAGATGCTGGGTATATAGATGTGAATAGAGTGGAATTAATTTCTCCCTTACAGAGATTCCATTCTACTTGGGAAGATAGATCACTGTATACAAATCAATATATAATATTTGGCCAGGCAATGGTGAGTGCCAAGGATAATGACACAGTGTAAGAAGATATGGGGGTGGGGTGGGGAGTACTTTAGATAGGGTTGTTAAGATCTTAGGAGGTTATATTATAGCTAAGATCTGGATAACGGGGGGAATCCATTTCTGAGAATTGGTTACAAGGGTTCCCCAGGCAGATGGAAAAGTAAACGTGAAGACCCTTTCAGATGGATTTGGGATATTTGAGGAACAGCATAACGTCTAGTTTAGCTAACAGTGGAGAAAGTGAGAGGTAGATGGTTAAGGAGATTGGAGAAATGGGCAACTCTCAGATTATGTAGGGCTGCACAAATCATGGTTAAGCAGCTTGAGACTTTAGAACTCAAGTGTGTTTTGCAGTTGGGTAGACAGTTGTAGGAGGCAGGAGATGTAGAAGGAAGTCCAGATGGAGGTTGTTAAAATAATCTAGGCTTGGACTACCTGATTTTGATAAAAGCGATGAGATATCCATTGGGTTGGGGATATATTATGAAGGTAGACCCAACAGAACTTGCTGATGGATTGAATGTGGAGTGTGAGAGAAAGAAAAGAATCAAGGACAACTGTAGTTTTTGACCTAAGCAATACGATGGAGTTAATCATTTACTGAGATGTGAAAGATGGGAGAAACCTATTTTGGGGTGGAGAACAAATGTTAAATTTGTAGTGTCCCTTAGGCACACAAATTGAAATACTAAATAAGCAGTTGGATATATGAGCCTGGAATTGGGATTAGGACTGGAATATAAATTTGGATGTCTGCAACTTCTACATAGTCTTTGAAGCTATGGGATTGGAAACCTTGCCTGACAGTAAACAGAGATGAACAAAAGATGACTAAGGGCTGAACTGTGAGGTAAAAGTGTAGAAGTCAAGAAGAGGGATAGCTGGCAAAAGAAAAGGAGGGAGCATCCACTGAAGTAAGAGGACAATAAGGAAAGAGAAATATCATGAAATCTAAGAAGGAAGTCTTCCTAGATCACCAGACTGTCAAATGTTGCTGAGCAATGAACAAAGAAGATTGATAAATGGTTGTAAGACTTAAAGAGGTACTATTTCATGACTTTGTTGACTAAAGGTTTGAGGAAGTGAGTGGAATGAAAGTCTGAGATAGATGAGAACAAAATGAGAGGTAAAAAGAGCTAGTTAATAGGTCTTGAGTTTTGTCATAAAGAGGAGCAGAGAAATAGTGTGGGAGCTGGAGAAAAATATGGGGCTTAAGGGGGCCCTGTTTCATTCTGTAGCAAGGGACCTGGAAATGCTAAGGGAAGAGAGAACTATGACTGCATTAAATGTAAAGTGGAATAAGGTGGGAATGAAAATATTATAAAAACATAACCCTAAGAGTAGATCAGAATAGCATAGAATGTTCATATTTTAAACTGTTCCATTAGTTTCATAAGGTTCCCCCCCCAATCTCTTTCAAGTTTAACCAAACACAAGATTGATCATGTGAGATGGACATGTGTTGCTTTCGTCTGCCTAGCATCCCTCTTTCAGTGAGGCAACTGTTCTCTCAAGCCTGGGGTTCTGATAGGCCTATTTTTATGGCCTGCTGACCTTTACGGTGAGCACAGGACTTAACTAGCCTTATTTGGGAGCCTATCTCCATCATCACTGTGCTATGTCTAGGAGTGAACATGGCATCCAAGGGGACTGAATTAGAGTTCTGTGAAATGATGGATAGACAGTGTGAATGACAACTTTCAAGCCTCTAGATCTATCTGTGCTTGAAGTGTATCCTCCCTTGAAATTTCCAGTTGCCTGAATCAATTTCCTTGTTCTGTTTAAGGTAGTTTGATTAGCTTCTACAAGTTGCACCTGAAAAAGTCCTAACACTACCTAATGCTATATGGCACAGTTAACAGAACTACATATGTTAAGAAGTACTGAGGTTATTGAAAAAGCATGCTAATCAAAGAAATATTTTGGTTGTCACATAGGATTTCCATTGCTGCATGGAATGGGGGTGGATATTCTAAGGAAATGAGTGGAGAAATAAGTTGGCTACATCTTATTGTTGAGCATCTTCCCTCAGATCATTATTTACACCCACTGCTAATGAATAAATTAGGTTGTCATGCTGGTAGCCAGCATGTGCCCCAATCTTGGTCATGCCGCTGAGTTGTACGTAAAGTAATTGAGTCTGTGGGATTAGAGAAGCAGGCTATGTCTGCTTAGTGAGTATACCCACGTTCTTCTTGGGAGCCCACCGTGGTACATTGCCATGAAAATAAAAAAAATCTGGAACAAGAAACTATATTTCTAACATTTTACTGCAGCTTGAATGGAAGGACTGGCAATAATGACAAAATATGGAAGTCATTATTCACTAGAAATGGCTTATTCTTGTTCATGCAGTATGTACAAGTCCCTGTAAAAGCAAGCCTTCCTTCTGCTTTCTCAGCAAGAGATCACAAGTAAGTGGGATGAATCAATGGCACCCTGTTCTCTGGGAGGAAAAGGGGAATCACAAGAGTAGGAATAGAAGTGTATTATCTCATTTTCCACCCACAAAACTGTGGGACTCCAGCCCCTTCTCTTTGAGGCTCTGGGGTTGGCAAGCCCATTACCTGTGTGAGGGAATGTGGCAGCCATGTGAGTTGACCCTCCCTTGCCCTCTCCCCAGGCTGTGGTGGAAGCGCTCTGAGGCTGTGATACAGAAGGAAGGCTCAGGGCCTTTATGGCTCCTGGCCTCTTCCATATCTGATATTGACAAGGCAATCTACCTCAATTCAGGTTAATCAGTCTCTACAGTTTTCTGCAACACTGTGATGAAGTTCTTTTATGTCTTCACTGCAGCCCCCCTCTATTAAAACAGGTGCATGTAGCTAGGTGGTAGTATGGACTGAGTAGCATGTGTCATATATATTCAGTCATACTTCTTGGAAAACACAATTATCTGCAGACTAAACTTGTTCCTTTAACAGATTTAAAAGCTCTTTGGGAGGTGGGTCTACTTTCCTTGAATTTGGGCTGGCCTGCCATGGCTTTACCAATGGTAAATTATCATGATGGAGGGACTCTTGAGTAGCTCTGAGACTACATGGAGAAGTCCAGGGACCCTGCCAAGCCCAGCCTTCCAGCCACCTTCATCTGAAGGGCCCAGGCACATGAGTGTAGATATTTTGGACCTTTTATTCAGACCATTACCAGCTAATTACAGCTGAGTGCTCCAAGATGATACTATCATGGTACAGAATTGCCCAGCTGATGCCTTGTTCAAATTCCTGACTCCTAAAATTGTGAGAGAGAACACAAGGGTTGTTTTAAGCCACTGAGTTTTGGGAATAGTTCATTATGCAGCAATCGTTAGATAACTGGAATGGCTTCTGACTTTCCTCAGGATGTGTTCATTCCTTTGTTTGCACTGACAACCAAAGGGTCTCAGATTTTCAGTAGCTACCTCTGCCAGTGGCCCCTGCCAGCTCTGTGCACATGTCTGATCTTATGGGGGCATGCAATGTGAGTTCTTCCTCTGTCTTTGACCTGCCCAATATTTGATCATCGACCCATAGGAGGACCTCACACAGCTTGGGTGAAGCTGGCTCCATGTATTCCATCTCCACTGCTTTCCTACCTTACAGCGAGACTTAGCACTTTCTCCTACCACTCTCTTCTCCCCAAAACAACTATAGTACTCTATGCTTGGGTAGTTTTTCTGAAGGTGCCTTCTTTGTACCTTTACTTTGTAGATTAGAGGAGAGATCTATATCCTACCACCATACAGCAAAAATTAAGAATTCCCCATTAAACCTTTTTTTCTGATGTATGTGCCCCTCCATCTGTTTAAAATCCCCCATATTAAGAGTGAGCCATCCCCATTAGTTTGCATACTCTTCTTAGTTCCAAAACAATCGACTTGGCTTCTCAACAAGCCCCTTTCAGCAGAAGAGAAAGATAACAGATGTATTTATATAAGGAGCCTATGTAGTAATCACTGTTTCTTGATTTCCCTTTTGACTAAGAGTCATAGTTGAGCTCCATCTCTTATGCCCTCACCTCCTCCCCACTCCTTCAGGATTGGGCATGGCTAATCTGAGGAACTAAGCCAATGTTTTAGGGAACCTGAGAGACTGGGGTTTGAGTAGTGAGTCAAACTCAGTCACACCAGTGACTAGGAAGAATCCCCATCTGGGCTGCCTTTGGTGTGTTCTTCAAAAGGAGTCCAACCCTCCTACCTGGGTTGTCTGACCCTCCTCCTACTCTGCAAAGGAAAAGGAACTTTGTGTAGGTTCCCTCCCACCTCTCTTCAGTATCTCTTTTCAGGATTTCCTGAAGAAAGACGGATGGCTAAGTCACTAAGTATATTTCTTTGTGGTGGCAGTCTGTCTGCATGTATCCCTTCTCCTCACAACTGAAACTGATTGGTGGGCATTGCTACCTCCCAATGTGCTGGACAGTCCCAGAATTGATCTAGAACCTTTCCCACATGAATTGTGTTTGAAAGGAGCTGGAAGTTGTTACCTACTTGGTAATAGCTTTGCTGTTTGTTACCATCCTTGCCGCAATGGCGGCAGACTAGGTGGCTTGGAATCCTTGCCTGACCCAAAGCATGATCCAAGGGCCTCACTTGCCAAGGATTTGACCTTTTAAGGAATGAAGTCGTTTCTCTTCCCTACTTCAAGGCTGTCCTTACACTACTTGCCTTATTCCCTGAGGGAGCTGATTCTCCCCTGCCCCTTCCCACATTCTACTGATAACATAAATTCAATTTCTGAAGTCTGAGTTTTTTCCATGTGAACCTTCCTAGGATAGCACCTTCTCAGGGCGTCATCTGTACTCCATTTCTACAAGATATCTTCCTGGTGGTCTCCTGTCAGATTCTCTGGATTTTGAACCCATATGTAGAGGTGTTTGTTTGTTCGTTTGTATTTTGAGATGTAACTGACATGCAGCATTGTAAATTTAAAGGGTACAGTGTGTTATGATACATTTTTATATTGTAACATAACCATTACAGTGTTAACTAACAGTTCATCATGTCACAGTTTTTATTTTTGTTATTTTCTAATTTTAATTTTTGGTGAGAAAGTTAAGATCTACTCCTACCAACTCTGAAGTACGTATATAATAGAATGTTGACAGTAAACACGATACTGGGCATTAGACTTTCAGAACTTATAACTGCAAGTTTATACCCTTTAACAGTCCTCTCCTAAATCATCCCACTCCTCAGTCCCTGGTAAACTACCATTATACTGTTTGCAAGAGTTAAGCTCTATAGATTCCACATATAAGTGAGATCATGCAGTATTTTGTCTTTTTTCACTTGGTGTAATACCCTCCAATTTCATTCACGTTTCAAATTGCAGGATGGTCATGGCTGAATAATACTTCTTATATATACCACATCTTCTTTAGCCATTCGTTAGATATATGATAGACATTTAAGTTGTTTCCATATCTTGGCTATTGTAAATGATGCTGCTACAGATAAAAATAAAAATAAATGCAAATGCAGATACTGTTTTAATATCCTTTTTTCATTTCCATTGTATATATATCTGGAAGTGGGATTGCTGAATCCTATGGTAGTTTAAGTTAGGATTTTTTAAGGGAACTCTATATTGTTTTCTATAGTGACTGAACCAATTTAGATTTCAACCAACAGTAGAGGAGTTCCCTTTTTGCCCCATTATCCCCCATAGGTATGGGGACTAATAGATTCAACATAGATTCTCAGAACCAGTGTGGGACACTTTCAGAAGAAAAATTCTTCAGGTATTTAATGACTACCAGGAAAAATAACCTGAAGCAGAGAACTATAATACCAACAGAGAAGACAAGAGTGGGAAACTCTAAGGTGCTATTATATCCATAACCAAGAACACAAATAAGCTAAAAACCCCACAAGGAAAAATGGTGAAAAATGAAAGCTTTGAAAATAGACTAGATTAACCTTTCTAAGCTTCAAATTACTTATTGTGAAATAGGGTAATGGTACTGGCTATCTCAGATGTTGAGAGAATTAAATGAGATAATGCCCGTGAAGTGCTTTGCATGGTGCCTGGCACATGGTAAATACAAATGTTAGGTATTTTCTTGCTATAATTGTTAGTGCTATCAGGGTTGATCTTTTAGAATTCTAATTATGGGGGGCTTGGTTTTAGTGAAACATTTGCTCCTGTACATATAGACAGACTCAGTTGGCTTTAGAGTTATTGGGGATATTGGTAATAATTTCCTAAAAAATTGGGTTTAAATATGGCAAGGATCTTGTGATTTCTAGCTGCAAGAAGGTAAAAGATCATGGAGCTTGGAAGCCTGTGTTTGAGGGAGTTGTGGCTTTCTTTTAGTAGCCACAAACATGGACATAGTAGCCTTCAAGCTGTGATTTATTCCTCTAATAATGTATTTTAATGTGTACAACTGTATTTAATAGTGCTTAATTTGATTTTTTTTTTTTTTTAATGCATGGAGGGTATTGTAGTTGCCACCTTATAGTTACTATGGGTAGGTGCAAAATTAATTGACAAGATAGACAAACGCAGCCTATACTTGAAGATAATCCATTTTCTGTACTAAAACACAGCTTCCCTTTGAAGATGTTAGAGGATGCTAATGAACTACATCAGCAGCTATTATACGGAGGTTAAAATGAAGACCTTAAACTAGATGGTAAAATGCTGCCATGCTGAACTGCAGTACAATTTAGTATAACTTGATGCAAGCATTGACTTACTTGCAGCACATGTGCATTGTATCCATTCAACCAGAAACAGTATTGTGTTTCTGCTATGTGCCTTACACTGATAGTAGGAAAATTTCGTAGAAAATACAACACTTAAGTCAAGATGGCTTTCACCAGATGAAGGCTTTATTATTATTTTATTATGTTAGTCACCATACAGTACATCAGTAGTTTTTGATGAAGGCTTTATTAAGTACTTGCATGCCAGGTATTATGTTGATTACACAGTATTTAATTGTGCCAGCAACACTATGTAGTAGGTACTAAGGAATCAGAAGCACAGAGGCTGAAAAAACTTACTCAGTGTCAAACATTAAGCAGTGTTGGAAGTGATTCCAGAGCTCATGCTTTCAAACTGTACATTGTACTTCTCTGACACCCTAGACTACAGGCTCCCTTTTAGATACTTTAATTTCTTTTTATCTTTTCCTTCTTTTATCAGTTTGTGTTGTCCTAACAAAAATGGAATATCTGATTTTGGTTATTTTATCTTTGGTGCATAATAAAGGTCCAGCACATGGTAGGTATTTAATAAATTCCAAATGATTGAATGAACCAGGTTGCCAAAAGGTATTCCAGGCAGAGGGAATGGTAGGGCAAAATCATGGAGGCATGAAAGTGACTCAGGGTATTTTGAAAATAATAGCTGCCCATTGTTGACCATATATATGCTGAACAATTTCAGTATGTCCTGTACATTATCACAAAAGTCCTTCAGGGCAGGTGGTATTCCCACTTTATAGATAAGGAAATAAAGGTTAGAGTAGATTAAATGTTCAAGATCCCATAGTAAGTGGTGGATCTGGGTTCAAATGTAGGTCTAAATCCTGAACATAAATTCATAATGAGGTGTAGTATTTTTCTGCTGGTAGTTCAGGATGGCATCAGTAAAAGATGAATTGTTTTTTTGGAACCTACAGCCTTCAGAAAACTTGGAAATCAATATCCGAAGTCTTTAATAACCATTGGGTCTACAATCAGTTAAATTATAAACCAGAGTAGTTCACACATGTGTATAGTACACACATAACCTTTAATTACCTCCCTATTGCTGGATAGTCAGCTCCTTGAATTATTTTGATAATTCAGATTACACGTTTTCCCTAATACTCTAAATTGGTATCTCATATTCAAATGTTAAAGTTACTGTGTTGTAGTAGATTCTGATAAGGTTGTTACTAAGGTCTTTGGGATAAGGTCACGTCCTTCTGGTTAGGAATGAAGATCCTAATGATGATGGCCTTCTTCATTCTTGCTCTGCTGGATTTTGCAGCATTGAGTCATGCTTGTGGGCATTTCTGGTGGGTGGGGAAAAACTTATCAATGTCCTATGGAAGCAGACAGTGAGATGGCTTAGACCCTTCATTGAAAATGAATAGAATGTATCTTGTATGCAAGCCATTCATTGGTTCTCAACTCAGGCTGCACTTTTGTATCCTCTGGGGAATTACTAAATAGTGATGGCTGGGTCATGACATAACCTAGGCCAGTGATTTTCAAGTTTGGCTGCACATTGGAATCCTCTGGGGGAGTTTTAAAAGCTACTGATGCCTGGCATCTGTTCCCAGAGTTTTTCATTTAATTGGTTTATTGTGAGGCCTGGATGTTAGGACTTTTAAAAGCTTCCCAAGTGATTCTAATGTGTTTCCCAAGTTTGAGAAAATGATTATCATAAACCAACTTAATAATCTCTGGTGGTTATCAAGTTCAATGATTCTTAAAAATTAAAGATTTTTAAAGCATGGATTTGTAGAGTCTATCCCCAGATACTCTGACTCAGTAATTCTGGGGTGGGGCCAATGAATTTGTATTTGTAGCAGACTCCCAAGTGATTCTGATGCTGCTGGTTCAGTGGGTACTCTTTGTGTAGCCCTGGTCTAGTTATGTTAATCTTAGTGCTTTTTCATTCCCTATTTTTAACTAAAATCTTGTGTAAGTGTTTCTACATTACCTCAGTTTTGCTTGAGTTGTAAGAGAAGGTTCTTAGGCTGTGATCTAGGCTGCATTATTCGAATGATGTTCTCCCAGGAGGCAGCTTTAATCAATAAGAAGGTAAATTTCTGAATGAGAGGGTTAGTTATGAGGTCCAGTGATCTGTTCTCTTCCCCCTGACATTCTTTTCCATTACCAGTGGAAGATCTGGGATTTGACTTTTTTTTTTTTTCCTAAGAGATAAAATGGTTTTACCTTAAACAAGAAGACATGTGAGACTACAAAAAAAAAATTGACTGCATTTTAAATTTTTTTTTTTTTTTTTTAAGATTTTGTTTATTTGACAGAGACACAGCGGGAGAGGGAACACAAGCAGGGGGAGTGGGAGAGGGAGAAGCAGGCTTCCCGCTGGGCAGGGAGCCCGATGTGGGGCTTGATCCCAGGACCCTGGGATCATGACCTGAGCCAAAGGCAGACGCTCAACCGACTGAGCGACCCAGGCGCCCGACTGCATTTTAAAGAAAACACATTAGGGGCGTCTGGGGTGGCTCAGTCAATTAAGCGTCTGCCTTTGGCTCAGGTCATGATCCCAGGTTCCTGGGATTGATCAGGCTCCCTGCTGAGCCTGCTTCTCCCTCTCCCTCTGTTTGCTGCTACCCCTGCTTGTGCACGCTCTCTCTCTGCCGAATGAATAAATAAAATATTTTTTTAAAAGATAAAACACACTAGAACTTAAAAATGAAGAATTTTGCCCCTTATGAATACCCACTTTGAGAAAACTAACACATATTTAAAAGAAGCTGGTAATGCATCCAAATCTTCTGTTACTTTGTTTTTCAGAGATGATTTTGGAAATTAGCTGGTAGACTTTGAAGAAAGACTAGTATTTCAATATGCTCAACATCAGGATTTGAGTTACCAGGATTTTTCTGTATTTATAACTTTACCTTTCTGAAGTGTTGGAAGCCAAACATCAGACATGTCATTTTACATCTCCATGCTTCAGGTGCATCTCAAAAAAGGACATTCTAAATTTATCTACAGTGCCATTGTACCTACTAATTCTTTATTACCCAATACCATTGTCTCAAAGATGCAAAGATGTGTATTTCTTTCAAGCCAGAATCCAAACAAGATCTATGCATTGGATTTTATAATTGTTTGCTAAGACTCTTCTAATGTATATTGGCTCCATCTCTATTTCTCTTTTTAATTGGTTTAATTTTAATTTTAATTTTATTTTTTAATTAACATGTAATGTATTATTTCAGGGTACAGGTCTGTGATTCATCAGTGTTACACAGTACACAGTGCCCATCACAACACATATATCTCTTGATGACATTTTGACTTGTTACAGCACCAGATCAGTGACTTGCTAACAGAAACCTGTAGAAGGTCCTAATTGTAGTATAGTTTGCTTCTTTGTCATTTAGTTTTTCTATCACCCGTATTTCTTTTTTTTTTTTTTTAAAGATTTTATTTATTTATTTGAGAGAGAGCACATGAGAGGGGGGAGGGTCAGAGGGAGAAGCAGACTCCCTGACGAGCAGGGAGCCCGATGCGGGACTCGATCCAGGGACTCCAGGATCATGACCTGAGCCGAAGGCAGTCGCTTAACCAACTGAGCCACCCAGGTGCCCCTATCACCCGTATTTCTTATAAATTTAATACTAACAGCTTATGTCTAAGGGTTTCTTCTCGTAAATGTTTGTTGCCTGAATCAATTATTTTACTTAGAGACTACAAAGTAGTGACTTTTTTTTTTTTAATTAAGTTAGCCACCATACAGTACATCATTAGTTTTTGGTGTAGTGTTCAATGATTCATTATTGTGTATGTCTGTTATCCCTCTCATATAGTTTAGCTAGAATACTTTTGTTAAGAAAATTAAAAATTTTTGTCAACTAAAACTAGTTAACCCAAAATACAGTTCATGTAGGGAAGGCAAGATGATTGTTCAATTCTCTTAATTTCAAATAGCCAACCTCCTGAATAAGGAATTAGTGGCCTAGTTACTTCCAAAGATGTGCAATGAGTTTTTTTCCTTTTATCTCTTTAAATCATTGTGAATTTGTGGATTTTAATAGTGTTTCTATCAGTTGCCCTCATTCTTTGATAGCCCTTTCTGATAAGCTTCTATGTTCACTTGGCACAACCCAGTTGTCTTTGATATATTTTTTGTTAATGAGTACAAAATGTTTAAATGTGCCAAATATTTGATAGGTGTTTGCCAGAAAGCTTTGCATTTGATGAAAAACTGAGCTTGGTGACACCAGTTTTGTTTAAGCTAGCAAAAAAACATATATAACCATAAAGATAAGTTTCTCAGTCACAAAAACTTCATCTTAGAGGTATATCAATGAAGCAACAATAAATTTTTAGAAAAAACTTGCACAATTTGAGATCCAGAAATTTTAGTTGTACTATTTGGTAAAGGCATGTTTTAATTTTAATTCCAGTGTAGTGAATATAAAGTTTTAGACTAGTTTCAGGTGTATAATAAAGTGATTCAACAATTCCTTACATTACTCAGTGCTCATTACAAGTGCCCTCCTTAATCCCCATCACCTATTTCACCCATCACCCCCCAACCACCTCCCTCTGCTAACCATTAGTTTGTTCTCTGAGTCTGTTTCTTGGTTTGTCTTTTTCCTTTGCTCCTTTGTTTTTTTAATTTAATTTAATTTTATTATGTTAGTCACCATACAATACATCATTAGTTTTTGATGTAGTGATCCATGATTCATTGTTTTCGTATAACACCCAGTGCTCCATGCAGTACGTGCATTTGTACGCTCATTTGTTTTATGGCTTAAATTCCACATATGAGTGAAATCATATGGTATTTGCCTTTTTCTGACTTATTTCATTTAGGATTATACACTCTAGTTCAATCCATGTTGTTGCACATGGCAAGATCTCATTCCTTTGTATGGCTGAGTAATATTCTAGTGTGCTTGCGCACATGTGTCTGTAGGCCTTCTGTATGTCCTCTTTGGACAAATGTCAGTTCATGTCTTCTGTCATTTTTAATTAGATTATTTGGTTTGGGGTGTTGAATTGTTTAAGTTCTTCATATATTTTGTGTGCTAACCCTTTAATATGTCACTTGGAAATATCTTCTCCCATTCAGTACATTGCCTTTTAGTTTTATTGTTCGCTCTGCAGAATCTTTTTATTTTGATGTGCCCCCAATAGTTTATTTTTTGCTTTTGTTTCCCTTGTTTCAGGAGACCTATATAAAAAGAAGTTTTCTTTTTTAGAGAAGCGTCTGTTCATGTCTTCTGCCCATTTTTTGACTGGGTTATTAGTTTTTGAGCGTTGAGTTTGAGAAGTTCTTTATAGATCTTAGATATCAGCCTTTATCTGTAAAGTCATTTGCAAATATCTTCTCCCATTCTGTGGGCTGCCTCTTAATTTTGTTGACTGTTTCCTTTGCTGTGCAGAAGCTTTTTATCTTGATGAAGTCCCAGAAGTTCATTTTTGCTTTTGTTTCCCTTGCCTTTGGAGATGTGACTTGAAAGAAGTTACTGTGGCCTATGTCGAAGAGGTAACTGCCTATGTTCTCCTCTAGGATTTTGATGGATTCCTATCTCACATTGAGGTCTTTGATCCACTTTGAGTTTATCGTCGTGTATGGTGTAAGGGAATGGTCCAGTTTCATTCTTCTATATGTAGCTGTCCAATTTTCCCAGCAGCACTTATTGAAGAGACTGTCTTTTTTCCATTGGATATTTTTTCCTGATTTGTCAAAGATTAGTTGGCCATAGGGTTGAGGGTCCATTTCTGTAGTCTCTATTTTGTTCCATTGGTCTATGTGTCTGTTTTTGTGCCAATACCATGCTGTCTTGGTGATCACTGCTTTGTAATATCGCTTGAAATCAGGCAATGTGATGCCCCCAGCTTTGTCTTTCTTTTTCATCCTTCCCTTAGCGATTTGGGGCCTTTTCTGGTTCCATACAAATTTTAGGATTTTTTTTGTTCCAGCTCCTTGAAAAATGACAATGGTATTTTAATAGGGATGGCATTGAAAGTATAAATAACTCTGGGGAGGATATTCATTTTAACAATGTTTATTCTTCCAATCCATGAGCATGGAATATTTTTTCCATCTTGTGTCTTCCTCAGTTTCTTTCCTAAGTGTTCTGTAGTTTCTAGAGTATAGATCCTTTATCTCTTTAGTTAGGTTTATTCCTAGGTCTCTTATGGTTTTTGTTGCTATTGTGAATGGAATTGATTCCTTAATTTCTCTTTCTACAGTTACATTGTTGTGTATAGAAAAGCAACTGATTTCTGTGCACTGATTTGTATCCTACCACATTGTTGAATTGCTGTATGAGTTCTAGTAATTTGGGGGTGGAGTCTTTTGGGTTTTCCACATAAAGTATCACGTTATCTGTGCAGAGGGAGAGTTTGACTACTTCTTTGCCAATTTGGATGCATTTTATATCTTTTTGTTGTCTGATTGCTGAGGTTAGGACTTCTAGTACTTTGTTGAACAATGGTGATGAGAGTGGGCATCCCTGTCATGTTCCTGATCTTAAGGGAAAAGCTCTCAGCTTTTGCCCATTGAGAATGATATGTGCTGTGGACTTTTCATAGATGGTTTTTATGATATTGAGGAATGTTCCCTCTATTCCTATACTCTGAAGAGTTTTAATCAGGAACAGATGCTGTATTTTTTCAAATGCTTTTTCTGCACCAGTTGAGAGGATCATATGGTTCTTGTCTTTTATTGATGTGCCCTTCCACGTTGATTGATTTGCGAATGTTGAACTGCCCTTGCATGCCAGGCATAAAACCCACTTGGTTGTGGTGAATAATCCTTTTAATGCAGAAGACATGAACAGACATTTCTCTAAAAAAAGACCTACAAATGGCTAACAGACACATGAAAAAATATTCAACATCACTAGCCATCAGGGAAATACAAATCAAAAGCACAATGAGATACCACCTTACACCAGTTAGAATGGCAAAAATTAACAAAACAGGAAATAACAGATGTTGGCGAGGATGTGGAGAAAGGGGAACCCTCTTACACTGTTAGTGGGAATGCAAGTTGGTATTGCCACTCTGGAAAACAGTATGGAGTTTCCTCAAGATGTTAAGAATAGAGCTACCCTATGTCCCAGCAATTGCACTACTGGGTATTTACCCCAAAGATACAGATGTAGTGAAAATATGGGGCAAATGCACCCCAATGTTCATAGCAGCAATGTCCACAATAGCCAAACTGTGGAAGGAGCCGAGATGCCCTTCAACAGATGAATAGATAAAGAAGATGTGGTACATATACACAATGGAATATTATTCAGCCATCAGGATGAATACCCAGCATTTGCACTGATATGGATGGAACCTGAGGGGATTATGTAAAGTGAAGTAAGTCAAAAAGAGACAATTATCATATGGTTTCACTAATATGTGAAACATAAGCAATAGCATGGAGGACTATAGGGGAAGGGAGGGAAGTCCAAAGGGGGAGAAATCAGAGAGGGAGATGAAGCATGAGAAACTATGGACCCCGAGAAACAATCGGGGGGTTTCAGAGGGAGGTGGGTGGGGGGAGGGGTAACAGGGTGATGGGTACTGAGGAAGGCATGTGCTGTGATGAGCACTGGGTTTTATACTTAACTAATGAATCATTGAACACTGTATCAAGGACTATATACTATACAGTGGCTAACTGAACATAATAAAAAAATAAAAAATAAATAGAAGTTGCTTTGGCCAATGTCAGACATTACTGCCTGTGTTCTCTTCTAGTATTTTTATGGATTCAGGTCTCATATTATGGTCTTTAATTCATTTTGAGTTTATTTTTTTAGGTGTGGCATAAGAAAGTAGTCCAGTTTCATTGTTTTGCATGTAGCTGACCAGTATTCCCAACGCCATTTGTTGAAGAGACTCTTTCCCATTGGATATTCTTGCCACCTTTGTTGAAGATGAATTGAACATATATAATTGTGGGTTTATTTTTGGGTTTTCTATACTTTTCCATTGATCTATGTGTCTATTTTGGTGCCAGTACTATAGTGTTTTGATTACTATAGCTTTGCCATATAACTTGAAGTCTGGAATTAGGATACCTCCAGCTTTGCTTTTTGTTCCCAAGATTGCTTTTGGCTATTCAAGGTCTTTCATGGCTCCATAGAAATTGTGGGATTGTTCTAGTTCTGTGAAAAATGCTATGGGTATTTTGATGGGGATTGCACTAAATGTGTAGATTGCTTTGGGTAGTATTAGACATTTTAACAATATTCTTTCAATCCATGAGCATGGAATGTCTTTCCATTTTTTTGTGTCCTATTCAATTTCACTAGTATAGTTTTTAGAGTATAGGTCTTTCACCTGTTTGGTCATTTTTATTCCTAGGTATCTTATGTTTGGTGCAATTGTAAAGGGGATTTTTTTTTTTTTAATTTCTCTTTCTGCTACTTCATAATTAGTGTACAGAAATGCAATAGATTTTTGCACATTGATCTTTGTATCCTGTGACTTCACTGAATTCATTTAGCATTTGTTTTTTTGGTGGTCTTTAGATTTTCTGTGTAGAATATCATGCCATCTGAAGGGAATGAAAGTTTTACTTCTTTACCAATTTGGATGGTTTTTATTTCTCTTTATTGTCTGGTTGCTGTGACTAGGACTTCCAGTACTATGTTAATAAAAACAGTGGAAGTGGACAGTCTTGTCTTTTTCCTTTCCTTAGGGGAAAAGCTCTGTTTTTCTCTATTGAGTATGATGTTAGCTGTGGGTTTTTCATATATGGCCTTTATTATGTTGAGGTATGTTCCATCTAAACCTACTTTGTTGAGGGTTTCTTATCAAGAATATATGTTGTACTTTGTTAAATGCTTTTTCTGTGACTATTAATATGATCATATCATTTTTATCCTTTCTCTTATTGATGTGATGTATCACACTGATGGGCAAATATTGAATTCCCCCTTGCCTCCCAGGAATAAATTCCACTTGATTGTGATGAATGATTTTTTTAAATGTATTGTTGGATTTGGTTTGCTAGTATTTTGTTGATATTTTGCATCCATGTTCATCAGAGAAATTGTCCTGTAGTTTTTTTGTGGTGTCTTTAGCTGGGTTTGATACTGGCCTCATATAATGAATTTGGAAGTATTCCTTCTATGTTTTGGAATAGTTTAAGAATAGTTATTAACTCTTAAATGGTTTTTTTAAGGTGGGGAAAACTTTTATTACTATTAATTAAACCATACATACATCTTGGATAGGCTTTCTTTATTATCTTCAGTTGGCCAACATATAGTACATCATTAGTTTTTGATGTAGTGTTCAATAATTCATTAGTTGCCTATAACACCCAGTGCTCATCACAACACGTTTAACTCTTACATGTTTGATAGAATTCACCTGTGAAGCTAAGTGGTCTTGTCCCCTTTATTATATAGTGTCCTTCTTGGTCTTGTTACGGCATTTGCTTTAAAGTCTATTTTGGGGCTGCCTGGGTGGCTCAGTTGGTTAAGCATCTGCCTTCGGCTCAAGTCATGATCCTAGGGTCCTGGGATCAAGCCCTGCATCACGCTCTGTGCTCAGCAGGAAGTCTGCTTCTCCCACTGACTGTCTCCCATCTCATGCTCTCTCTCTCTCTCTTTCTCTTTCTCTTTCTCTTTCTCTCTCTCTTTCTCTCTCTTTCTCTCTCTCTCCCTCTCTCAAAATCTGAAAAAAATAGTGTATTTTGTCTGATACAAGTATTGCTATTCTGGCTTTCTTTTGACATCCATTTGCATGATGTTTCTCCATCCTCTTTGAATCTGCAGGTGTCTTTTTGTCTAAAATGAGTATCATGTAGGCAGCAAATAGATGGGTCTTGCTTTTTTATCCATTCCATCACCCTATGTCTTTTGATTGGAGGATTTAGTCCATTTCCATTCAAAGTAATTATTGATATGTATTTACTGCCATTTTATTACTTTTTTGTGCTTATTTTTGTAGTTTTTCTCTGATCCTTTTCTTGCTCTTTTATGGTCTTTTGGCTTTCTTTAGTGATTTACTTGGATTCCTTTCTCTTTATTCTTTGCATACCTATTAGTGGTTTTTGATTTGTGGTTACTATTAGGTTTGTATTTAACAGTTTGCATTTAGCAGTCTATATTGCTAGTTGCTTAAGTTTAAACCCATTCTTTACTGTCTCCCCGCCCCCCCCGCCATGGTTTAGGCATATGGTGTCATATTTTACATCCTTTTATTGTGTGAATACCTTGATGGATTTTTTTTTTTTAACAGAAGCTTTTTACTGCTTTTGTATTTCCTACTTTTCATACTCTCACACTCTTTTCTTTCCACTTAAAGAGTCCCCATTAATATATTTGTAGGGCTGGTTTAGTGCTCATGAACTCCTATAGATTTTGTTGGTCTGGGGAACTCTTAATCTCTCCTATTCTGAATTGATAGCCTTACTGAATATAGAGTATTTTTGGCTGCAGATTTTTCCCTTTCAGCACTTTAAATATATTATGCCATGCTCTTCTGGCCTGCAGTTTCTGCTGAAAAATCTGCTGGTAGCCTTATGTGGTTTCCCTTGTATGTCACTGCCTTCTTTTCTCCTGTTGCTTTAAAAATTTTTTCTCTACTTTTTGCCATCTTGATTACTATGTGTCTTTGTGTGGACCTCCCTGGGTTGATTTTTGTTGGGGGAATCTCTGTGCTTCCTAGATCTGGATATGTCTCCTTACCCCAGATTTAAGGAAGTTTTCAGCTATGATTTCTTCAAATAAGTTTTCTGCCTCCTCTCCATCTTTTCCTTCTGGGATCCCTGTAATGTGACTGTTGTTATGTTTGATGGAGTCACTGAGTTCCCTAAGTGTGTTCTCATTTTGCATAATTTTTTTCTCTCATTTTTTCAGCTTACTTTCCATTTCTCTTTTAGTTCATTAATTTATTACTCTGCTTCTTCCAGCCTGCTATTCTATCAAGCGTATTTTTAATCTTATTTATTGTGTTCTTCCTTTCTGTTTCTTTTCTATCTTTTAAGGGTCCCTTGAGGTCCTCCACTCCTAAGTCCAGTGAGTATATTTATGATCATTACTTTAAATTCTCTTTCAGGCATGTTATTCAAATTGTTGTTAAAAACTGACCTCTGTGCTCTGCAGCTAGAATATCTAATGTGAAGGCAGAGTTTGGGTATAAAGAGGACGAATAGCTTTATTGCTTTTCCAGGCAAAGGAGGCTGTAGTAGGCTAAAGACTTGAAAACTGAAGCCTGCCTGAAGGTTTATAGGGAAGTACAGGATCTAGCTTCTTTTAACAGGAATTCTGTATGTGCTGCCAGCCTCATCTTTTGGTCCTCAGGGTGGTCCTGGGTTCCTGAAACAAAAGGCTAAGAAGGGTGAAAGGGAGGTTTTCAGGAGGTAGGAAAAATGTTACTTTAAAATCCAGCCTCATTGAAGCATTACTGCAGCCATTTTGATTTTTGATCAACTTTATGCTTTTAAGCAATTTGAATATCCATTTTGCTTATGTCTCCTTCTGTGTTTTTTCCCTGTTCTTCCATTTGTGACCTATTCCTCTGTCTCCTCATTTTACCTATCTGACTGTTTCTGAGTGTTAGGAAAGTCAGCTAAGTCTTTCTCTTGAAAGTGGGTGGGATGGGCACTTCTTTTAAAGTTTTATTTTTTTAAAAGATTTTATTTATTTATTTGACAGAGAGACAGAAAAGGAGCATGAGCAGGGGGAGTGGGAGAGGGAGAAGCAGGCTCCCTGCTGAGCAGGGAGCCCGATGTGGGGCTCGATCCCAGGACACTGGGATCATGACCTGACCCGAAGGCAGATTCTTAATGACTGAGCCACCCAGGCATCCCTTATTTTTATTTTTAATAAGAGGTTTTAATAAAGAGTCTGAGACATGTTCCAAAAGCACACAAAAAATCATGCTTGAAGATAACCTGACTTCCTTAGAGACTGAAAATAAGAAATTCTATTTCATGGTTATATTCTCCTAAGCTAAGGTGAACTGTGAGTTCCCTTCTCTTTCATCTTTCCTCCTGAGAAAGTAAGGAGATGCATGAGGTTGCATTCCTTGTGAAAGGGTAAATTATTCTCACTTTCATGAAAGACACTAGTTTTCTTTTGAAAAATTTTAAAAATCAGCTTTTTGACATGCAATTTACATGCAATAACATTCACCAATCTTAAATGAGCAATCTGATGAGAATGGACAAATGCACACTTCTAACTAGGTGGTGCTGGTCCTCCTCCACAGGGGACTTGCAGCCCCTGCAGCCACTGCAGAGACTGCATAGTTGGGGGTGTTCTGCATAGTATGGGGTTGGTGTGTGTAGTTTTTTTTTTTAAGATTTTGAGAGAGAGCGAGAGGGAGCACGAGTGGGGGTACAGGGGAGAGGGAGAAGCAGGCTCCCCGCTGAGCAAGGAGCCTGATGCAGGGCTCAATCCCAGGACCCTGGGACTATGACCTGAGCTGAAGGCAGACACTTAACTGACTGAGCCACCCAGGTGCCCCTGGTATTTGTAGTTTTAACAAGGTATAGCCATACTCCATGGGAGGTTAGGAGAGAGTGTTGGCCAAGTTTGTGTGGGTCTTATGGGGGAGGGGATCCATAGCCCTGGGACTGAAGCAGTCTTGGCTGGAGGGTCTGGGGCATGCTTTAAGCAAGTTGGGTAGGGAATGCCAGTGCCCTGCTGGTTCTTGCAGATCGCTGTGCATTTGTGGTGGGGGTAGGGGAGGAAAATGGTGCCAACCAACTCCTTTGTTCCTGGAGAAGTCCCTCAGTGAACTCTGAAATAAGTCAAACTCTTTCCCTTAAACCCCAGGTGCTTTTCCAACAACTGTTTCTGAGCTGTATTTCTGCAGGCTATTTGCTGTGTTGTCTCTTTAAAGGCTGTAGAATTTAAGAAACAAAACTGATGAACATGCGGGGAGGGAAGGAAAAAGATAAAAACAAAGGGAGGCAAACTGTAAGAGACTCAACTGTAGGGAACAAAATGAGAGTTGCTGGAGGGAGGGGGTGAAGGGATGGGGTAATTGGATGATGGGCATTAAGGAGGGCACTTGATGAACTGATGAATCACTAAATACTACCCCTGAAACTAATAATATACTATAGGTTAACTGAAATGAATTTAAATAAAACCAAAAGAAAAAATAAAGGCAAGGGCTCAGCTTCCTGTTCTCTTCAGGCTCTTAGAGGTGAGCCCACTGATTTTTTAAAGTTCCAGGCCGTAAGTCCTGCTGGTTATAAGCACTCATGAAACTCAGTGCCTCTGATTTTCCAAATGCTATGGGGATTTCACTTCTTGCAGGCTCCTAGGTATGATAGACTGTTTCTCTTCTCTCTGCTTGCTATTCTCTCCCTCCAGCTGTCAGACCTACAGGGTTTAGGTCCTCATCCTTCCTACCCTCTTTGATGTCGTGGCCTCTTATCTACATTTAGTTGTGGAGTTTGGTTAGTCTTTGGGTCCTTTTCTGGGTTGTTTGCTCTGATGTAAGTGTAATCTAGTTGAATCTGTGGAAAGAGGTGTGTTTAGGGTCCTCCTACTCTGCCATCTTCCCCACTGGTGAGAGCATGTTTGTATGGCTTTAGAAAGGAAGTGTCTCTCACAGGAAAGTTTCAACTGTTAGCCATTTGTCTTGAATTTAAGTTGTAAAATTTCCATTTTGTTAATCCCCATTTATTTGCTGAGACTTAATATTTTTGTTTATTTCAAGAGTATTTACAATTGCTTGGAACATTTTTATAATAGTCACTTTAAAGTCTTTGTCAGATCTAATATCTATTTAATCTCAGTGTTAACATCTGTGGGTTGCCTTTCCCATGTGACATGGGAATGGAGAATTTCCTGGTTCTTGGTATGCACAGTAACTTTTTAAAAGTTTTTATTTAAATTCCAGTTAACATACAGTGTAATATTAGTTTCAGGTGTACAGTTTAGTGATTCAACACATAAAATATTCAATGCTCATCACAACAAGTGTATCCACAGTAATTTTGGATTACATCTGACACAATTTGAATATGAGGTTGTGAGATTCTGGGTCTTGTTTAATCCTATAGTGAATGTTGACATTTGGTTTTAGCAGCCTGATTAGCTTCAGGCTGCCTTCAGTGTGCTGTGGTTCCAAAATCAGCTCAGTTTTCAAAGCCTTTGAAGTGTTGGTTGCATCTACCCCTTGTTACATCAGCCAGTGGTGGCCAGTCTGAGATCTTGGGTGGTAGTGTATTCATTTTTCAAAATCTGTTATATTCTGATTAAGATCCTATCTGCACACAAATGGCTCAGTGGTGAACCCAGGAATTAATAAAATATAAATATTAAATTTATGAGATCACTTTATGAGGTCACAAGCTTCTCTACCACTACCACAATCTTCTCAGTACTATCTAGCTTCCTAGGGAATTTCCCTTTTGGTCTTTTGGCCAGATACATGGGGCTTTATTATCCTGGTCTGCCATGAACTTATGCAACTGTGCCATGTGTTAGGGACAAATGGTGAGAATTCTGACTGAAGGAGAGGAAAATGGCAAACTCACAAATGGTTTGGTGGTACTTTGAATTGGTCTCTGTCCTCAATTCACCTGCTGCTAATTTTCAGAGTCCTCCAATAGTTTCCCTGTGCATTCTGTCCAGGTTTTATAACCAAATCAAATGGGAGAACCAGTGGGGAGAATATATTTACTCCATCTTACCCAGAGCCAGAAACTTTTGCCCAGAACTTAAAGTTTGACAAATACTTTTCCTAAGGGGCCATATAGCAAATATTTTAGGTTTGTAGGTCATAGGATTTCTGTTGTAACTACTGAATTCTGTTTTAGCATAAAAGCAGCCATAGATAACATATAAATAAATGGATGGAACTATGTTCCAATAAGAATTTATTTACAAAAACAGGTGTTTGGCCTGTAGACGATAGCTTGCCATCTCTGTTTTAGATAACCAGTGCAATGCTTACTGAGTGCAGGATGTTTAGTGATGTAGAATGACAATAGGATATGTAAAAAGTCTCATCACCTCACTGTGAAAATTTAACAGGAATAATTCTGAAAGGTCACTAATTATTTCATGCTGATTCAATTAAGCACTGTGACACTCCCACCTGTTGCATAGCCTAGTAGGCATTAATGTGCTAAGGGTTTACTTCCGAATTACAGGCTAAGTTGTGTTCTTATATTCTTCCTGCCACTCATTGCTTCACTTTTTTTTTTTTTTTAAACATTTAATATGAGTTCTGCCAGACATTTTTAGGACATATATAATAAGTTTTTGTATGATGCTGCAATTTTTTTTTCAAGGACAAAATCATATTAAATATACCTGAATTTTTAGGTAAAAATATATAATACATTTTACATATATGTATATAAAAATCTTTTTAAAGGCACATTGACATTATGGATGTATGGCTCATATAAGCAAACAATATATTTTTAAGTTTTCTTTGTGGTATATTTTTTAATTTAAAAATTTTAATTCTAGTATAATAAAATACAGTGTTACATTATTTTCAGTTGTACAATATACTGATTTAACTATTCTATACATTACTCCATGCTCATCATGATAAATGTACTCTTTTATTTTTCTTTACTATGTTATGTTAGTCACCATACAGAACATCATTAGTTTTTGTTGTAGTGTTCCATGATTCATTGTTTGTGTATAACACCCAGTGCTCCATGCAATATGTGCGTGCCTTAATACCCATCACCGGGCTAACCCATCCCCCTACCCCCCTCTCCTCTAAAACCCTCAATTTGTTTCCCGGAGTCCATAGTCTCTCATGGTTCGTCTCCCCCTCTGATTTCCCACCCTTCATTTTTCCCTTCCTTCTCCTAATGTTCTCCATGCTGTTCCTTATGTTCCACAAATAAGTGAAACCATGTGATAATTGACCACCTCTGCTTGACTAATTTCACTTAGCATTATCTCCTCCAGGTCCATCCATGTTGATGCAAAAGTTGGGTATTCATCCTTTGTGATGGCTGAGTAATATTCCATTGTGTATATGGACCACATCTTTATCCATTTGTCTGTTGAACGGCATCTTGGCTCTTTCCACAGTTTGGCTTTTGTGGACTTTAGAACTACTTGGTTCTTGGCTGGCATTTAATTACCTGTGTCATTTCCTCAATGTTGATTTTTTTGTAGGGTGAGGGTGGGATAGCAAATGGGCTCATTATCTGAGCTGGATGCTGTAAACATACTTGAGGGTGGCAGTATCTCTTGCACATGTCAGCCAAGAAGTGGACAAGCAGGGATGATGATTTAATAGGACAAGGCTGACATTTATAACTATTTTGGGCATATCAGCACAGTATTTACTATTTATCATGGAAAAGTTTGCTGATATTAGCCCTGGTTAAACAGGAGCATTCTCTTACATATTTGTACCCAAGGGTGCACAAATCAATTAGAAGTACATCTTGACCAAAGAAAATCAGCCATTGTGCAAGTGTTGAAACAAATGTGTATGAGGTTCTACCAGGGTGGTGGGCTCAGGCCTAAGTATTATCCCAATGACTCCATTTTTTTTCCCTCCATAGAAACACAAAATTTTCTAAAACAGCAAGAACTGAGGAGAATCGGCAGAGGTGTATTGTCTTGTTCTCAAGAGAAGATCTCTTAGGAGAAGTGCTATTTTCAATTTTATACTGCAGACTAAAATCTGGTTACTCTTGTAAAGGCAGGCATCCCTAGAGGTTCTGTGACTCATTTCTGCCTAAGATTTCACATCTAGAAGAAGCTGATATGAGGCTATATCCTGGGGTTCCCATTAGCACACCTAATGAACCTCTCTCTTAGTCCTGTTTTCAGCACCTCTCATTGAAGAGCAATGGACTTTGCCATAATACTGTTTCAGGAACTGATAGGAGAAAAACAAGGAAAGAAGAAATGGGAGAAGGAAGAGGAGGAGACAATAAATTGGAAACCAACATTTCTTTTAAAAATAATAGCTTAATACTTTCTTGTATGGTATATCATTTAATAATTACAACCACTTAGGAGAGTATATGGGTTTTGATTTGCATGAAATCCTGTTACTAGTATTGATGTTAGGAGCTTGGACCCTGGACCCTGGAGCCAAACTTCCGAGGTTGGAATCTTGGCTATCCTACTTACTGTATTACTTTGGACAAGTTCCTGAATATCTTTGTGCCTCAGTTTCCTTAATTGGAAAATGGAGAAAATACATGCCTATTTCAAAGGATAGTTGTAAGGGTTGAATTAGTGTAAAGCACTAGGTACATTCCCTGCTGTGTAGTAGACACTATTTAAGTTTCACCTACTTGAAAGAAAATTCTCATCTGAAACTCGTGGGCAGCTTTCTGGGATGATTCAACCAAGGGGAAGGACAGCTTTGGATAGGCAAAGAGCTGCTTGTAAGGCAAATAGTCTACACATAGAAATTTGATTTAGAGATAGTTACTGGGAGTTTGAAGGAAGAAATGTGGAACATGATGTAAGATCTCTTAGGCTATCTTTCAAATTCCTACTGGGGAGATCATACCAGGTTGCTGGGGTGGGCCTACATTAAGGCTATAATGAGCCATATTAAAGAACCATTTATAGTCTGAGGATTGTGTTGGCACCGTGGATCCTAAGGCTGTTCTATGTTATAGTTTAACACTGGATTGCAACCCAGATAGGGGGTGCATTTCTCTGTTTAGAATAACCACAGGTAAAATAAAGATGAGAGGAAACAACCATGGTATAGTAAAATAGGAAAAAATACTTGGCTTTTGTTCCAGGTCCTGGCACAGAGCTCTTAAAATCCTTGGAATTTCCCAAGTAATGAGGGAGATGGGAGCTCCTTCCAACCATACCTGAGTTTATGCTAATGAGGCAATTGTTGGTGGGCCTCCTAAATAGCTTCAGGATGGGGTCTGGAATGACCTAGCCTCGATTAGACCTTAGAATTTTCAGCCTTACCCCTCAACCTCTGGAGAGGGGAGAGAGACTGGAGATAGAGTTCAGAGACCGATGACTAACTCATTCATGTTGACATAATGGAACTTCCATAAAAATTCCTAAAAATGAAGTTTGGGGGCTTCCAGATTAGTGAACATATCAAAGTGCTAGGAGAGTGATGCCCCCAGAGAGTGCATGATAGTTCTGTACCTCTTCTCCTATTCTTTGTCCTATACATCTCTTCAATTGGGCTCTTTTAAGGTATATCTTTTGTAATAAACCAGTAATAGTAAGAAAAGTAAATCTTCCCTGAATTCTGTGAGTAGTTATAGTGAGCTGTCAAACTTGAGGGAATCCATGCATTTTTATTAGCTGGGCAGAAGTGTGAGTAGCCTGGGAAACTAGCTGGTATCTGAAGTGGAGTTAGATTTATGGGACTGAGCCCTTAACCTGGGGAGTCTGAGTTAATTCCAGGAGTTTGTATCAGATTTGAATTGGACACCCAATTGGTATGGGGAAATCAGAATTGGAGTGAGGAAAAATCCCACATACTTGGTGTCAGAAGCAATGTCAGAAAGAACCTCTCATGTGGCCAAATGAAAAATGTGCATAGTGATGATAGTTACTCTCTTGACCACAGATATAGCTGCTATCGTTAGCCAGGACATGGGCCTCTGGGAGCCCCACAGAGAGTGGAGATGGCTTGAGGGAGGTGCTCAGATATTATGATATAGATAGTATAAGGAAGAAAATCACTGCTACTTCACATCTCTGTGAGAAGTCAGTCACAGACTGATTCAGGAGTGACTTCTGGGCTGAGTATAATTATGCTTATAATTTTTTTTTTTTAAAGATTTTATTTCTTTATTTGACAGAGAGAGAGACAGCGAGAGAGGGAACACAAGCAGGGGGAATGGAAGAGGGAGAAGCAGGCTTCCTGCGGAGCAGGGAGCCCAATGCGGGGCTCGATCCCGGCACCCTGGGATCATAACCTGAGCTGAAGGCAGACGCTTAATGACTGAGCCACCCAGGCGCCCATAATTTTTTTTTCATTCAGTAGAAATGTTTTTCTATTATATACCTACCATTGTGCTAAGCATTTGATATGGAGCAGCGACAAAACAAAATCTTTTAGGTAGCTTGTCTTGGAAAAGAGAAGAGACATTAAACCAATAAAAAATGAACTGGTAAAAACTAGAGCTAAGAACTATGGGTTGTTGTTGATGTTTTGCTATATCAGAAGTTTTCATGGATATGAGAGAGATTAGATTTTATTTTATTTTATCATTTTCAGTTAGCCAGCATATAGTACATCATTAGTTTTTGATGTAGTGTTCAACGATTCATTAGTTGAATATAACACCCGGTGCTCATCACCACATTTCTGTAGAATTATCTACTTAACATTCTTTCACTAATATGATCTTTGTGCAAAGAAGATAGGGTAGGGATAGGAAACTTTAAAATTCTCACTAGGAAACTGAGGGTTTTAGAGGGGAGGGGGATGGGAGGATGGTTGAGCCCTGTGATGGGTATTAAGGAGGGCATGTACTGAATGGAGCACTGGGTGTTATACACAAACAATGAATCATGGAACACTGCATCAAAAACTAATAATGTATGGTGACTAACATAATAAAATAAAATTAATAAAAAATCTAAAAATTCTCACTAGAGACCCCTAATACACTGATAGGTCGTAATTCAAAAACCCCTAATGAATATATTATGGTAGAAAGGCCCCTACCCAAGATATTCCAGTTCTATTATTAGAAAGTCTTCCCCCCCCTTAATAAAATGAGATGATGAAGAGTAATAATAATGTATGGTGGTCCCAAACACATGAAAGGATAATTACCCACCCTGCAGGTGATTCAAGAGACCATTAAGACAAGGAAGCAAGAGGATATGTGTATTTTTAAGTTGGTATGAAGAGAGGCAGAACTTGTATAAGAACTTAAATTTTGAGACTTGAAGATTGGATTAGGACTAATTATAGATCTTTTTAGGTTATATTTATATTCTGGGATGGTACAAAAAATTGATTTTGATTACCCACATTTAGGTATTGCTCCTACCATGAGTCACACTTCCAGAGGCTCAAATGGCTTGATCTGAGTTTTCAGACTCAATTTTGAGGTTTTAAGACCCTTCTTGACTAGTACTGAGGCATAGAGAAGAATGTGGCTGGAAGAACCTTGCCAGGGTAGCATTAATTTTGGGCCATGCCACTGGATCCAAACCCTACTTGCTCATCCTAGGATATCATTCATCTTAAGACTCACTGTGACTTTAGTAATAGTTGTTTTTTTTTTTTTTTTTTTTTGAATAAAACCCTGTTAAACATGTGCGTAGACTTTTAGGACTGAAACAATTACAAAAATAGTGAAATAGGATGTTTTGTTATATTTCCATGCTTATGTGGTTATGATAACATACAAATGAAGGAATGTTTGTAGATTTTACTACCTTTCTAAATATTGTATAACTAGTAAGGCAAAGTTGTTTGAACCTGTGTATATCTACTTTCTACTGAGTGGTTCTAAATGACAATATACATCAGAATCACTTGGGGGAGTTTTTAAAATATGAACATACCTGAATCCAGTAAATCTCCAGTAAACCTGAATTTTTGGAGGTGTGCTCAAGCATGGGTATTTGTTTAAATCTTTGAATATTAAGATGCAGCCCCAGGTAATAACTCTGCTGATCCAAGGTGAATATTAGAGAATCTTGAATGAATGATGCTCATTTACAGCTACATGAACAATAGATTTAGAGAACAAATGTTTTTTGCTTTTAGGAAGGCCAACTTGTGTATTTAGTAAACTTATTAGACAACATTTGGATTTTTATGTAGAAGAATTCTGTTTGCAATATGGTAATCTACTTTAAATTGTGTAATAGGGTAGTGTTTGATTTTTCTGAAAAAAGTACAAAATGTTTATTTTAGGAATTAGCTCTTTTTCAGGATCTGTTTCCAAATTTCAGCCATTCTTACATTTCATCCAAAAATTACTGGTTTTAACTTACAAAATTTACATAATTCCTATAAGTTAGTGTTTCCTATAAGCAAGTATTAACTCCATTATCATCCTTCAAATTTGATTAAAACAAGATAAGTAATCCCAACATATTCCAGGAAGTTGGTATGGTCTATTGACTAAAATGGTCTCTGATTTCTGCTGTATCTTTTTTTTTCTTTCAAGATTTTAAGTTAGTTAACATATAGTGTAATAGTTTCAGGGGTAGAATTTAGTGACTCATCACTTGCGTATAACACCCAGTGCCCATTACATCAAGTGCCCTCCTTAATGCCCATCCCCTAGTTACCCAATCCCCTCCAGCACCCCTCAGTTTGTTTCCTATAGTTAAGAGTTTCTCTTTTTTTTTTTTTATTAGTGCTTTTATTTGTTCCCCAAACTAATCACCTCTGTGGAGATGAAAGATCACCCACATGAGAACAGGAAATCATTTCTTTTTTTTTTTTTTCTTTTTTTAAGATTTTATTTATTTATTTGAGACAGAGAGAATGAGAGAGACAGAGAGCACATGAGAGGGGGGAGGGTCAGAGGGAGAAGCAGACTCCCCGCCGAGCAGGGAGCCCGATGCGGGACTTGATCCCGGGACTCCAGGATCATGACCTGAGCCGAAGGCAGTCGCTTAACCAACTGAGCCACCCAGGCGCCCAGGAAATCATTTCTTGAGGGCAAGAGAGTCCGGGCAGCCACCACCGCCTGGGTCTGGCAGAGACGCCAAGCAAACGCAGGCCAGGCGGAGGAGTGGAAAAGCTTTCTAGATTGATTTATTTTAGAGAGCTTCTGTGTGTGAGTGGGGGGAGGAGCAGAAGAGGAGAATCTTCAAGCAGATTCCCTGCTGAGTGCAGAGCCCAATGTGGGACTCCATCTCATGACCCATGAGATCATGACCTGAGATGAAACCAAGAGTTGGATGCTTAACTGAGCCACCTGGGCTCCCCTAGTTAAAAGTCTCTTATAGTTTGCCTTACTCTCTGTTTCTGTCTTACTTGATTTCTGCTGTATTTTAAATATCCACTGTCTATCTCCCTTGGATAAGATCACCCTAGGTCAGAAAAGAGGTTCTCATTTGTACTGGCAGACTTCATAATTTAGTATTAATAATAACAAAAATGACTTAAAAATGCAACCTCTATTTCAATTGATCTTTCTGTTAACCTCACAGGGGCAGGCATGTAATTGGTCAGCCAAATTCTTGACTTGGCTCAGGATACAAGTAAGTCAGACCCTTACATCTGAGCCTAAAGAAGATCTACATACCATGTTCTCATTTAATGAAATTGGTCTCTATTTGAATGCAGTTTTTAAGCTGCTGAATTCTGCACCTGTAGCAATTTTGGCTGATTTTCAAGAACAGCCCAGGGAATCAGAAATTAGAGTAACATGCTTGCGTAAAAGTTTAACAACATGGCCCCATGTAGTCTTTGCATTAAACACGATGGAAATTAAGGAAAATGAAGATAAGTTAAACAGCAAATATTAAAATTCTGTTGGTCTCAGCATGAATGGAGGCAGGGGTTGTGCAATTATTTGCTTACTGTCTTCATGATCTAGTTAAAGCCTGATTTGGTTATTTCCTACCACTCTCTAGAATCCTAATACTAGATGTCAGGAATAATGAGGTTCTGAATTTTATAAAAAATAAGTTTATCATGATCAAATCTAATAATGAAGTCTCCACAATAATTCAGACAGCAGTGCTGTAAATCAACAAAGCTTCTAAGCAAAGAAATGATTGTCCTGTGTGTTGGTGCAGCAAACTGTGTGGGGAAGTGGGACATTTAAATAATCTGCAGCCAAAAGTCTAGTGTCTGCCTAGATAACGTGGCTCCTAACATAGATGAAGATTTGCACCCTCAGATAACAGTACATGTTTTTGTATCTACAGATTGAGAAAACAAAAAAGTTACTATGTTAATAAATGCCGAAAAAATAATAAAGTTTGAAAATCCCTATCTTGGCACCTCCAGCAGATTAACATCAATAGATGTTAAAACAAATGGGCAAAGATTGTTGAAAACAGGAAACATTACATTGAAATATCCCTCCTTAGATAACACTATTTCTGTTTTGATTTTTACAAATTGAGAAACTGACACAATGTTGTGTCAATGATAAGGTGTAAAATGTATTGGTTTGATACATTTATATATAGCAATATTACCATTGTAGCATTAGTTAACACCTTTCTCATGTCACATTTTTTTTTGTGGTGAGAGCAATTAAGACCTAGTTTCTTAACAACTTTAAAGTTTATTATACAGTATTACTGACTATTTACTATGCTGTATATTAGATCTTCAGAACTTATCTACTCATTGCAAGTTTGTCCCCTTACACATCTTCCCAACTCCCCAGCCCCTGGTAACCACCATTCTACTGTTCTTGAGTTTAGTTATTTTAGATTCCACATATAAGTGAGATCATACATCTTGCCTTTTTGTCTTGCCTTATCTGACATACCTCATTTAGCATAAGGCCCTTAAAGTCCATCCACATTGTTGGAAATGACAGGATTTTGTTCTTTCTCATGACTATTGTGAATACTCTATTGCATGTATATGTTCTACATCTTCTTTATCCATTCATCTGTTGATGGACACTCAGGTTGTTTCCAGATCTTGGCTATTATGAATAACGATGCAGTGAATATAGGACTACAGATGGCTTTTTCAGTATGATTATTGATGTCAATTCCTTTGGATATATAACCAGGAGTGGGATTACTGCATCATATGATACCTCAGTTTTTAATTTTTTGAGGAACTGCCATACTGTTTTCCATAATGGCTGTACCATTTTACATTTCCACCAATAGTATAAACACGTTCCCCTTTCTCCACATCCTTGTTAGCATTTATCTCTTGTCTTTTTGATACTAGCCCTTCTAAAAGCTGTGAGGTGATATCTCATTGTGGTTTTGATTTGCATTCCCCTGGTGTTCAGTGATGTTGAGCATATTCTCATGTACCTGTTGGCCATCTACATATCTTCTTTGGAGAAATACCTTTTCAGGGTCCTTTCTTTCCCCCCCCCCTTTTTTTTTTAAAGTATGAGTCACACCCAGCATGGAGCCCAACGCAGGGCTTGAACTCTTGACCCTGAGATCAAGAGTTGGACACCCAGGCACCCCTCTCTAACTTCTTAATGGATTATTTCCTTTTTTTTGTTACTGAGTTGTAGGAGTTCATCATATATTTTGGATATTAACTCCTTATCAGATATATGGTTTGTGAATATTCTCGCATTCTGTAGGTTGCCTTTTCAACTTGATTTTGTTGTTGTTGTTATACAGAGTTCTTTAAAGTAATCCCACTTGTTTTAGTTTTTGTTGCCTGTGCACTTGGTGTCTTTTCCAAGAAATCCTTGCCAAGACTAATGACAAGGATTCTTTCCTTTTGATTTCTGTGTTTGATTTCAGGTCTCACATTTAAATGATCGATTTTTTCCTCTAAAGATTTATTTATGTATTTGAGAGAGAAACAGAAGCAGACTCCTGGAGTTGGAGGGTTAACCAGCTGAGCCACCCAGACACCCCCAAGTGATCCATTTTAAGATAATTTTTGTGAGTGGTGTAAGAAAAGGGCCCAGTTTTATTAGCATGTGAATATCTAGTTTTCTCAGCACCAATTTTTGAAGAGACTGCTTCCCCCCGCATTGTGTTTTTGGCAATCTTGTAAAAAATTAGTTGGCCTTATATGTGTGGGTTTATGTGTGGGTGCTCTGTTCTCTTCCACTGGCCTATGTGCCTGTTTTGATGCCAGTATTATACTGTTATAATTACTGTTGCCTTTGTAATATGGCTTGAAATCTGGTAGTGTGATGCCTCTTTGTTCTTCTTAGGATTGCTTCAATTATTCAGGGTCTTTGGCGGTTCCAAACAAATTTTAGGATAATGTTTTTCTATTTTTGTAAAAAAAAAAAAAAATGCTACTGGGATTTTTGATTGGAATTGCATTGAATCTGTAGTTCTCTTTGGGTAATCTGAGTAACTTCACGGTATTGCTCTAATCCAAGAGCACAAGGATAACTTTCCATTTATTTGTGTTGTCTTCAATCTTTCATCAGTTTTTTTCTTAAAGTTTTATTGGGCAGATCTTTTATCTCCTTGGTTAAATTTTTTAAATTTTTTTTATTTTATTTTATTTATTTGACAGAGACACAGCGAGAGAGGGAACACAAGCAGGGGGAGCGGCAGAGGGAGAGAGAGAAGCAGGCTTCCCACAGAGCAGGGAGCGCGATGTGGGGCTCGATCCCAGGACCCTGAGATCATGACCTGAGCCGAAGGCAGATGCTTAATGACTGAGCCACCCAGGTGCCCCTCCTTGGTTAAATTTATTTCTCTTTCAAATAATATATAGAAATGCAGCTTATTGCTGTATGGTGATTTTTATATCCTGACTTCCCTGAGTTTTATTTACTTACTTACTTACTGGAGTCTTTAGGATTTTCTATATATAAGATTATGTCAGCTGCAAACAGGTAATTTTTCCTTTCTAATACAGATGCCTTCTCTTTTTCTGGCCTAATTGATGTGGCTAGGACTTCCAGAACTCTGTTGAACAGAAGTGGCAAAGTGGGCATCCCTGTCTTATTTCTGATCTTAGAGGAAAGGATTTTAACTTTTAACTATTCAGTATGATGTTAGCTGTGGGCTTGTTATATATAGCATTTATTATTCTGGGGAACATTCCTTCTATACCTAATTTGTTGAACTTAAGTGTTTCCCCCCCACACACACTGATTACGATGATCATGACCTCTTTCATTTTGTTAATGTAGTGTATCACATTTATTGATTTGTATATGATGAATCACCCCTACCTTGTTGGGATAAATCCCATTTGATCATGATGAAGGATTTTTTTAATGTACTATTGAATTTAGTTTGCCTATATATGTATATATACATTTTTTTTTTTGCTGGTTCCTTTTTTACTGAAGTATAACTAACATGCTGTATTATTAGCTTTAGGCAGACAAAAAACAAATACAAATGATTTCACTTGTGGAATATAAGAAACAAAACAAAGGAATAGGCAAAAAAAAAAAAAAAGACAAAAACAATAAACCAGACCCTTACCTATGGAGAACAAACAAGTGGTTATCAGAGGGGTGGTGGCTGGGGCAGGGGGGAATGGGTGAAATAGATAAAGGGAATTAAGAGGTACAAACTTCCAGTTACAAAATAAGTCACTGAGATGAAAAACGTAGGGAATATAGTAAATAAGTTTGTAAAAACATAGCTTGCTAATATTTTGATAACGCAGGGAAAAATAAACCTTTCAATGGAGACATTTGCCTGTGATCCTCTTAACCAAGTGCTCAAACTTAGCCCCTCTGATAGACAATGGCCATTATGTACATCCTGATTACATGAAATAAGTACATAATATTGTTTCTAACATTTTTATAAAAAATTAGCTGCATCTATTAATCAGACAAATTATGTGGTATACTCTGCAAGACTGTCCTGGTCTCTGGTGCAAAATAAAATAAAATAAAAAATAAAAGTCCTGCAGACAATTCTACATTAAGGAATAAAAGAAAACACAATAAAATTTCTTCCCTGATCCTGTTTAGATCCTGAGTCAGGAAAAACAAACTTGAAAAAAGACTTTCATATTCAGAAATAAAATATTTAGGAATATTTTAGAAATTGTTAATTTAGGAAGTATTTAGGAGTTGTTGAAACTAGTATCTCTTTCCCATTCTTTTACATTTTTTTTT
>NC_138371.1:123829114-123860542 GCF_054177405.1 Leptonychotes weddellii | reverse complement strand
TTTTTTTTTTTTTTTAATCACTAACCCTCATTATGACCTATTGTCCATTGCCCCCTAATTCAGTGGTGGACTAGAGCTGGCTTTTACCAGTTTATAAGAGCAAACAATGCACATGTTTTTCCAATTCTGGTAAGTGGTATTATGTTGGTAGCTTGCAGTTGGCCATAGAGCAGTAGTACTGATTCCATGGACATAGGCAAACACTACAAAGCAAATTCCTTTACTGTAAAACTGGTTGTTAAAAGTACACCAACACATCTCTGCTGCAAATTCTTGGATTTTTTTTTTTTTTAAAAGATTTTTATTTATTTGACAGAGAGACACAGCGAGAGAGGGAACACAAGCAGGGGGAGCGGGAGAGGGAGAAGCAGGCTTCCCGCAGAGCAGGGAGCCCGATGCGGGGCTTGATCCCAGGACCCTGGGATCATGACCTGAGCTGAAGGCAGACGCTTAACGACTGAGCCACCCAGGCGCCCCAAATTCTTGGATTTTTTAAAAAAGGTATTGAGTTATGGACCTATTGTTTTTCTACCCATTTTGCTTTCTTGTAAATCAATTTTTGATCTAGTGCTTAGAAACCTTTCTAGGATTTTTTTTTAAAACCCTTCCAGAATTCTTAAAGTACATGAATCCACATGGTATTTTATATGAGCCGATTGTTCATGAGAATCAAGTCAAAACATCTAACAAGCGCCCTGTTGTTTAACTACCAGCTTGATTACTATCATTTGATTTATTTATAAACTATTTTTCATTATGAATTTTCTATTCTGGATTGCTATGGCCACTTTATGTGATCAAGTAGTATACATACACTTTTAGTAACTAGGATTATATTTACTTTCCCTTTCCTTTTCTTTCTCCACTTAGGCTCATGTCTCTTGAGTGTTCTTTGTTGGCTTTTTATAATTATTATGTTAAATGATTTGTCAGGAAGGAAACCCAAACTCAATTGGACAGCAAGGAGTAAACCTTCCACAACTACATAAGTAGGAAAGTAGAAAACGGCCTCAATGAGACAGTTAATTATTCAAGCACAGCAATCTGCAGGAGTGTCAATACCCCCAAGTCTTATAGGCAAAGCAATGAGCGGGGAAGTTATGCTGCAGGAGAGGAACATAGGGCTCAAGGGTTCAGGGTCTTTTAGCGCAAACAGGAAGCAAGACAAAACCAATAATTATAGAGAGCAACAGATGGCCAAAAAGCCACCTCCATCCCAATAGCAGACAATCCATGACCCACTGTCTTTAACATATAAACATATAATCCAAACAGTACAGGTCACTCTAGTTTAGGGCTTATTCATTTTGATTTGGATCACCATTACATGGGTTTGGTTAAGCCACATTGACAGTGTCCCTGAGACATACGGATTTGGTTGTCCTACATGATATAACCCAAGGTTGCTTGAGCCTCAGGAGACAAATACAAATTTTTATGAGTCATTTTGAAACAAGGCTGTGACAGTCCATGTTTGTCCTATATGGGAGAGGTGAGATCCACACTGGGAGCTTTTGACAATAGTGTCAAGCACAGAAAAATTCCTGGACAGTCATGCTCATATGAATTTTTCTCTTCCCATAGCATGTGAATGAGAACCATGAAACCAGCAGAGGATCAGATTCCCAGTTCAGATGTTGCTTGACTCAGACCACATGATTGTTTTGCCAAGCTATGGTGCTAGATCTACGGGACAAGGAGGTCATTAATCATCTCTCTCTCTCTCTCTCCATACTTCTCAGGCTCTAAGGTCTTTTCTTCTTAGGTGCTAGAGTTGTTTTTGTCCTTCTGCAGCTACATAGTTTTAATGTATTAGCCACTTCTATCCTTTGCCCAGCCTGATGGGTCAGACATCAAGTGGGCTGTGGCACAATGGCAGCCTTGTAATGACTTACTGTGCCTCTGTCACTTCCCAAGCGGGCAACTCCAAGCAAGGATATTGTAGAGTTCACATACTCTGCCAGCTGGTCAGTTTGCTCATGGTCTGGGATCTGTCCTAACTGAAACCAAGTGTAGTCCAAGCAACAGGTAGGAGTCCCTCACACCTTGTTATTGCCACTCTAAGATGAAACTCTTCAGGCCTCCCAGATAATAGAGTTGGGACCGGGGGTGGGGGGTGGGGTGGGGAAGACAGGCATGTTCCCTTGTCAAGAATAGCTGCATCTCATGCCCTCACTCTTTCACTAACATGTGAGTCCACAATGATATTGTATTCTGTCTGGCGATCTTTTTCAGTCAAGTATTTAAATGTTCATTTCACTTTTTGGTTATGTCAGCAGCTGCAGGACAATAAGGGTGTTAGATATCTGTTGAATGCCATGCCCATTTTCCCACTGTTGGGTCCCTTTTCCCATTAATAGGATGTCACTGTTTTACTGTAAAAGGCCCAGATACCTAAAAACATAGTTGATAATGCTACTGTGTGGTCATAGCTGGAGTAATTGTCACTGGTTTCCAGACAATATTGGTAGCAATAAAATAGCAGCAGGAGATCAATGTGGTCTCTTTGCCAGGAATGGGTAGAGGCTTTGAGGTATGCACCTACCCTGGGGTACGAGACTTACAGTCCTTCTGGGGACAGAGATTTTATGAGACTTACAGTTCCCCTTCTGTTAAGGACTGTCAAATTTGGCAGAATATAGGGTCAGACAGTGGAGGTACTGAAGGAATAGTTTGTTCCAAGGAAGCTACTCAGCTCCCAGTTTCTTAATTTCTCCAGTGGAACAGCGTTGATCTCCAAGGAGGAATCTGGTTCTCTAGAAGCACTTTTAGTCCCATTGGCCTTGGGGAAGTCTCCCTGGGAGGGCCATAATGCAGTCATTGAAACAAAACATTCAAAGTAGGAAGCTTTATTGAAAAGCATAACTTTGTCTCAACTGAATTGTCTGCATATGCTGAAATCGTGGTGTCAGGAGTGAGCTGGCCTAGGTGTTGCCATTCACCTAAGAGGATAACCTCTCTAATTCCCTCATCACAGAAAATCACTAGCCATGTCTCTAACAGAGCCTTAGTCTGTTGATCAAAGTGATTCCCACATTTCTCTCCCCCTGCCTCTCAATGTGGGTTTGTACCTTGGTACTCTGTATTGAAGTCTGCTGTAATGATTCTCGTGGATGTTAAAACAGGATGTCGTTGTGCTTTCTTCCCTGACAGGGGCCCAGAGTGCTTTCTTAGTACATTATTCCATATCGCAAGAATACCATGGCACTGGTTGGGCAGCTTGTTTCTTTTTGTTGTTGCTTAAAGATTTATTTATGAGAGGGAGAAGGACGGAGCATGGGGAGGGCAGGGAAGGGGGAGAGGGAGAGAATCTCAAGCAGACTCCCTACTGAGCGAGGAGCCCTAGGACGGGTGGCTTGATTTCATGACCCTGAGGTCATGACCTGAGCCAAAATCAAGAGTTAGCCACTCAGCCAACTGAGCAATCCAGCCAGCCCTGGGTAGCTCGTTTTCATCCTACTTTTAACCATTCAGCCTCTATTCATTGACTCAACTTTTGTTCATTAGCAGCTGGGACAGTGGGGGATCACTGACTCCTTTCACCCCCAGCCCATCACTTGGATGGGAGCATTTGCCACTAGTCTCTGGGGGTTTTCTTTTTTCTTTTTTTTTTTTTTTTTTTTAAAGATTTTATTTATTTATTTGACAGAGAAAGACACAGCGAGAGAGGGAACACAAACGGGGAGTGGGAGAGGGAGAAGCAGACTCCCTGCCAAGCAGGGAGCCCGATGCGGGACTCGATCCCGGGACTCCAGGATCATGACCTGAGCCGAAGGCAGTCGCTCAACCAACTGAGCCACCCAGGCGCCCTCTGGGGGTTTTCTTATACCCTAGAACTTGACCCATGAGGCTCTTGCCTTTTCTTTTCTGAGTGTTATTGTCTTGGCACCCAGTTTGCTGTTTTAGAAGAGTCCCAACCCCATCGCTATGTCATAACCTACATGCAAAAAAAAGACAGTAGGACACAGTGGATGAAAGCAAGACCGTTTACTACTCACAGTACATCAGAGTAGGGGATGTCAGTATGCTAGTGCTGGTTTCACAGTCACTAAATCCCACAGGGCATGGTGATGGATCTAGACCAGGGTTATACACTTAGTTGGTTGTGATATGAACACTGGGCCAAGGGTGCAGCACTTATAGCAGTACGCAGCAAACAAAACCATCTCTCCTGTGGGGAGTAACCCAGTAGTCACACTGTGCTTGCCTTAACTTAATTGCTTGTGGGATGAGCTATAGAAATTGCTCAGGGGACAGTCAGGCCTTGCAGATTGGCAGACTCTCCAAGGATGTGTGGGAGGGAGCACTCAGGGCCCATAGCAGATTGCCTCTCCTAATGCTTATATGTCTGTGTTTTTAGAACTATCTGTATTTACAAATGACAAGTGGTTGAATTTTAGGGGGCTTTTTATATGACTAGAGGTGCAATTGCATGTGACCGTAAATTTTCATTTATTAAGAACATCACCCATGGGGGTAAGCAGATAGTGCAGAGGAAGTTTGAGACCATTAAACCAGGAAACCTTTTCTCCTGTCTTCTATTCTTACCATTTTTCCCCACATGCCTGATGACAAATTTAAAAAGATAAAGTGATTTTGAGTCTCTGTTGATCTGAGAAGCACTGTTACAGGTATGCCGTTAGTTGGACAATTGCAGTATTACTCAGCTCACTTCCTTCTAGATTGGCTGTTGCACAAACTCTGGTCTAATCTTCAGGTACCTCTTTCAGCCACTCTTCTGTTGTGGACTTGCTGTTCTCTTCAAAGGAAGTGTACAAACTTCCAGTCTGAATATTCAAAGTTCTCTATAAAGCTAATCCCATGTCTGGCTGCTGCTTTTTACGGTGGTAAGGGGAGAGAACTCATTATCCTGAGAGATTTCTATTTCAGTTCCTTTATTCATGACACTGCCTAGAGGTCAATTGTACACTCTATTTTCCATTTCCTCAGTTGTTAACTTTTACAGTCTAGAACATGCCCCACTTCATGACAACAAACAGGAAAAGAGCTTAGAACAGTGAGTTTTCATGTCTGGTACTTAACATTACTTTTCAACTCTGCCTTTACTTGCCAACTAGGTTGCAAAGTCCCCGTGGGTTGCATATTCTATTTACCATATGGATTGCCTACCATTGTAGCTTGTCTAAAGTGATAAGTATGTGCTCTGTGGTGGATGGATGGATGGATGTTTTTTCTTTGTCAATGATTGAGGAGTTTCGGGTGAGGTAACTATTTCTTGATGTTAATTTCATCCTAAATTCTATCTACTGTAAGTGTTGTAGGACAACTTTTGATATTTTCCTTTAATGGATTTTATGTATGGCGGTTTTTCATATGATAGACTTCTCATAGAATTTCACATTTTCTCCATGTATCCTCTCTGAGGATTAAGTTCCCAGTTACTCTGAACAGGGTCCATCTGTTCTCTCACTGATTGAATTATGTGTTGTACTCACTTTGCTTTGAGTGATTCTCAAAACTAACTGGTGCAGCTAAGAGAAAGGCAAGTGGGCTGTAGGAAGAACTCTAAAACTGACGTGGATATATACTAAATTTAGAGTACATATTGTAATGGCTACCTGGGTAGTGACTACCATAGGATGCAATAACCCCTGACTGACTGACTGATTGCTTTGGCTAAACAACAGTTTTAGAAAAACATGTTTGGCATAGATTGCTTACGTTCCTTATTCACTAAATAGAATGTTTCTTCTTTTGTCAAGATCAGGCACCCTCAAGTATTTATTTCAGAAGGAGAAAAATAGTTTACTCATTGAGTTCAGAATTGTCTGATCCCTTAGCAGCCCTGAAAGTATTATTTTTATGATCTTTCAAAGCCCTAATGTCTTTAGGACAACAGTAAAAAATATAGACTGTGTACCATCAACAAGTCAAAAAATATTTATAGACCCTCTTCCCACATGGAAGAGAGGAAAGTGAGGCCATCTGTAGAGACCAAGATTTACTGAAGTGAAGGGGGAGGAGTGGAGTGGTAAAGAAAGTGATCCTGACATTTTGCAATGTCTCTGGAAAGAAGAAAGGGCACCTACGTGAAGTGTGAAAGGTGGAGTGAGGCTGGGGTTGGGGAGTATTTGTGGCAACTTCATGAGGTGTTTTTTTTTTTTTTTTTTTTTTAAGTTTTAATTTTTTGGTAACCTCTGCACCCAATGTGGGGCTCAAACTCATGACCCTGAGATCAAGAGTTGTATGCTCTTCTGACTGAGCCAGCCAGGCACCCCTCATGAGGCATTTTTAGGCTCAGAAAAAGCTAGAATGATTAGCTTTTTTTGAAAGATGAAGAAGATGATTGGGTGAAATAGCCATTCCTCCTTGAATGTTATAGCACCGATATTAACACATTAATGCAAGTTAAGTTTAACTTGTTAAAACTGAGGTAATTCATACAAATGTTATAATTTATGTAAAAGTGTCTGACTCTGGGTGTCAAAATACTTAACAACTGACAATGGCCAGTGACTAATCAGGACCCTGGTCACAGTAACACTTTTAGGCAGCCAGGTGTTAATCTTCTTGATTTAGGATCCTGAGACGTCAGGGTAGTTGGAAGGGAAGACCTGATAAGGAAAGAAGGCACTCGAGAGATGCTGGGCGGTGACTACAATAAGAATATATTGTAATATGTTACAAACTAATATGGCTATCCTAGTGTGTACTGGCTGAGTATTAATCAGTGTTGACTCTAAAATTCTAACTCTAGAACTTTTTCTCAGGAAATGAGCCCAAATGTTCAAAAAACTATATGCATGCTGATACTGTGATAATTTATATATTCCATAGGGGACAGTTTGAGTTTTGATGTATTTAAGCTTACAAAGTGGTTATGAAGGCTTTGTGATAATATACAAATGGCTATCATACATTGTTGAGTAATAATGTGTGTTGCACACATGCATTTAAAAAAGACACAATAGGAATGTACGTACACATACACACACACACACACACACACACACAGTGGAATATTACACAGCCATTAAAAGAATGGAATCTTGTCATTTGCCGCCACATGGATGGAGCTGAAGAGTACTATCCTGAGTGCAATCAGTCAGTCAGAAAAAGACAATAGCATATGTTGTCACTCTTATGTAGAATTTAAGAAACATACTTAAATAAAGGAGAAAAAAGAGACAACTGAAAATACAGATTCTTAACAATAGAGAAAAAAACTGATGGTTACCAGAGTGGAGGTAGATGGAGGGATGAGTGAAACAGATGAAGGGGATTAAGAGTACACTTTTCTTGATGAGCACTGAGTAATATCTAGAATTAGTGAATCACTCTATTATACACCTGAAACTAAGATAACACTGTATGTTAACTCTACTGGTTTTAAAATAAAAATATAAAAAGTTAAAAAAGAATAAAAAACAGACACAATAGGAACGGTTTTCTGTTCCTTGCTGTCTGGGGTTTTATTAAGTATGGACACGATGGAAACCGCAAAACTTTTTTCATACACAATTGAGTTAAACCAAATCTTTTTAAACTCGTGCAATGGGTTTTTAAAAACATAAATGCAGAATTTTAAACTAATCTTTAAAGAAGTTCATTTCGCATGTATAGGTCCACTGTTGCAGACATCCGTGTCCTATTAGCACATGTATTCGGCCACCCAAGCCAAAAGCATAGTGTTCATTCTTGTTTCCTCTTTCCCTCATCTCATCTTACCCATCAGCAAATCTCTATCCACAGCATTTTCAGAATCTATCCTTAATCTCTCTCTCCCAGCTCCCACTGCTACCATCTTATTCTAAGCAGCCACCATCTTTTGTCTGAATGCTTATCATAGTGTAGCAGCTTCAACTTCCACCCTATCCCCAGTACCTACTAGTTCTCCACGTAACAGCTGGAGGATCATTTTGTCATATCAGCCAGATCATGTCACTCTCCTTAAAATCCTCAAATGTCATGCTATCTCCTTGGAGTAAAATTTGTATTCCTTTGCAGAGGTTATGTGGCCTGCCTGACCTACTCCCTGTCTACATCTGCAGCCTCATCTTTACCATTCTCCCCACATGTGATGCCTCTTGAACCACCCTTTCTGATATTTTCCCTAATGTATGTTAAGCCCATCTTGCTCCCAAATGTGTGTCCTGTCTGTCTCAACTGCTTTGCCTTTAATACCTTCAACCACAGACTCCTTGTCATTCAGGTCTGAGCCCAAATAATTGGTGGTATTACATTTGTTAAAATTTGTAGGGATTTTTTTTTTACGTAGGACTCCTCACATCCTGCCAAATGTTATGAAATACCTATTTTTAACAGAAAGGAATTGAATAGCATGAAAAATTTTCTCCTCATAGGCTTGATATGCATATATTTTTTTCTGGTAAATTTACTTCTGTGGCTTCTCATTTTAGGAACAGTTGGAGAGTAGGAAAAATGATTTGTTCTTTGAGCATTATGGTTGTATTTGTCAATAAGCATTCATTTACTGCTAGACTTTATTTAATCTATTTAAAAAGGGGCCAAACTGTGTGTATAATAAGAGAAAAAAGAGGAATGAAGTGTGCAGCTGCTTGACATTTCATATTGCTAAGCTTCCAGCAGAGAAAGCTTGAGACACATGCTTTCCTATCTGAGAGGCTGCTAGAATGGAGAGAATGGTAGAAATTGGACCAAAGATAATGGACACAATTAAAACTTGGCATCTGTAATTGAATATTTTCCATTTAGGTGTATATACCATGGTTGCATTGATCTTTCTAATCAACATTATAGCTGTTATTTTATTAATCATTTAATTGCTATATTCCACGTGAGAATTTTCTTTTACCATAAAAGTCAATTTTCTAACTTTCTAAAATGCAAAGTCGGGGTGCCTGGGTGGCTCAGTCGTTAAGCATCTGCCTTCAGCTCAGGTCATGATCCCAGGTCCTGGGATTGAACCCTGCATCAGGCTCCCAGCTCCACGAGAAGCCTGCTTCTCCCTCTCCCACTCCCCCTGCTTGTGTTCCCTCTCTCACTGTGTCTCTGTCAAATAAATAAAATCTTAAAAAAAAAAAGTGCAAAGTAGACTTTTGAATTTGTATCTACAAGTTGAGAAGGCACTTGAAAAGGGTAAGCACATTTAATTCTAAAGAGACAGGATATTTTGAGTTTGTCATACTTAGAAATCTCAGAAATCTATTTGGCAGTGTGTTGCAATAGCTATTCCACCTTCATTGTAACCTTCATTTTTGTCTCCTCTCAACTTATGTCATAGATCTTAATCTTTAGGTTGTTGGGATTTTATAGCATATGACAGTCATACAGTGTAGGCTCTCATTTCATAGAAGAAACTAGTTGAAAATGTAGGGTCATATAAACAGCTCCATTGGGAGGACATGACATAGGGTGACATTACAAAGATGGTAGAAGAAGAAGCACCAGACTGACTTCTCCCCAAAAGAGATGCTGATTGTACCAATTCCCTTTGTGAGACATCCAGAAACCAGTTAAGAGGCACTTGCACCCCAGGTGAACATGAAACCAGCTGCATCAAAATCTGTAGAATTCATGGCACTCACTCTGTCCTCCCTTCCCATATCTCTGTGGTGTTCCCAGGAGAAAACTCCCAGCACCTGGCTTCTCCTTGGAGAGGGAGAGAGAAAATAAGACTATACATCAAACATGTAGATATTTTGAGGAGCTACTGGAGGAACTGGCTTTTGTGTTGCCTGATTCTAAGTATTAACAGGAAAGGGAACAAGGTTGGGGGCAGGTAAGAACAAAAGTGATGGGTTGAACTAACATAATATAGTCCCTCCCCCTGGCTCAGTATGGAATGAATGGGAGAAAACTTCCAACTCCCAGCTTCTCTCTGGGGAGAGAAAGAGTTGGCACATTTGTCCAACATTTCCACATTTTAGGGGGCTATATATATATCTGATTGATCTAGGAGCACTGATGGAACCTGGCGTATTTAAGATTTCTTGAGGCCACTGAGAGCAAGAGCACTATGGAGCTTGCTACTGTTCCAGATGACCTTGAAGAGATGAGATGAACTTGGTGGTCTCTCTTGGGTGGGAGAGGGGGAATAAAGGGGTAGAGCATATATTTAATAATCCAGATTTTTGAGGGGCTGCCTGAAGGACTAATTTTTGTCTCATCTGACTTGGAGCACTGTTGGGTCTTGGCATACTCTTGAAATCTGGAGGCCATAGAAACAAAAAATTGCTGGGTGTGGGTAGTGGCAGCTCCAGAGAAGCTGCAGCTGCATAGACAGACACAAGAGAAAGGGAGAGATAATTAGTTCCTGGGGGTAAAAAACCTGGCAAATCCCTCTAATTCATAATTTACATGTAAAAATGGAGAGAACATACACTCACCAAAAAGGTTTGTGACGTCCCCACAATCTTTAGCCAGGCTAATTGGTGAATCTTTGCCTGTATGAAGCCAGTCCCTAAAAACTGGGAGAGTTGGCTGTTGTTTTCTTAAATGTATGGATCCTACCACAGTTACAAGGCATGTGAAAAAGGATGGAGACATGGCCCAAAAGAACAGGGGTAAGTCTCCAGAAACCAAGCCCCAAAGAAATGGAGGAATATGAATTATCTGACACCTCATAATGACATAAAGATAGTCAGCTTGGGAAAAAAATGCATGAACAAAGTAAGAATATAAGCAAAGAGAATGTAAAAAAGAAGAACTTTGGAGCTGCAGAAATAGCTGAATGAAAAAACTTCACTAGAAGAATTCACCAACAGACTTGATCAAGCAGAAGAAAGACTTGGTGAACCAAGACTGGGTAATTTCAAATGACCTATCAGAGGAATTAAAAAAAAGTGAAGTAATTCAAGAAGTGAAAAACACCAACAGGTAGGCCAATATATGCATTGTAGAAGTCCCAGAAGAATGAGGGGAAAAGGGCAGAAAGCATATTTGAATAAATAGTGGTTGAAAACTGCCCAAGTCTGAGGAAGGAGATCATCAAATTTAAGAAGTCCATAGATGCCCAACTAGAATAAAAAAGTTCACACTGAAACATAATATAATCAGGTTGTCAAGACAAAAATAAAAAAAAAATTGAAAGAAGTAGCCCATTATATATAAGGGAGCCTCCATAAGACTACATGTGGATTTTTTTTTTTTCCTGCAGAAACCTTGCAGGCCAGAAGGCAGTGAGATGTTACATTCAAAGTGCTGAGAGAGACATATGGTCAACCAACAATGCTATATCTAGCAAAATTCTTCCAGAAATGGAGATGTGAAGGCTTTTCCAGAGAGACAAAACCTGACGGATTTCATCACCGCTAAACCTGCCTTACAAGAAAGGCTAAAGGGAATCCTTCAAGTTGAAATTGAGGATTCTAGACAGCAACACAAAAGCATATGAAAGTATAAAGCTCACTGTTAAAAGTAAATAGAGAACATTGTAGTACTGGTGCATAAATCACTTCTAATTCTCATGTAGAAGTTAAAAGACAAAACATAAGGGATGCCTGGGTGGCTCAGTCATTAAGCATCTGCCTTCAGCTCAGGTCATGATCCTGGGGTCCTGGGATCGAGCTCTGCATCGGGCTCCCTGCTCAGCAGGCAGCCTGCTTCTCCCCTTCCTACCCGCCCCCCGCTTGTGTTTCCTCTCTCGCTGTGTTTCTTTCTGTCAAATAAAATCTTAAAAAATAAAAGACAAAACAAAAAATATAACTACAAAAATGTTGATAGGATATAAAAAATGTAATTTGTGACATCCATAACAGTATGGTGAGAGTAAGTAGAATTTTTGCATGTGATTGACAGTAAGTTACCAGCTAAAATAGATTGTGGTTGCCAGAGGGCTTACATAAAACAAAGAATATATGTATAGAAGATTAAAAAAAGAAAACAAGAATGGAATCAAAGTGTTACACTACAAAACAAAGCACAAAGGAAGACTTTAAGGGTGGAAAAGGAGAACCAAGAACTACAAGACAGAAAACAACAAAATGGCAATAGTATATTCTTTATCAGTGATTAGTTCAAATGTAAATGAATTAAACCCCTTAATCAAAAGACAGATTGTGTGAATGTTTCTAACTCATCTATTGAATGAGTTCTAAATATATGCTACCTACAAGAGACTCACTTTCCATTTAAGGACACACACTGGCTGAAGGTGAAAGGATGGAACAAGGTATTTTGTGCAAGTGGAAAACAAAAGCCTAGTAGTGGACAAAGCCAAAGCTGGCAAAATAGACTAAATCAAAAATTGTCACAAGGAACAAAAAGACATTATCTAAGAGTCAATCCACTAGGAAACTGTAAAAAGTATAAATGTACTCAACATTAGAGCATGAAAATAAATGAAACAAATGACAGAAACAAAGGGAAAAATGAAATCTATTATTTGATATCTAATATTTCACTTCTGATAATGGCTAGAGCATCTAGACAGATGATTAGTGAAGAAATAGAGGACATGAACAATGCTATAGGCCAAATGGACCATACAGACATACATAGAATATTCCACCGATGGAACATTGTCCAGGATAGTTGATATATTCAGTCACAAAATAAGTATTAACAAGAAGATTAAAATCATACCAAGCATTTTTCCCTACCGCAAGGAAATGAAACTAGAAATTAGTAGCAGAAGAAAAACAGGAAAATACAAATACTTGGAAATTAACTCTCTCCTGAATAACAGACCAAAGAAGAAATCAAGAGAGAAATTATAAGATGTTTTGTTATGTTGTGTTTATCTGAAAATACTGGGATGCAGCAAAAGCAGTACTAAGAGGGAAGTTTATAGTGATAAATGTCTAAATTAAGAAATCTCAAATATTCTAATTTTACACTTCAAGAAAAAGAGCAAGCTAAGCTCAAAGTTAGTAGAAGTAAGGAAATATCAGAGCAGAAATAAATGAAATAGGGAATTAAACAGTAGAAAAGATCAATAAAATTAAGAGTTGGTTATTTGATAACAATGACTAACCATTAGTTTAGTGAACCAAGAAAATAAGACTCAAAAGCAAATGAAAGAACAATTGATGCCATAGAGATAAAAAGTTTTATAAGACTACTATGAAAAATTAGGACAGCAGATTGGAAAATCTAGAGGAAATGGGTAAACTCCTAGAAACATGCAACATACCAAGAGTGATTCATGAAGAAACAGAAAATTTGAAGAAACCTATAACTAGTAAGAAGATTAAATCCGTAATAAAAAACCTTCAACACAAAAATCCTGAGACCAGATGGCTTAACTGGAGAATTATACCAAACATTTGAAGAAGCATTAATGCCAGTCATTCTTCTTCCAAAAAAGTAAGGAAAGCTTCTAAACTCATTTTATGAGGCTAGCATTACCCTGACAGCAAAGACACACACACACACACACACACACACACACACACACTATCCTTGATGACTATTGTGTGAAAATTTTCAACAAAACACTAGCAAATGGAATTCAGTAGCACATTGAATGGATCATACTTCATGACCAAGTGACCTTTATCTCTGGGATGCGAAGATTGTTCAATGTATGGAAATCAATGTTAAATACCACATTAACAGAATAAAGGAAAAAAAAGATCACATTTCAATTGATGTAGAAAAAGCAGTGGACAAAATAGACCACCCTTTCATGTTAAAACATTCAAAGTAGGAATAGAATGAAGTTACCTCAGCATAACAAAAGCCCTTTATGAAAAACCCACAGATAATATCATACTTGGTGAAAAACTGAAAGCTTTTCCTCTAAGATCAGGAACAAGTCAAGGATGCCCTCCTTTTGCTAGTTCTATTCAACATAGTATTGTAAGTACGAGTAAATAAGCAAGAAAAAATCCTCCAAATTGATAAGACAGAGGACATATATAGAAAACCCTTAAGATCCCTTAAAAAACTGTTGGACCTAATAAATGAATTTAGCAAAGTTACCAGATAGAAGATCAACATACAAAAATTACTTGCATTTCTATATACTAACAACAATTTGAGATAGAAGTTAAGATAAAAACTCAATTATGATAGCATAAAAAAGAATAAAGCATTTAGGAGTAATGTTAACCAAGGAGGTGAGAGACTCCTATCCTGAAAACTGTAAAACACTGTTGATAGAAATTTTAAGACCTAAATAAATGGAAATCTATCCCATGTTCATGGATTGGAAGACTTAATGTTAAAATGTCCATACTACCCCAAAAATGTACAGATTCAATGTAATCCCTATCAAAATCCTAATGGTATATTTTGTAGAAATAGAAAAATATCCTAAAATTAATATGGAGCCACAAAACATCTTGAATAACCAAAACAATCTTGAGGAAGAATAAAGCTGGAATCCTCCTATTTCCTGATGTAAAAACCTATTATAAAGCTACAGTAATCCTGTATCCTAAATGTAGGACTTGAAACCATGAAACTTCTATAAGAAAAGAGAAGAAAAGATTGATAGTAATGATCTTGTCAATGATTGCTTAGATATGACACCAAAAAGCACAGGCAACAAAAAATTGGACAAGTGGGGCTATGGGTGGTCCCTGATTCTACTTAAAATTTTTCAAGTTTATGCAGAAGTGAAAGTGATAGGCATTCAGTGGAAACTATACTTTGAATTTTGAACTTTTTTGGGAGCTAGTGACAGGCAGTACAATACTCTAGCATGATGCTGGGCAGCAGCAGCTCCCAGTCAGCTATGTGATCCCTAGTAAACAACTGATAAACTTAAGACCGTCCTGTACCAATACAACCATTTTGTTTTTCACTTTAAATGTAGTATTCAACAAATTACATGAGATCTTCAACACTATATTATGAAATAGATTTGGGTTAGATGATTTTGCCCAATGGTAGGCTAATATAAGTATTCTGAGCATGTTTAAGGTGGCCTAAGCTAAATTGCTAAGATTGGTAGGTTAGGTATGTTAAATGTCTTTTCAATTGAGAAGTATTTTCAACTTATAATGGGTTTATTGGGATGTAACCCCATTGTAAGTCAAGGTAGATTAGTGCATTAAACTAAAAAGCTGTTGTTGTTATTGTTGTTTTTGACAAATATTCCGCAGAGGGAAGAAGCAGGTTATGGAATGGGAGAAACTATTTCCAAACCATCTATCTGATAAGGAGTTAATATCAAATGTATGTAAGAAACTCATTCAACTTGATAGCAAAATATCCAAATAACTTGATTAATAAAAGAAGAAAGGGACTGAATAGGGAAAGAACTAGTGACTAACAGGTATATGAAAAGATACTTAACATCACTAATCATCAGGAGAAATACAGATCACTACTGTGAGTGTTCATCTCTCACTGGTTAGGGTGGCTATTAAAAGAAGTGTTGATTTGTATGCAAAGAAAATGAATCTCTCTTCACTGTTGGTAGAAATGTAAAATGGTACAGTTGCTATGAAAAATGACATAGAGGTTTTGTTGGTTTTTTTGTTTTGTTTTGGTTTTTTTTTAAAGCTACCCTGTGATCCAGCAGTCCCACTTCTTGGTATTTTATGTTTATTGCAGTATTGTTCACATTAACCAAGAGGTGGAAGCAACCGAAATGTCCAACAGATGAATGGGTATAGAAAATATGGCGCATATTTATAATGGAATATTTAGCCTTAAAAAAGAAATCCTGTTATTTGCTACAATATGGACGGATCTTGAAGACATTATGCCAACTGAAATAACCCAGTCACAAATACTGCATGATTCTGCTTATATGAGGTATCTAAAAGTATAGAGGTGCTGTGGAGTTCAGTGGATATAGTTTCAGTCATGCAAGATGAAAAAGTTCTAGAGATCTGTATAACACTGTGCATGTAGTTAATACTGTACTATATTAAAAAATTGTTGCTCTCATGTTGCATTTTTTTACCATAGTACAAAAGAACATAGCAGTAAGTAACAGATCTATCATCTTTGTCACCTTTGTCCCCACCCCAATCTACCAGATTCCTGGGAAAATGAGAAAGTAAATGAAAGAAAAATGACAAAATGTTATATTTAGGGCTTGAAGATAGGTTAGGTATGATCTGATTTCTTGAAGTTCTTGGTTTAGGCAAAACTGATTAATGACTCATGAAATAATGTTCATAATGTTAGTGACATTTATAAAAAAAAATTTTAACACCCACAGAAATGTAATATAGAATATATAATAGATATTTTATAATGAGATATATATATAGTATATTATACGTGATATACTTTACATTTATATGCACAAACACACAACATAGAAGATGGTCGCTGGGGACAGTAAGAAGGGGTAAGTAAAAGGTAATAGATGGAGCTGAGTCTGTCTGAAATTAGAAATGGATGCTTTTACCCTTTACTTTGATGGAGAGAGAATGATTTGCTTTAGGATGGGAAGGGGAAGTACAGGAAGTTCTTTCACAGAGCATACATAGTCCCTGAGCATGCCTGGCCAGGAGTGTTCACCACACTCTTTGTCCTGAGGAGTGGCAGCATGGCAGAACAGATGTTGGTACTAGGTAGGCACTGGGAAACATCATTCTTACTCTGTAGCTAACACCGAGTTAAGGCACAAGGGGGAAGTCCCTGAACCTGCTTTATTTGTAAAATGAAGATTGAATGTTCCTGACTTCTAGATTTTCTGGTCTTTTCGCTACAGTGTCAATTTCAAGTGTTGTTTCCTTCTCAGACAATCCTTGATACTGACTTGGTAAATATGGCTGTCAAACTTTTTGGGTCTATCCTAGACTAAATCTTTGATCTTGGGTCTCTTCTATAAACTCCATCCTATTGTGGTTTCTGATATGCAAGCTTGGCCAGAAGAATGAAGGACCAGATATGTGATGAGCTTTTAGCAGTGTCATTCCATTCAGATATCAGGCTCTGTGTCTTTGGGTGAGAGCATAGCCTACTGAGTGGCGGCATGAATGGTCTTTTGCATAGAACACCAAATGACCCCATAGAAGGAAGGATTCTGCTATTTAACCCCTCCCTTCTGCTGAACTTTCCTTGGGATGTAATTTGTTAGTATCCATTGTTGATCCCTTACAGGTCATTATACTAATTCCCTTGAGAACGGCATGAGGGCATGGGTAAGGTCAGACAAACCCTGTATGAAATTTTGTAGAAATGCGGGGCCTCTGATTGCCATGAACTATAAAATCATCACTAAAAAACCAAACCTAACATTTATCAAGCAAATACTATAAGTTAGCCATACATTCACTCCCTTATTTTGGTCACCAAACTGCATATTCATCAATTCTCTTTTCCACTGTAAATTTTGACCAGCATGCTAATGTCCTGACCTATGTCAGATCCTATATGCCTTGTTTCCGTCTTCCATTTTTGTTTCCATCTGACTCATAGCCTCCTCCTTACTAGAGTACCTCTGCAGTCCTCCTCCTCCTTGAACACCTATGTGACTTCTCTGGATTTTTAGCTTTATGTGATGGTTGGACATGCACATTTATTTCCAGGAAGGCCTTCAGGCATTGAGGACCCTTTGGGTATAGTAATGGGAACTTTGTATTGTAGGTCACAACCTTCTGTATCAGGGAAGTTTTGTTCAGTAGCACATACTTATCAACCTGAAAGTGTGTGTTTACTGAGTATTTTTTCAGGTGCTGAATTATCATCATTTTAATGCATTTTAGATTACTATGCACTTGTATCTTTAAGCATTTTGAAATAGTCTACTCTCCCTGAAAGGGGAAAAAAAAAAAAGTCAAATAGTTAATGCAGAAATCTGTCAACTGGCTTACCATATAATCTCTTAATCCTCCCACCCCCTTGGAAACTGTGAAATCATGGCATTTATGTACCTGATGGCATTTTTCTTGGTGACCATAAACGTAAAAACTAGATTGAAGGTAAAACTAAGATTTAGTTTGTGTGCTGGATTTCGTTAGTTAGGAAATGAATTTTAATCTTAGAGTCTTTGCAGAGAAATGCATTTGTTCATTAAATATAGCTTAAATGATTATTTTTTTTCTGTTTTAGAATAAGGCACAAATGGTAATACCTAACTTCTTTTATGTTGCTTTTTATAGTCATCAATGTTTTCATAGCTATAGTCTTAATTAGATATGGTCTCTTTTCTCAAAGTTTACATTGAATAATTTGGAAGAGAAAAACTAACAGATTCATAACCATTAAAGTATTAAGTGATGTTGAATGTGAATCTAAATATCAGAGGAGAAAGGTCAGTATAGTTTGAATAAATCTCATTAAGTGAGAATTGGCCTACTCTTGCCTCTGATTGGCTTTGTAAAAAAAAAAGTATTTATTTTTATTTTTTTTTTAAAGATTTTATTTATTTATTTGAGAGAGAGAGAGAGAGCACATGAGAAGGGGGAGGGTCAGAGGGAGAGGCAGACTCCCTGCTGAGCAGGGAACCCGATGCGGGACTTGATCCTGGGACTCCAGGATTGTAAAAAAAAAAAAAAAAAGTATTAGTTGAAATTCCCTTTACTCAGACCATGGAAATTTTCTTTTAGCTCACCAATCTTAGATAGTAAGAATGGTAGAGGTGCTCATCTTCTCCAGATATAGAGCAAAGCTGTATCTAATCACCTTTGATTAATTCATTTAAAAAATCATAGACATGCAATTGTATAATAAAATCATTACCAAAAGAAACATCAAATAATACATTTTGCTTTCATTCTTGGGAAAACACAGATGAATTGTTCCACTAGCAGTGTATTATTTTGTTTCTATTTCCCTCCACCATAGGGCTGGGTTCTCCCCAAAGAACCACTTGAAGATCTTGCAATTTGTTATGTTTTCCATCAGTTTCCTAACTGCAAAGCCTCATCACCTCAAGTTACAATTTATCCCCTCTGGGAAATGTGGGCAGCAGGAGGAAAATTCAGACTTAGAATTAGCTCAATTTTGCATTAGGAAAAATGGGAATTCATTTATGAGCTCTTTTTGCTTGAACTGCGTTCTGTTAGTAAGCCCCACTCTGAGACTGTTCATTATATAGCAGTCATGCTACTCACTACAGCTCAAGGGCTAGAGGGAGAATGATGCCCCAGGAAGGGCTCCTATTTGTTGCTGTGGGTATTGCATGTGTGTAAGATTAATTGTGAAAGCAGTGTTTAGGCATTTTTTAGGCATCTAAAAACTAGTGTCTTTAGAAACAAAAGATTTATTGTATAAAGTCTCATAATTTTATATAGAAGTCAGTGATGCTCAAACCTGTATAGCCTGACACACTTTGGATCCCTGGACCTCTTAAAGATTCTGAGTCGGTAAATCTGGGAGGGAGCCTGGGCATCTGCATGTTTCACAAATGCTTCAGATTATTCCAGTACAGTTGGTCCACCTGTCTTTAGAAATGCTGGCCTGGATTCATTAAAATTTTGAGGATTGGAGTGATTTACTGTAATTAGCCCCCAAATTCTAATTTATTGGGAATAATTAAGTCCATATTTTTGTGATGTATTAAAATTGGTTAGTAGGAGTTTTTCTTTTAATGTCAGTAATGCTACTTTTGAGAGGTGTTTCACCTTTGGAAGACTGCTTTTACACTATATTACTGTTAATTAAGTGCTGTTTCTTCTGAAGTAAAAACCTGATATATATATGAACTTGAGCTCTTCTAAGTCCACAGTATCTTTTTTAGTTTTGTGAGATTACTTAATTGATTTATTAATGCTGTGTCCGATTAGGGAAATGCTTCAGCAATAACCTCTAATTTCATTTTTTTGAAGAGCTAATACCAATATACTATTAGCCAAGTCCAAAGTTCACATCAGGTTTACTCTTTGTTTTACTTTGTGTGGGTTTTGACAGATGCATAGTGACCTGTATCTACCATCACTGTATCATACAGAATAGTTTCACTGACCTTAAAAATTCCCTATACTCCATTTATTCTTCCCTTCCCTTTTGTCTTCTGCAGATTATCATAGAATTATAATCATATAGTGTATACACTTGAGATTGGCTTCTTTCACTGAGTAAAATGAATATAAGATTCCTTCATATTTTTTTTTCATGGCTTGATATCTCATTTTAAATTAAGTAATACTCCTTTGAGTATTCCACAGTTTATCCATTGACTTATTTAAGAACATCTTTGTTGCTTCTAAGTTTTGGCAATTATGACTAAAGATGTTATAAACATTTCTGTGCAGGTTTTTGTGTGGATATATATTTTCAACTCATTTAGGTAAATACCAAGGAGCATGATGACTGGATTATGTTAAAGCAAAATTTCAGTATTTTAAGGCAAAAATCTTTAATGTTTGTGGAAGCTACATGTTTGTTTTGAATTAGATTGGGGGACTCTTCTCTGTTCTAATCCCTCAGATTCAGGCTCGAAAGTACATCTCAGTCTGACATGGGCTTCCATGATTAGGTTAGCAGAAGGAGTGGGGGTGGGGAACTCTGGAGGGTCTTACACCAGCAATTCAATAATCTAGCCTGGAAATGACCCACATCACTCATGCTCCCTGGTCTCATAGTTTCACCCCCACAACTGGGAGTCTGGAAATTTAGTTGCCCATGTTCCCAAAAGGAAGAGATAACTGGATTTCAGTAAGCAGCAGTAATAACTAGCACATTCTGCCCATATGTTCATCAAATATTTTGTTTACTCTCCTAAACACATAAGAAAATATGCACTCCTCTCCAAGGATCACACCCCAAAAGTCCCGTTTAGTCGTGACATCAAGAACTATTCCTTCAGTGTACTTTTTGCTGAGGCGTTTTTTCCCCCAACCAACAGAATTGACTGTTCACAGGTTTTAACTATAGGTGAGGCAGTTAAACTCTGGTTTAACTCTTTCTTCAGTGTATAGTTGTAGTTGGCATTTGTTGCTCAAAACATTTCTCATTTTTTCTTCTGTGTGTTAAGTTTGAGAAGCAGTTGTCTCTTCCAAACTTAGAAGTTCCTGCAGTATGGGCTTTGTCATTTACCTGATACTTCTGCTTGCAACATGGCTACTTTTTTCCTGATTTCATCTCTTCTTTGTGGTACCTATATTATAGTTAAATTGTGTCCTCCATAAAAGATCTCCGTAAAAGTCCTAACCCCTCAGTACCTCAGTGACCTTATTTGGAAAGTGTCTTTACAGAGGTAATGACATTAAATGAGATAATTAGAAGGAACTGGAATACAATACAATGTGTGTCTTCATAAAAAGGGGAAATTTGGACACGCAGGCATGCACACACAGACCGGAAGAATGGCATGTGAGGATGAGGACTGATTAGAGTAGTATATAAACCAAGGAACACCAAAGACAGCAAAACACCAGAAGCTACAAGGGAAATATGAAATACATTGTCCTTCACAGTCCACAGAAGAAACCAACCTTATCTACACCTTGATCCTGGATTTCTAGTCTCTAGAACTGAGACAACACATTTCTATTTTTTAAGCGACCCGGTTGGTAGTGGTCTATTATGGCAGCCCTCGCAAATTATACACCCTGTGACTGAAACCAGCCACGTTAAGAACATAGTATTACTGTTCTGATTTCTAACCACTTCTGGAGTTACATGATCACTGAGTATATTTATCAGTTTACCAAATTATTATAGGTAATAACTTCATCAAATGTTATTACTATAAAATAGGGATTGCCATATTCCTAGTAGCAGTTTCTGCTTCATTCAGGATAGGTTATGTTGCTGTAAAAACCAACCCTGGAATCTCAGCCATAATATCCTATTGTCCCTTGTGCTACATATCCATTGTAGGTTGCCTGGCAAGCTCATCGGTATCTGCTGTCTCATTCAGGGAGCCAGGCTGATTGAAAGTTCATCTCCGTGTGATCCCAGGATCACCACAGAAATTGGAAAGAAAAGAATAAAAGTTTCCTACTGACAATTAAATGTTTCATTGACTTAGAATCGATAGGCCAGAACTAATTGTATGTTCTCACCCAACTATAAGGGGAACAGGAAGTTTGGTCTTCTGTGTGCTCAGAGAGAAAGGAGAATAAGATACTAGTGTGATGTGACACAGAAAGCTACCACCAAATACCCCCAAAATACTGGTCTAGAAATAGCTAGTGTTTGGATTTATTCATTCAACATTTAGTAAGTCCTTATGTACCTAATACTGTAATAGGTATTGGGGATAAAGAGTAAAATTGAATGCTTTCTCTGTCCTTAGGGCATTTATAGTTTGGTGGAGGGGATAGACATTGATCAAATATAAAATTGCAACTGTGATAATTGCTGGGAGGTCAGGAAAAATTCCTTAAGGAAGTGAAGCTTGAGCTGAAGTCTAAAGGATGAGTAATTGTAAACCAATGATAGACAATGACAGACAATGACCAGAGTTTTCAGGAAAAAGAAACAACATATACAAATGTCCTGGGGTAGGAGGGAACATTAGATTGCATGGTGTGAAGATGGTCAGGGACAGCATCATTAGAGAGAAGGCTGAAGGGATAGGTAGGCAACATATTCTGCAAGGATTTTTAGGCTGTGGGAAGGAATTTTGTCTTCATCTTAATACAAACTAGAATCAGTTACAGGGTTTTATTCAGAAATATAACATGGTTCTCTGCAGTTGATGGCTGATGGTTGTTTGCAGCAAGCCCTTCCTTGACAAAGAACTAGGCAGCTCATCTTTATGTCCACCTCACTCAACTAACTCGTGGTTAGAACCAGGATTGGAACCAAATGTGCTGAGTCTAAGTTCAGTGTTTACTTCATTACTTCATTTACCTCCTTATTGGGACCATGGAATACAAGGCATCAAGGTCAGAGTTAGAAAAAACTGCGAAGTATAGTGGAAAACTTTGAAGAATAAGATAATACATAAATACAGTTAATTCTTCTTCCCCAAAACATTATCTTGGCAAATGAATCCTTTTTTCTCCAGGGCTTTTCCCTTTCTCTGTAAGGTTTCATACAAGAACATCTGACATTTTTTTCTCCAATCTGACTATTCATAACCTATTTAAAATTGATTTATAGTCTTAGAGTCTTCAAATTAATTCCAGGCATAAGCCAGGAGAAGGTCATCTTTTTCACAATTAGTACAGTTTGCCAGGGTTTTTTCCCCTGCCTGGTTTAAAGGGGCAGCTTCAATTTCATTTCCTTGTAGTCCCTGCCTTTAACGTGCATTATCTCAGGCTAATTGCTATGACCTGGTTATCACAACTTGCTCTGCCTAGAATCAACTCTGGAGGCCACCAAGGCCATGGAGGCAAAGACGTATAGCCACTTACTCAGTGTGATGCCACTAATTGGCCTTAGAGTTGCCTATGGGAACCAGATTTACCTACTCCTTGTCCTAGGGCATTTCCATTATGGGCCTTAGCCTCGTTGTTCTCTGAGGCAAAAAGAGGTGCCATCTAGTCCCTGTGCTGAGTAGTGCATTTTTGGAATGGTTTGATTTGCTATAAAGAGATTGTTTATATGTTTTTTTCCTAGCTCTTTAGGCCTCCAAACAGCCCCTCTGTATGCTCCTTCTTGATCTAGTTCTTAAGCTAATGAACTCTGGGGATTGTAATTTTTATCTTAAGCTAAATCTCTAGGTTAGAAAACCCTTATAATGAATTTTACTCTGCTTTGAGATGTTTGAGATGTTCTCTTCTTTCCTATGGGGATGTTCTATGCCTTGTAATTATCTTGTTTCCTTATGTATTTCTTAGTTTTCCTAGGTGATCAAGCATTTAGATTAGTGGCTTTTGTTTCCAGGTAGGTGAGCTTCTGTCTTTTAGCGTGGAAATATTTAGATTGTAATCTAGCACTGACAGAAAGTTTTTGAAAATGTTTAATATAAGTCCATCTTTGCTGTTCAGAGAATATTAAGTAAATATTTTTTGATAGTTCATGTTAGGATTGTGATGTCAAGATCCTCTATTCTGGTTCTTAGAGCTGTCCTTACAAGGAGGACATAGGAATGAATAATTAAATACAAGTTATAGAGCAAGATCACCTGTGTGTGAATCCTGAGGTTTTTTTTTTTTTCCCCATACATTAGCTGATTATATGGGCAAGTCACTTAACTTTCCTAAGCCTCTGTTTTCTCATCTGTAAAATAGGCATGAAAATAATAAACTATCTCACAGGATTGTCCTTGAATTTTATGAAGTAAGCATGTAAGGAACTTAATATGGTGCCTGAAACACAGATATGGTTTTACTAAAATGTATTTGTTGAGCATCTGCCACACACCAGGCATTATGTCTTATGTACGTAATCTCTTAAGATTATTAAGCTTTGCTAAAACGTGTATAACTTACTGATGAGGAAACCGTATTTGAATTATTCATGGTCATGAAGCTAGTAAATTGTGGAGCTGGGGCCTCCATTTGTATCTGTCTGGCTCCAGAGGGTCAGCCTGTTCATATTATACTGCAGCGCCTCAGGAGTGCTGCGTATTGTAGTCCTTGTACAGTTGTGTAAAATGGATTCGCTCAGGGGCGCCTGGGGTGTGTGTGGCATGGCTTATTTCTTAATGGGTTCCCTGGAGAGCTGTGTGGTTCCACATGTGGTTTCTCATACCAACTCTGTTACGGACTACATGTTTTTTTCTCTCACAATTAATGTGTTGAATCCCTAATCCTGAATACGATGGTATTAGGAGGTAAGGCTTCTGGAAATGAAGTTTAGATGAAGTTATGAGGGTAAACCTCCCTTGATGGAATTAGTAACTTTGCAAAAAGAGCAAGAGATGCTAGAGCTCCCTCAGTCTGTCATGTAAGGATATAGCCAGAAGGTGGCTGTCTGTAAACCAGGAAGAGGGTTCTCACCCGGAACCAAATCTGCCAGCATCTTAATGAGACTTCCTAGCCCCAGAACTGTGAGAAATAAGTCTGTTGTTTATGCTACCCAATCTATGGTATTTTTGTTAAAGCAGCCCAAGCTGACTAAGCCAAACTCCCCTAGGAGTATCCTCTTTTAACCTGCCATTGAGTTCCTTGTCCCCATTCCCAATCTCTTATCTGTTGTCCTATGTTTCTTGCCCAAAGCAATTATTTTGGTCGTAATCTATCAGATAGGTTTCATTTCACATATATTAAGCATCTACTAAGTGCACTTTTTTTTTTTAACCTCAAAAGAATCCTATTGCACCCACTTTATTGTTGATAAATGTGTACCAGGTTAGAGCTGGGAAGTGGAAGAACCCAACCTAGGAGTTAATTTAGTAATTGGTACCAGCATTATTAATTGGGAATTACAACTGGTTTGACAAGCTTGAAGGTAATAAGGATCCGTTGTATTACAGTGGGAGAAATGGGTATTCTGGGTTGCAGTGCTTTATTTAAATGATCACTGGAGGTCACCTGGAAGGAAGTGCCTATGAAGACAGTTTGGGTGGACCCGAAGGCATCTCCCACAGAGTAGTATGGATGTACAAAGAATACTGACCAGTGGACTGGCAGCTTCTGACTGGGCTCCAAAGCTCAGAGAAATTAAAGCTCAGAGCTTTATCTCCTATCACTTTCCCCCTTTTATATTGAATATATAATTTAGTTCATAGCCTACAGAATATCAAGACAAAATTGTGTCTGAACTAGAGGATGAATGTGTAATCACTCAGATGGGCACAGGGATTAATACATCAATGGATCTCTACTTTTGGGGGAAAAAGTGCTTACATTCATATAAGGCAAAGTTGGATTAAGTTAGGCAGGAGTGTGTTTTTGCTTTTTTTGAAGTTCAATTCTAAGAAGAAAGGTGTGAAAAGATATTTAGTTATAGGAACAGACTGTGACCGATACTGTAGTTTGGCTCACATAACACGCATTCTATTTCCCTTTTTGTTCACTTTCCTCTGCTAGTGAGGCTGTAGAGGAAAAAAACTACCTTTTTTTGGATTCCCCTGCAGTTTACAGTGCCAGCAAGTGGATTGGTTTCCACCAAACCAATGGGGTATATAAGACTTGGAAAGCAGACAGGAACCACTGTGGTGGTGAATAAGGAGCAACTGCAGTGGTGGAAGTGTCTGAGTGTATGGAGTTGGCCTTGGTGGAGTTTCTGGAGCTCCTTCCTCACTGGTGACACCTATGGGCACTTATTAGTCCAGTATCTATGGGAAGTTGCTGGCTGTCCTCTTGGCTGGGAAATGACTGGCTACAATATGCCCTGGTGTACAGCAAGCAAGTCTGATTCTCTAGCACCTGTAGAGATTCTGTCTTTGATAAAATCCACTTCTGCTTACACTTCCCAGAATGGGTTGTCACTTTCAGCTAAATACTGCTCAATATATTAGGCCTTCTGGTTCCAATTTACTAGTCTTTCTACTTTATTATGTTTTCTTTTCAAGAAGAAAATACATAGCTGGGTTAATCACATAAGTCCTATTTGTAAGATTAAGTTAAATAGACTTATAAAGTGCATAGGAACACTTTGTGACAAATAATTTAAGATTTTCACCCTGGGGGCTTTGAATTGCTTCCTAGATTCAAGACCATTCTAAAGTAATAGACTATATTTCCATAAGGGAAACTTGTTTCTTTTACTAACTAAAGCCAGCTTTGTTATTATTTATTACATTTTGAGACAATGAGTTTATGGATTTCCCCCAGAATTTTAGAATTGCTAACCACTCCTCAGACTCGTTACTATTGTGTTTTGATTTTCTTTGTTTTCTTATATTGACTACCCATAATACCTTCATGTCTATTTTTAGAATAAGTTAGAGCTGTGAATGTGAAAAGTGAACTTTTCCTTTTGCTGGTGGAGCCAACAGATAAAAGTTCCAGCATGAATTAATATTTTCATTCACACAGTCTCAGCTCTGAGGCTCACAAAGACCTCAGAAACAATGGTTCCCATAGGGAAGAGGAAGAAAGTTGGGTCTATGTGGGGCATGTTCTACTACTGAAGGGGAGTAATCAGAGAGGTATGAACAACTCAGCTTAGTGTTGGCACCTAAGAATGTCGAATTTGTTAGATAGAGCCTGGTAGCCTGAGTCAGGTAGTAGGGAATACTGAAAGATCAGGTTGGTGGTTGTGGTCTAGTTAGTTCATTAAAGGAGGTTGGTTGATGTCTAGGATTAAGTGCAGGATCCTGCTTTAGGGGAAGGAAAATTGTGAGAAGTATTTAAAATTGCAAGGGCCCTAACCAAGTGGTTGGGGTTAGGGCAGAGTTAAATCAGATGGAAATAAAAGTGGTGTAGGGAAATCAAGGCAGGTGTTCACAGCTAGCTATTGGGCAAGAATGGCAAATGCATTTGTATGCACATGTTTGTGCATGTGCATGCCTCTGTGCAGCTCTGGCAGAAGTAAGACCATGGTCTTAGCGAAGGAGAAGATGAGTGAGGCAATCCATGAGTTGTTTTACTTTAGGCTGGGAACTCCTATCTATAGCAGTGAGACCGTCTCCACACTCCTGCTAGTTAAGATGAGGTGGCTGGTTTACTTTGTGTCAAGACTACTATTTCAAGAACCTAGGAGAGAGTTGCTGTAATGTCATAAGTAAGCCTAGTGAGGGAGGCTATGTAGGCAGGGGCTGACAGATGGGTCATGGAGGGAGTAGAAGGCACTGTGTTTTGAAATGGGAAACAATAAAATTAATTTTCATGTCCTCTATGAATGAGATATTAACTGTCACTTTCAGTGCTGGCCATCACATTGTAATAGTGACAGTTACAGTCAATTTAATTAAGTTTTTGTGAGTAATTTAACATTTCACTGAATGAAAGACTGTTCTGAGGGGACAATAGGTAACCTGTAAATAATATTCACAGCTCTGCAAAAGCAAATCAGTTAGACAACCAACAACAGAGAAATTTTTCCATAGTTTTTAAGTGACATTTTAATTAGGTATTTAAAATTGAAAAATAGAAACACTGCTATCAAGGGTGGTTATGAATAAGTTGGGCTTACATTTTGGCATTATCTTTTGTTTACTCTTCTTACTAGCTCTTGAGTTCCTATTTGTTATTAAATACGATCTTTTCCTTATTTTCTCTTTAGTTTTCCCTCTAGTATCTCCATCTCCCATTTCCACAGTTGCTGTTAGATTTAAGCTCTAGCACCTGTTGATGCTTTTCTGTGAAATTCCAGTTCTTTCTCCCACCAGCTTACCCTACATAATACTAGCAATTTAAGCTTCAAAAGTAATTATTTTGTTCTTAGTATTTTAGTTGAAAATAAACAATAAAATCTTCATACCTTCCTTTTGACCAATTCCACATTGCTTAGACTTGTATTAAAAGCTCTTCACAAGGCTATCCTTGGTCTTTTTCAGTTGGAGTTCTTTTATTTGAACTTTTTGTCAAATATCTACTGTATGCTGAAGATACATTTTTCTGAGAACCTATACATACATATAAATATATAGAGATCTCATTTTCTGTAATTTGTCTATGTAAGTCAACCTACTTAGAAGCCTATACTTTATTGTTCTTGTTAATTTATATACAATTAAGAGTTCTACTTCAATCTCAAGACAAATACCCTTAAAATTCAGGAAGAAGTTGACCATCTGTTATGGGCTGAATTATGTCCTCCTCAAACAAATTGAAATCCTAACCCCTGAGATTGTTAGGGTCTTTAAAGAGGTTATTACATTAAAATGAGATCATTAGGGTGGACTTTAATTCAAGGGGTTATTCTGTTATTATTGGTGTTATTCTAAGAAAAGGAGATTTGATCAGATATATACTGAGGGACATGTCTGAGGAAGATGGGGAGATGCAGGGAGAAGACCATCTTCCACAAGCCAAGGTGAGAGTCCTCGGAAGAAACCAACCCTGCTGACATCTTGATCTAAGACTTTGGCCTCCAGAACTGTAAGAAAATTTCTGATGTGTTTAAGCCACTTAGTCTGTGGTGGCAGGCCTAGCAAACTAATACACAACCCCTTTCCAAAAGGCAGTGTGTCTACTCAGATCTCCCTGGTGCCATTCCTGATCTCACTTCTGGGGATCATGCACAGGGGGAGTGAATTCCTCACTCCCAGTGTCTTCCTCAAGGTGTTTCACTAAAACTAAGGGACTTCCCTGAGTAAACCATGTCTGTGTGCTGTACTGTTTTTTTTTTTTTTTCTGATCCCTTTTTGATGTTTACTCAGTGACAGATTAATCTTTGTCCTGAAAAGCAAAAATTAAAACTTTTAATTTTAAAACTTCCAAGTCCCAATTCAGAGTCCCTCTTGAGCAGTCTTTCACATACTTTTTTTAAAAAAATTTTTTATAAGTATTCTCCATGCCCAACATGGGGCTTGAATTCATGACCCTGAGATTTAGAGTTGAATGCACTACCAACTGAACCAGCCAGGCACCCCTCTCACATTTTGGGTTTTTTTTAAGATTTTATTTGAGAGAGAGAATGAGAGAACGGCCAAGGGGAGGGGCAGAGGGACAAGCAGACTCCCAATGAGCGAGGAGCTCAATGTGGGGCTCACATATTCTTAACACTTACTACTTATTGGTATTATGTGCCTTCTACACACAACTGTAATTCCCTGTGCATGCCTCTCTCATAGTGTTTGTAACATAAAGTCCCAGAATCTAGGAAGGCATGTTCAGAGAAGTCATGAACAGTCTCAGTTCTTACTTTGCTTTTGTCATTGAAGCAGACTCATTGCTTTAGTGTATCCTGTAAACTGATCCAACTTCACACTGTATTAATGATAAATGGATAATTCAGATTTAGTGGGGAGCTGGAGTGTGAGTGGGGCCAACTTGGCAATGATACCATTCTGCATCCTGTCATCTGTTCCCCTTCAGCCATTTGATGCCTCCTTAAAAATCTCCCGTACTGAATACAGCAGTAAAGTGCTCATCTCTGAGTTGCATGTTCCACCCCAAAGATAAAGGAATGGGGAAACAAAATTTTGAAGGAACTGAAATAATTTCCATTGATTGTAGATGGATCTATAAGTGTTTTCCACATTATATTTAGAATAGGAGAATGGAGCCATCTCATCTGAAAAATTAGGAGAGCTCATACGTACTAGACCTATGTAGGGAAAAGGGAAAGAAATACCATACTGAAACCACTATAACACAAATGATCCTATTTCTCCTATCCACAATAAGGCTAATTACCCAGCAGAGTAACTTCAAGAGATACTTACCACATGGGACACAGAACTGCTTAGTAAAGTTTTCATAATTTTTTTTTTTTTTGGATAGGGCTTAAAAATGAAAAGGCAAAAGAATGCCAGCCTGCAGAAAATAGCTGTCAGAACAGTTCAAAAGGTGTTTTATGGATCCTCAATTTTATATTGGATAGCCTGCTACTGTGGAAAACTAGAGAACAAGCCATGAAGTCAACTAACCTAACTCACTGCTACCCACAGAGCACTCTCTATCACCTTTCTCAGTTGGGTGATAAATGGTTCCAGAGGTACTTTTCTTAGGAAACAGAAGCATAATCCAAAGGTACTTACCTCTCAGAAGTTTCTAGCTCTCACTTGATTTAACTGTGTGGGAAAGTGCTTTATTAGACCCATATGTGATTTCTGGATAATTATCTCCAGTCTCAGGGCTCCCTAATATCTTAGGCACTATTTAAACTGGTTATAACCTTACTAAGCTAATTTCTGAGGTTTTTTTCCCTGAAGAAATTCTCTTCTTGTTCAATACTTCTAACTTTCTTTGAATTTATAGGTATAATATGGGTTCTTCAATTTATAAAAATCATGGATGACATAAAGTATTTTTTTCCATGACCCAGACTGAAATGAGTTAACATGTTTTGGAGGCATATTGATGTTCTGAATTGGGGTTGTTGCTGAATGATGATCCAGATGGGATCCCACATTGTCTCTGTCAAGTTCCTGGACATAAGACACATCTGGCCATTTGAATATCTCTTTGCATCATTCTGTTTGACTCAGTGTTTGCTTCTGGAATCCAGGACTGATCTAGTTATATCCTAGTGATGGTGGAAATGGTCAATGGCTGTGTTAACAAAGACAAGTAACTTAAACTCTCTGAGCCAGCCTTAGAACTATGAGAATGAATTTACAACTGGAGGTTTTCTAAAATAAGAACAGGGAGGCCTACAGTGAGGAAGACATCTGTCTAAAGTACAGTCAGGTTGAGACCATCTTGCTTGCCATTCTTCCCTTCCACTGGTTGTGTCTTTCCTGAAGGACAGGAACCCACAGGGCAGAGGGGATGAGACTACCCAGCAAGTAATTCTTCATAGTATTACACCTGCATTTTTCATGGCTGAAGTCTATAGATTTAGGAGATTTCATTAGGTAAATGTGTAAGACCATCAGCTGAGTTATACAAAACTATTTTACCTTGTTTTACCTTCAAAGAGTTTTTTAAAAAAATATTTATATAGTAAACGACATAAATCTTAGTGGTATGTCTCAATGTATGTTTATATAGCTATAAATCCATGCAACACTACCCAGATCATGAAATAAAACCTGTTAGAATTCTGTTAGGCCCCCTGGTTGCCCCTTTGAGTGAATACTACCTAAAGGTAACCATTATTCTGACCTATATCACCATGGGTAGGTTGTGCCTATTTTTAACTTCATATACATAGAATCATAATGTATGTGCCCTTTTGCTCATCTGTGCTATTGTGTGTAGCACTAGTTTGCACTTGTTTCTTATTTAGTATTCC
>NC_138371.1:123745440-123828614 GCF_054177405.1 Leptonychotes weddellii | reverse complement strand
AAACCAAAAAACCCAAAACAGCAAGTTAAGAATGGTTCTTAATTGTTGCAAAAAGACACAATCAGCAAACCTCCTATGAAATTACTCTAAAAACATTGAAAATGAGAATAAATCAGAACACTAATATTGAACAATATTATTCTTGCTTAGGTAGATACTTTTCAATTCTAGGATGACAATATCTTTCAGGCTCTAAAGGGAGCACATTGTTTAAGAAGATTCTCTTTGTTTTCTACCAACTGATCCCCAGCAATAATTGTTTTAGGGAATATTAAAAAACAGTATCTCCTGGGCGCCTGGGTGGCTCAGTTGGTTAAGCGACTGCCTTCGGCTCAGGTCATGATCCTGGAGTCCCGGGATCGAGTCCCGCATGGGGCTCCCTGCTCAGCAGGGAGTCTGCTTCTCCCTCTGACCCTCCCCCATCTCATGCTCTCTCTATCTCATTCTCTCTCTCAAGTAAATAAATAAAATCTTTAAAAAAACAAAACAAAACAAAACAGTATCTCCACCTTCTTACCCTGTGGCTTTTGTTCCTTCTCATTAGATAAAATGGACTAATAAATTAAAGGTAGTAAATATGATTCTAATGGCGTTGCCGTTGCTCTGAGTTACAGAATATAGCAATGCTCTACCAGACCATCTAAATTCCAGTACCTAAACTTTTATATTGCAAAAGTTCCATGATTTCATTTATAGATCCAAAATGTCTTGGAAACAATCTGCCATACACGGGATAAGAGAAGCCAGACTAATTCTAAAAAAAAGGGGCGGGGGGAAGTAACACAATGTTTCTAGTGATAGAAATTAAAGTGGTTCCCGAAGGGTGGAGTTATGGGCAGGAATTGACTGGTAAAGAGCACAGAAGAACTTTTTGAGTGTTGTAAAGCTTTTATGTCTTTTTCGGATGGTTGATAGGCAGGTAAATACAATAATAAAAACATCAAAATGGAATACCTGAGACTTGGGCAATTTACTTGGTTAATTATACCTCATTAGGTTAATTATATCTCATTTGGAAAAAAATTGAAGGGTAAGGAAAAATATAGGTGATATGGAAGAGAAAGGTACTGCAAGGGAAAAAAGGATAAGGATGAACTTTTAAAATTTAAGCTCCATTTTATAAATTTCATTAACATTGCAGTATTAAAACTTTTTCTGGAAATTTTATTGCATAATCCCATCATTACATCACCCTATTCCTTCCTTCCTTCCTTTATGACTGATGAAGTTCACAGTAATAGGGATGTTAACTGTTGAAGCCAATATATTTACAATTCCAAACGCAAAGAATGTTTGAATTGAGCCTATTTTCATGGTTCATTCAATTCTAATTTTACCAATTCTATTAAGGGAAGCATTAGTCTGTGTTTTTTTTTTCCCCATGCAAAATAATCTACCATTGTATTTTTTTCATGAAAATCATTATTTCTAAAATTTTAACTCCATTTTGAATCACTAAATTCTACTCCTGAAACTAATAATACACTATATCTTAGCTAAACTGAGTTTAAATAAAGACTTTTAAAAAGGAAAAAAAAATAGTGCTCTATTAGTTTCAGATGTACACATAGTGATTCAACAATTCTCTACATTCCTCAGTTCTCATCTCAATAAATGTATCTTAATCCCTTTCACTTATTTCACCCATCCCTCCACCCACCTCCCCTCTGGTAAACATATGTTTGTTCTGTGTAGTTAAGAATCTTTTTGTTTGTCTCTTATCTTTGTTTTCACTCTTACATGGAATTTAAGAAACAAATCATATGGTATGTGTCTTTCTCTGACTTATTTCACTTAGTATTATAGCCTCTAGCTCCATCCATGCTGTTGCAAATGGCAAGATTCCATTCATTTTTATGGCTGAAAAATACTCCAAATATATATACACCACTTATTCTTTATCCATTCACCTATGGATGGACACTTGGGTTGCTTCCAGAATTTAGCTATTGTAAACAATCCTGCAGTAAGCATGGGGTGCATATTTCCCTTCAAATTAGTATTTTCATTTTCTTTAGGTAAATACTCAGAGGTGGAATTACTGGATCATATGGTAATTGTTTTTTAATATTTTGAGGAACTTCCATAGTGTTTTCTACAGTGGCTGCATTAATTTACAGTCCCATCAGCAGTGCACAAGCATTCTTTTTTCTTGTGCACGTGTTTTTTGTGTTTTTGATTTTAGCCATTCTGACAGGTGTGAGATCATACCTCGTTGTAGTTTTGATTTGCATTTCCAGGATGAGTGATGTTGAGCATCCTTTCATATGTCTGTTGGCCATCTGAATGTTGTCTTTGGAGAAATGTCTATTCATGTCTTCCACCCATTTTTAATAGGCTTATTTGTGGGTTTTTTGTTTTGTTTTGTTTTGTTTTTTGGTGTTGAGTTGGGTAAGTTCTTTATTTTGAATACTACCCCTTTATCAGATATGTCATTTGCAAATATCTTCTCCCATTCAGTAGGTCATCTTTTTTGTTTTGTTGTTTCCTTTGCTGTGCAGAAGCTTTTTATTTTGATGTAGTTGAAATGATTTTTTTTTGCTTTTGTTTCCCTTGCCTCAGGAGACATAACCTAAAAAATGTTGCTACAGCCTATCTCAGGGAAATTACTTCCCGTGTTCTCTTCTAGGATTTTTATGGTTTCAGGTTTCTCATTTAGGTTTTTAGCCCATTTTAAGTTTATTTTTTGTATGGTGTAAGAAAGTGGTCCAGTTGCATGTAGCTCTCCAGTTTTCCCAGCACTATTTGTTGAAGAGACCGCCTTTTTCTCATTACATATTCTTGCCTCCTTTGTCGAAGATTAATCATGGATTTATTTCTGGGCTCTCTAGTCTGTTCCATTGATCTGTGTGACCATTTTTGTGCCAGTACCATTCCGTTGATTACTACAGCTTGTAGTATATCTTGAAGTCTGGGATTGTGATACCATCAGTTTTGTTCTTATTCAAGATTGCATTGGCTATTTGGGTTCTTTAGTGGTTCCATAAAATTTTAGGATTATTTGTTTTCTTTCTGTGGAAAACGGTGTTGGCGTTTTGAGAGGGATTGCATTAAATGTGTAGATTGCTTTGGGTAGTATAGACATTTTAAAAATATCCTCCCAATCCATGAGCATGGAATCTTTCCATTTGTTTATGTTACCTTAATTTTCTTTCATCAGTGTTTTCTAGTTTTCAGAATACAAGTCTTTCACTTCCTTATTAAGTTTATTCCAAGGTATTTTATTCTTTTGGTACAACTGCAAATGGGATTTTCTTAATTTCTCTTTCTGCCGCTTCATTATTAGTGTATAGAAATGGTAAAGGATTTCTGTATATTAATTTTGTATCCTGAAACCTTTTGAATTCATTTTCCAGTTCTAGTAGGTTTTTTTTTTTTTTTTTTTTTTGGTGGAGTCTTGAGAATTTTCTATATATAATATCATGCATCTGCAAATAGAAATTTTACTTCTTTGTTACTGATTAGGATGCCTTTTATTTCTTTTTGTTGTCTGATTGCTGTGGCTAGGATTTCCAGTACTATGTTGAATAAAAGTTGTAAGAGTGGACATTCTTGTCTTGTTCCTGACATTAGGGGAAAAGCTCTCACTTTTCCACTATTGAGTATGATGTTAGCTGTGGGTTTTTCATAGATGGTCTTTATTATGATATATGTTCCCTCTAAGCCTACTTTGTTGAGGGTTTTATTATGAATGGATGTTGTACTTTGTCAAATGGTTTTTCTGTATCTTTTGAAATGATCATGTGGTTTTTATACCTTTTGTTGATGGGATTTATCATATTGCTTGACTTGAACCACTCCCAGGAATAAATCCCACTTGACTGTGGTGAACGATATTTTTAATGTATTGTTGGAGTTGGTTTGCTAAAATTTTGAGGAGTTTTGCATCTGTGTTCATCAGAGATACTGGCCTCTGATTCTTTGTGTGTGTGTGTGTGTGTGTGTGTGTGTGTGTGTGATTATCTGTTTGGTGTCGGGGAATACTGGCCTCATAGATTGAATTTGGAAGCTTTCCTTCCTCTTATATGTTTTGGAATAGTTTGAGAAAAATAGGTATTAACTCTTCTTTAAATATTTGGTAGAATTCACCTGTGAAGCCATCTGGTCTTGGATGTTTGTTTGCTCGGAGGTTTTTTGTTTTGTTTTGTTTCTTTTTTACACTCCTTCAATTTCGTGGCTGATAATTGGTCTGTTCAAATTTTCTATTTTTTTCTGTTTCATTTTTAGGAGGTCATTTGTTTCTAGGAATTTATCCATTTCTTCCAGATTGTCCAAATTGCTAGCATATAATTTTTATAATCTCTTAAAATCTTTTGTGTTTCAATGGTGTCATTTTTTATTTCTTTCATTTGTAATTTTGAGTTTCTCTCTCTCTCTCTCTTGCCTGGCTAAAGGTTTATTGATTTTGTTTCTTTCAGGGAACCAGCTCCTGGTTTTATTAATCTATTTTATTTTTTAAGTTTGTTTCACTTATTTTTGCTCTATATTATTTCCTTCCTTTCACTGGTTTTGGATTTTGTTCTTTTTTTCTCTAGTTCCTTTAGATGTAAGGTTAAACTGTTTATTTAGCATTCTTATTCTTCAGGTAGGCCTGTATTGCTATAAACTTCCCTCTTAGAACCACTTTTGCTGCATTCCAAGGAATTTAGACCATTGTCTTTTCAATTTCCTTTGCCTTCATGTATTTTTTTATTTCCTCTGATTTCTTGGTTGATCCATCCATTGTTTAGTAGCATCTTAATTAACCTTTATGAATCTGTGCTCTTTCCAGATTTTTTTCTTGTGCTTGATTTCTAGTTTTATAGTATTGTGGTCAGAAGATGTATAGTGTGACTTCATCTTTTGAACTTGAGACTTGTGATCTAGCGTATGATCTATTCTGGAGGATGTTCCGTGTGCACTCAAAAAGAATGTGTATTCTATTTCAGGATGGAATGTTATGAACATATCTGTTAGATCCATCTGGTCTAGCGTGTCATTAAGAGTCACTGTTTTCTTGTTGATTTTCTGTTTGCATGATCTGGCCATTGATGTAAGTCCCCTACTATTATTGTATTAGTATGGACTACTTCCTTTATGTTTGTTAATAGCTTTTCTATGTATTGGGTACTCCCATTTTGGGTGCATAAATATTTCCAACTGTTCCTCTTATTGAATTATTCCTTTTATGATTATGTAGTGTCCTTTTTGTCTTTGTTTTAAAGTCTATTTTGTCTGATACAAATATTGCTACCCCAGATTCCTTTTCACATCTGTTTGCATATGTTTTTCTATATTCTCCCCTTCAATCTACAGGTGTCTTAGGTCTGAAATGAGCCTCTTGTGGACAGCATATAGATGGGTATTTTTCATCCATTCTGTCACCCTATGTCTTCTGATTGGAGTGTTTAGTCCATGTACATTCAAAGTAATGTTCACTGTTCTTTTGCTCTCTTAATTAGTTGCCTTTCTTCAGTGATATACTTGGATTCCTTTCTTTTTATTTTTTGCATATCTATTACCTGTTTTTGATTAGTGGTTACCATTAGCTTCATCCATGACACTTTATGCCTATAGCAGTCTATATTAAGTTGATAATTGCTTAAGTTTGAACCCATTCTAAAAGCATCAAATTTTTATTCCTCTACCCCTCCACATTTTATGTATATGGTGTTATACTCTGCATCCTTTTATTTTGTGAATCCCTTAACTGATTTTTATAAATATACTTAATTTTACTGTTTGTGTGCCTCCTACTTTCCTTACCCTGTCTTACGTTCTTTCCTTTATGGTGCAGAGTCCCCTTTAACACTTCATATAATGCTGGTTTAGTGGTGATGAATTCCTTTAACTTTTGTTTGTCTGGGGAAATTTTCTCTCCTATCCTGAATGATAGCCTTGCTGGATAAAGTATTCTTGGTTGCAGGGTTTTTTCTTTCAGCACTTTGAGTACATCATGCCATTCTCTTCTGGCCTGCAAAGTGTCTGCTGAAAAATCAACTAATAGCCTTATGGGTTTTCTTGTATGTAACTGTTTTCTCTTGCTGCGTTTAAAATTCTCCATATTACTGCTGTTTGCCATTTTTATTACTATGTGTCTTGGTGTGGGCCTCCTTGGTTTGATTTTGTTGGGGGCTCTCTGTGCCTTCAGGATCTGGATTTTATTTCCTTCCCCAGAATAGGAAAGTTTTCAGCTGCTATTTCTTCAAATATTCTGCTTCCTTTTCTCTCTTCTCTTTCTGAGATCTCTATAATGAGAACGTTGTTACACTTGACGGTGTTGGTGAGTTCTCTTAATCTGTTCTCATTTTTTATCAATGTTTGTTCTTTCTCCTGTTCAGCTTGATGTCCATAACTCTGTCTTCCATGTTGCTGATCTGTTCTTCTGCTTCCTCTAGTCTATTTTTTCCATCACATGTATTTTTACTTTCAATTATTGAGTTCTTTGATTGTTTTTTTTTTTATTTTCTGAGGGTCTCCCTGAGGTTCTCCACTCTTTACTCCAGAACAGTGATTATCTTTATGACAGTCACTTTGTATTCTTTATTAGGCATATCCTCTCTGTTTCATTTAGCTCTCTTGCTGTAATTTTTGTACTGTTCTTTCATTTGGGATGTACTCTTCTGTCTCCACAATTTGACTAACTCTCTGTGTGTATTTCTATGTGTTAGCAAAGTCAGGTACATCTCCTGCTCTTGAAAGCAGTGGCCTTATGAAGAAGTCCTGTAGTGTTCTGCAGTGCAATATCCCCTGTTCATTAGATCCTGATGCTTCACGGGTGTCTGAGTATGTCACGTGCACCCTTCTATTGTGGTTGAGCCCCTTTTACCTTTAGTCCAGTCATCTGCAATGGCTTTCTCTGCCTGTTGTGGGTAGAGTTCAGTCCCTGTGTTGTTAGTGGGCCAGTCTTTGGCTGCCTTCGGCTTGAGATGGGTCAAACCAGGCTTTTGTGAGAGCTGCAGTAGCACCAGTCTGCAGGGTGCTCTCCCTGTGTCATCCTCCGAGTAGCTTCTGTTGATGGGTGGGGCCTGCAGTCAGACCAGGTGTCTGCCCTCATTCCACTTCTGGGACCACAGTTGAACTGGTGTGTGTGGTTTTCTTCCCCTCCTCTCAGGGCAGGAGTCACTTTGGAGTGGTATTGACCCCTGTCATGGCTGCTTGCGCATTCTCAGGCTTGTGGGTCTGCTTTGGATGGACACCTACAGGTGGTGTATTAGAGGGCATGGGTCTGCAGGAGAATGGGGGGGTCATGTATGCTGTTAGCAAGCTAGGTGGAGTGTTGGTGCTGTGCTGGTCCCACAGGTGTTCATGTATCTAGGCTGGGGGTGGGGGAGGGAAATGGTACCCTCCAGCTCTTCTGTTTTTGGAGAAGTCTCCAAGGATCCCTGCCCCTCAAGCATAGGCCCTGGTAATAGCAAAAGGTCTCCCTTCAGTGTACCCTAGGCATTTTTTCAAACTGGTGCTTCTATGCTGTATCTCAGTGGGGTACTTTGTTATGCTGTCTCTTGAAGGGTGGGGACAGAGTTTCCTGTCCTTTTCCCGGATCCCCCAGAGCAGAGCAAACTGATTTTTAAGGTTCTAGGTATTAAGCTCCTTGATTGTAAAAAGTGAAATTAAGCCCCTCTGGTTTTCAAAGCCAAATGTTGAGGAATTGATCTTCCTAACGTGGGTCCCCTCTGCTGGATATGCAAAGTGTGAGGTGCATTCTTCTCTGCTCCTGAGATGTTCCTCCCTCTTGCAGATAGTCCCACATGTCAGTTTGGCTCCTGACCGCCTCTCTACCCTTCTTAAGCTCTTTGATACTACTTCTGCACGTTGGCCTCTGGAGTCTGTTCTGCCAGTCTTTGAGTCATTTTCTAGGCTTTTCACACTGATGTGGGTTATTTATACTGAAGTGTATCCATGGGAGGAGGTGAGCTTAGGGTCCTCCTACCCTGCTATCTTCATCAGAACAATACTAGTTCGTTTTGGATGTGGGTTTGAGTTGCTGTTGAAGGCCAACTTAATGAGTATACCCTGTTCCTTATCTTGAACATGCAATCTGTGACAGTGTAAAGTTGTAGGTCAGGAATTAAAACCCTAGGGGAAAAAGTGTTCTGAGGCATGTGAGAACTTCTCCATTCCTTGCATACCATATATAGCTCATGAACAACCAGGAATATTTATTACCTCACACCAAAGCTTCTACTTACTTAATTACCTCCCATTATATTGCTGCTGCTTTAATCTGTGCCATTTGGTAATGGCCATGAATAAGACTAGCATACCTAAGGAGTATGCTCCCAATGTGTTTAAGCTATCCTTCTGTATTCCTGGAGGTTTCCCATTGGCCTGTCCTATTGACGTTTGATACTAAGAAAGGTAAAGGGAATGAAAGCTCTTGCTTCAACCCTCTCTGTTTTACTGAGGTATAATTAACATACATCACTGTTAAGTTTAAGACATAAAGCATAATGGTTTGACTTACATATATTGTGAAATGATTACCACAATAAGTTTATTTACTACCCATCATTTAATATAGTTATAATAAAAAGGAAAGACAAAACTTTTCCTGGGGATGAGAAATCTTAGGATTTGCTTGCAACAAATTCCTTATTCCTAGGACTTACCATACGGAATTTTGTTTTTTGTTTTTGTTTTTGATAATCTTCCTCCAGTTTCCCCTCCCCAACTCCCTTCCTCTGATAACCACAAGTCTGATCCTTTTTTTTTTTTTTCTCCCACGAGTTTGGTGTTTAAGTGAGAGTATACAGTATTTTTCTGAAAACCCTGCTTTTGACCTATTCACTTTCACAGCATTTCCCCTTGTTCCCTATCCACTGAGCTGGAAGAGGCAAGCTTTAGGCTATCAAGTTATCTATGTAATTTTCTCTTCTTACCCTGAGCATAAAGGTAAACTTAATTGTCTGGTTTTCTAGGCTTATCTTTTGAGATGAGATAAAAGAATTTAGAAAAAAATTCTCTTACAGTGCCTATTATCTCACTGCAAACTCAAAAGTCATCATGCAAATATTAGAAGATGAATATTAACACCATCTTTCCATCCACCAGAATTTCTTTTGTAAAAATCTTTGTCCTCTACTCCCAACCCTGCCTCCTTGCCCAACGCAGGCAGATGGATGACTCAGGTTAACTAGATGATTGTACCGGTCATCAAGCTATTGTGTGTTTCAAAGGCATTCAGTTCTCTTTGGCTTTGAAATGGAGTGATTCTGCAAAGCAGTTTTCTGTTTTGCCAGCAGGGGCACTAGAGAGAGACTAGAACATAGGAGAAGGGAGAAGGAACTCAGTCCTTCCTGTTGGCTTCCTGTCCTTGTCACATCGCTTCTGCAATGGCTTCTAACCTTAATAGTGGCAGTTCTATTTGTGAGTTTCTTTACATGCTTCCGGAATCATGCTTATTCATGCCACCGTCCCAGAGGTCCAAATCTCTACTCACTAGATGCGTCACTGAGCTTCCACTATCTTCCCTTTGTTCCAGCCCTGGAGGTCATAGCTGCTTCCTGCAGTTAGTATCTTTGTGTTACCTCTGTTGGTTTCCTCTCTACCTTCTCAATCTTTTCATATTGAGCCAGTTCATCTCTGTTAAAATATTTCTGTTAAAATAACTAGTTTTTCTTACTGACTCAATCTGAAAAGTCATGTGTATATATAAATGCACCAGAGAAAATCATGTAAATATATTTCAAAATATGAGCATCATTCCACTGTAGCAAAACTGGGTGGCTGGGGGGAATAATTCATTTACCAGAGTTCCTGTTGGTGATAGCATGGCATTTTGGGCAGGGGGAGAATACACTGAAAATCTATTTGGCATGAGAGGTAAGTCCCCAAGCAGCAGATTCTAGTATCAGAAGTTTTTCTGATACTTGATTTTAATAAAGATCAGTGCTGTTAATGAGAGGTCATTTTGTTGATCACTGATGGTTTTGTATGCACATGAGCAAAACTGCTCTGCATACCCAAGGAGGAAAAAGAGGGGAGCAGGCAGGTTCATAAAGGAGTCTAGGAAGGGAAGGGAGAGGAAAAGCACTCATATGGTAGCTGAGTGACAAGTGGTGTAGCAGTATGGAAACACATAATGGGAAGTGTGACCTCCTCCCAAATTGTCTCTACAAAATTTTCAATACAGCTTATATTGCTTGTGTTTTGGTGTACTGTGTATGTGTGTGTTTAAGATTTTATTAGAGCACAAGTGGGTGGAGGGGCAGAGGGAGAAGCAGACACCCTTCTGAGCTGGCAGCCTGACATGGAGCTCGATCTTGGGACCTTGGGATCATGACCTGAGATGAAAGCAGATGCTTACCCAATTGAGCCACCCAGGTGCCCCAAGTATACTTTTGTTGTTAGGAAACTTCCAGTGTAATGTTCAATGTCTACATTTGTGGTGGGGCTGAAGTTGGGGGTACTTGAGATCTAGGTTGTTGTATTCTAGAGCTCTGGTTGAAGCAATTGCCAATGCCTGGACTATGGATTTAGTCAGACCTGTGTGTTCATCCCAAATCCACTGCTTATTAACTGTGGGTTAGGGTATGCTGCTCCCATATCTCTGAGCCTCATTTTTTCCCCAATCTGTAAAATGGAATAATATCTTCATATGGTTGTGAGGATCACATGAGAGAAATAGATATAAAGTGCTTAGTATAGCGCCTGGTATAGGACGACTACTCGAACGTGTTACATAGATCATATTGAAACCAACTTAAATGTCATTTCTTCAGCTTACTGAAGAAGGCTTTAGCCTTCTCTCACCTGTTTACTTCCATCTCTCATCAGAATAATTCAGTCTACATAGATCATTTATTTATTATTGATTCTAGGCACACCTTGGGGATATTGAAGGTTTGGTTCTAGACCATCACAATAAAGTGAGTCAAATGAATTATTCGGTTTCCTAGTGCATATAAAGTTATGTTTATAATATACTGTAGTCTATTAAGTGTGCAAAAGCATTATATCTAAAAAAAAAAAAAACCATACACCTTAATTACTTTATTGCTAAAAGATGTCAACTGTCATCTGAGCTTTCAGTGATATGTGGTCACTGATCAAATCATCATAACAAATATAATAATGAAAAAGTTTGAAATATTTTAACTGACAAAATGTGTAACAGAAACATGAAGTGAGCAAATGCTTTTGGAAACAGTGTACTGGTAGACTTGCTACATGCAGGATTGCCACAAACTTTCAGTTTGTTAAAAAGAAAAAAGAAAAATACCCCAAAAACTCCACAGGAAAAAAAAAATTTCACAGAATCTGCAAAGAACAATAAAACGAGGTGTGCCTGTATAAATATTTATCACATTGTATTTGTTTCTCATTTATTTTTCCTATTAGATCCTGAGCCCCTTATAGACAGAATCCATATCTTTGTTTGTTCATCATCTTCAGTTCCTGGAACATAAAGGTTAATGTTTATTGAATGGATGAATTTTGAAAAATTATTTCCTAGGGAAGTTTCAGAAAAATGACCTTTATTTAGTCAAAGACTTCTTTATGATGTCATTATAGAAAGTGGGAGACTTCCTTTTCTTTATTTTTTACAGTGGAGTATCATGGCAATGCTCTGCTGCTTTTGTTCTCTCCCCAAATCAGGATATAGATGAGGAAATCTGGAGCAGCTCATGAGACATGTGACTATTGAGATAACTCCTAAAAGATGTATGGAATTCCAGGCAGCAATAAACATATATGGCATGGAAAGGGTAAATTAAATGAAGTAGGTTGAAGGTTAGTGAGTAAATGACCATGACTAGGGGAGCGTGTGGGAGTGTAATTATCACAGAAGATAATGCTAGGAGTAGAAGTTTGGCACCATATGCTGGAAATTTTTGAATGCCTGCCCACAGAGTTTGGGTTGTATTATCTGTGTTTTAGAGAGCTACTGACCACTTTTCAACAGGGTCATGCCATGATATGAGGTGTTTTAAAAAAAAGCTGTTGGGAACAGTGTGTAGATGATCATAAAGGGAGCAAGAAGAAGGAAGGCATTTATTTCCTTCAATATATTAGGGGATGAGGAAGGTGGGCTGGAGCTGAGGTAGCAGCACAGGGAGTAGAAAGGCAAGAATACTTGGGTACGATATCCCAGTGGTTGAGATGGCAGGAAAAACCCTGAGAAGAGGCTTTGTAGAGAGGGAGGAAATGAGGATGACAGAATTTGAGTCTTAGAGGCTAGGGGAAGGCTGCTGCTTTAATACTTGGAAAGGCAGGATGAAGCACAAATTAAGGGAGGAGTTTCTCCTTCAGATATGATGCTTTTGTGGTGGTGAGTTCATGCAAATGATGGAGATGATAGTGAATGTTCAGTCTGGGTGATTTCACTTGGAGGACATCTACGCACAGGATTGAAACTAGGAGCACAGGTGACTGAAAATGAAAATGATGGTATTGGAAGTTTTATAAGTGGAATCGAAAGGGTTTGTTTGTTTGTTTGTTTGTTTTTTAACCAAAGGAGCATGGAGACCTTTCTTGGGAAGAATTGTCACTGGATGACATCATTGGTTTCCTTTTTTTTTTTTTTTAAGATTTTTTTTATTTATTTGACAGAGAGAGACACAGAGAGAGAGGGAACACAAGCAGGGGGAGTGGGAGAGGGAGAAGCAGGCTTCCCGCTGAGCAGGGAGCCCGACGTGGGGCTCGATCCCAGGACCCTGGAATCATGACCCGAGCCGAAGGCAGACGCTTAACGACTGAGCCACCCAGGCGCCCCCATTGGTTTCTTTTTTCTCCTAAGGTGAAGAGAGAAGGTTCAGTTACCCTTGCATATTAAGGCATGATGTTCATTCTTTTATCTATCCATGAAATAAGAATTTTCATTATGTGATAACCCCACTGTCAAATGTCAGAATCTATCATTAGTTTCAGGGAGTGCTGAGGGATGGGGGGAAGAGATTCACACTTGTTTTGGGAATAGAGGGAGAGAGACTGAAGACATGTAGAGGAAGTAGGATTAGAAGGAGTGTGTTAAAGGGTGAAACAAAAGTACCTGAGTTTGTCAAGGTGCCTAGCAAACGTAATTATTTAAATTGGTGCAAAACCATTTTGCTTTCCTACAAAATGGACACTGAACCATATCTTTTACTGAGTGAAAACTTTGGCATCTTATACCTGATGCTAGTCCAGAGGAAACACCTCTGTGTCATCAGCAAACCCCTAGTATTTGCGTTGGTTCCTTGATTGTGTCCTGCCCATTGCTTTTTTCAAAGTTAACAACTAAGGAAGAGAGCTAGAAGCTCTACCTTTAAAATAATCTTACTGCTTGTTGCACTCTGGATTGCTTTTGGGAGCCATTCAAGCAGAAAAGGCTTATTTTCTTTCAGAATTAAATATCAGCAGGTATGGGAGACACATCTTAAGGTGACTGCCAATGAGTCATGCCCTTGTATAATTACCTCCCCTTGAGCACAGGTGGAATCTGTGCTTTGCTTCTAACCAGTAGAATATGGCAGAGGTGATGGGATGTCATTCCCATAATTGTTACATAAGACTCCATCTTAACAGGCGGGAGAGTTCTTCTGATTCCAAGGACGCAAATGGCCATAATAGGCACTGCTTACGGGGATGGCCACATGACAGGCAGCTGCAGCCAGCCTCCAGGATTCTCTGGGCCTCAATCCTATAATGAAAAGGACTGAATTCTGTCAACAACCATGTGAGCTTGGCAGAGAACCCTAAGTTACAGATAAGAATAGAGCCTGGGCGGCGGTGGCGGGGGGGGGGTGGGAGAAGAATAGAGCCTGGCTGACACTCTGCTTTCAGCCTTGTCAGAACCTAAGCAGAGGACCTGGGTAAGCTGTGCCCAGACTTCTAACCTATGGAAGCCGTGAGATAATACATGTGCAAATTTTGCACGATTTGTTGAATAGCAACTGAAAACTATTATATCAGGGAAAGTGTTGATTTATTGATGAAGACCCCTAGATAAAATCCTTTGATGTATAATTAACTAGAAAATGAATCTGAAATCCTAGTTGTGTTAAAAAAACAAACAAAAACACCAAAAAGACAAAAAACAACCTAAAGCAGAACATCAGGACCCCGTAACTCTTCACTTCAAGCAGAGTCCCTTGGGAAATAGCAAGTTTGTTCCAGGAGTACCTGACGAGTTTTAAGAGCTGAGTGACCCATTGCAAGGAGACAAAGATAGGTAGGCCCTCTTACTCTGCCTGGGCTCTGGTAATCTTGCCCAGCCTGAGGTTCAATTTCTATACTTAATGACCTTCTGACATTGTTGCAAATAATGGAATCTTTTTCTTGATGTCTGCAGATGAAGCAGCATGAATGTGGAAAGGTAGCAGTCCCTCTTCCCACTCTCTGTTATTGTTTCATTCTATTTCACTTTATTTCTCAGAACTTTATCAGGTTCCTCGTATTCTAAGGAGAGTCAGTATTAACTGACTAAATGAACGTTACTTAAGTGGCAAAACAAGCTCTTCTACGGATAAACTTACTTTATCCAGTTTTAAGGAGGGTCATAAAGCTATGGTCCGGAAGAGGTCAGCTCTGCCACCACTAACAAAGGACATGGTTGCTTAGGTGGTGTCATTATGGATTTGGGAATGAGTGGCCTTATGAGACTTCAGAATAGACTTTTGGATTTTAAGATTTTTTTTTTTAAGATTTTATTTATTCATGAGAGAGAAAGAGAGAGAGAGAAAGAAAGAGAGAAACAGGCTCCCCACAGAGCAGAGAGACCCAGGACCCTGGGATCATGACCTGAGCCGAAGGCAGACGCTTAACTGACAGAGCCACCCAGGCACTCTGGCTTTTGGCTTTTAATCTCTTTGGAGATGTATGGTATCATTATTACCTTAACTTTGCAGATGAAATCCTGAGGCCCAGAAGGGGTAGGTGATTTCTCCATTGCTAAGGAATCTATCCCCCTTCTTTATTCACTAACGGTGCTTGACTTGGGCAAACCATGTGCATTTGCTGGGTCCCAGTTGCTTATCTGCTAAAGTGAATTTGGGCAGTCTTGCCTGTGAGAGAGATTTGGCCAGATAATCTGTTGGCTCTTTCAAAGTCATGAAAGCCATTGTATACTGGAATCTACTGTAGCTTCTCTAGTGGTTTAACACTTCCAAAGCTTACCTAAAATAGAATCCTACTTAGAAGGAATTCTCAAAGCTCAACAGCAAAAGTACAATCCAATTAGAAAATGGACAGAGCCCATGAACAGGCATTTCACCAAGGAGGATATACAGATGGCAGATAAGCACATGAAAAGACATTCAACATCATTAACCATTACAGAAATGTAAATTAAAACCACAATGAGATACGGCTACATGTTTATCAGAATGGCTAAATAAGATGAAATTCTGGCAAGGATGCAAAGAAACTAGATCGCTTGTACATTGCAGATGGAAATTTAAAGTCATATAGCCATTCAGGAAATGAGTTTGGTAGTTTCTTCTAAAACTAAATGTTCAGTTAGCATACAATCTAGCAATTGGACTTGTGGGCATTTTCCCTGGAAAAATCCATTTCAACATAGTAGAAAGGAATGGGCTACTGAAACACGCAACAATTTGGATTAGTCACGAGGGCATTGTGCTGAGTCAAAAAGTCAATCCCAAAAGGTTGCATACTGTGTGATTACATTCATACAACTTTTGGAAATTATAAAATTAGAGAAATGGAGGATAGATCAGTGGTGGCAGGGTAGGTCAGCGTTACAAAAGGGCAACCAGAAGACTCCTTTTGGCAATGGAACTGCTTTATATCTTGTCTATAGTTGTGGATACAAGAAACGGTTATAAAATTGTACAGAACTTAATACACATAGGCCAATTGAGTTAATAGGAAAATCTGAGTAAGACTAGTGGATTGTATCAATTCCCATTAGCATACAGTACTGTAGTTTTAGCAGATGTTATCATTGGTGGAAACTAGGTAAAGGGTATACAGAATTTCTCTGTGTTCTTACAATTGTATATGAATCTACACTTTAAGTCTAATAAGAATTAGAGCGGTAAGAACTCTTTGAGAATTAAGTGAAAGCATCAACAAGCATTTATTAAGCACTTACTGCATGTCGCTGTGCTAGCCACTGCCCCTGCCCTAGAGCCTTTTCAGTTTGGTGATATAATCCGAGGACTGTCAGGATATATAAAAGATAATATGTGTCTTTTGGCCAACTTGGCCAATTAATACTTAACTGAGGACCACAAAAGAATATTTAAAACAACAATGACAAATAGTGACTTGAATCTTTTGACATTTGATTGATGGTATAACTAAAGTACTAGGAAATAGTTTGGAAGACTTAAGTCTAATTAAAAAATTGACATTGTTAAATAGAAACACCTTATTTATAGTGTAATACTCTACAATCCCGTCATAGTTTTGCCCTGTAACTGTAACAATGCACATCTTATGATGATGGTGGGAGGTAGGATGCCGTCAGGAGCCTGCCACTATCCCCTTTGCTGTTAACTGGGGACTGGTCATTCAGGGAGGTCACCTGACATTTTATGCAACTTGACATACACCCATTGAGATTGATGGACCTCTTGAAAACATGTTCTGTCTTCGGAAGTAACATTTAATAAAAACTTCATCTTGGATCACTGTAAAATGCCCTATTAGATGCTAATGAAATGTTCATAACAGTCTTCTGAAATGAGCATTTGATTCTGAAGATTAATAGATGGAATGCATCCGCAGAGGAATGCTCTGTGCCAGTGTTATTCTCTATTTAAAGAACTATGCTATTATTAACTACACCTAACAAAATTTAGTCAACATTTACTAAAAACAAAAATTACGGACTTTGTGCTGGTTCACATTTATCATAATAGTTGTCAAAATGGCAGCACCTTTCTTCTGAGAACAACCTTGCTATGAACTTAATTTTCCCAGTGATTAATCCATGAAGATTTCTAAAGGTGGTAAATACGTGAAACTGTGGTAGCAACAGATGCTGGTAAGGGCTTTGGCTTAGCTGTTAGGCTCCCCTGAAGTAGGTCATGTATGGGATAACTTCAGGAGTATTCTATTTCTTAAAAAATGGAGCTGTGCAGATTAGTTTAAAAATTGACATGTGTAGATACAGTGCTTTTGAGATCACATGCACTCTCCTTACATGGTCTCATTCTTCATCTCCAGCAAAGGCAAGAATAATGCCATAGTTGGCATCCATAGAGTGCTTTGCATCCCAGAATCCCAAAGCACTTTCCTATTTGACCTTGCATCAGTATTTAGTATTGTCATGATGCCTTCTTTTAGACCCTTTGATGTCTCAGCACTCATGCTTTTGATCACTTTACCATATTTTTTACTTCCTTGTTGTTGTTGGATTCTCTTTGTATTTGTACTCCTGAAGGTTGATGTTCCCTGGGACCTTTATCTCCCACCATTTAAAACCTAGCAAATGGGGTGTCCAGGGTTGGAGATATTTTGATAATTTTATTTGGAAAATCAGGCTCTGGGACGTTGAGGATTGAAAGAGGATTACAGCTCCAAATGTTGCTGAAGTTGCTTCTTACTCGCACTTTCTCACCTCTTGCTAGGCCAGTCTAAGGTTGAATCCAGGGATAGACTGGCTTTCAGCCAGTTTCTAGCAACTCATCCACCTCCCTTATCCATTCCCCTTCAACTTCCCTTGGGTTAAACTATTAAACACGATGGCACTCATTTTCTCTGGCTTGATGCCTGGAATTTCTTCAGGAAGAGAAATTATCTCTTTGTCCAGTCATTCCCTTGCTTTTAGCTCAGGGACTTTGAAAGCTGGCATCTAGGAGCCTTTTTTTGACTGCCAACTGGTCAAAAAAGACAGTGCTGGAAGAGGGGGGTCTGTTCATCCCTGCTCCTCCCCTGTGTCCCACTTTTAATTGAATGTCTGTCAGGTATTGAAAAGCACTGTGGAAATGCACTGTCTGACAAAGGAATTAGATGGCCAGGAAGTAAATTTGGGAATGTTCAGTTATTTGTTGAATTAAATGAGCAACAGAACATCAAAAGCTTCAAGCATGTGAAGGTGCCTGTGAATCAGAGCTAGGGAAGTTAAATTGCTTCTCTTTCTCTGAAGAAGAAGAAGAAGAAGAATGAAAGGGGCCCAAAACACCATCTTTTGTAGTGCAGAGCCAAGAACTGAACCAATACTTGACAGAGTAAACTAGACAAAAAGCACATAGCACAATAAGACACAGATTGTAGGTTTATCATTTGCAGAAAGAAGAGGAAGAGAAGACCAGAATAAATGGTGACTCCTGAAAGAGGGAGAGAGAACCAAGAATGGAATTTGAAGTTTCCAGGGAAAAGAGCTGCTGCAGAAGTGGCAAATGAGGAGATGGATGATGGTCAGAGGGGCTTAGATAGTACACTAATTTTTAAAAAGTGTTACCACAAGGCAGAAAAACATAAGAATGTATAAAATATCTATTGATAAAGTATGAAAGGAACCACTTGGAAGCTTCTGGCACTAAATGATTAGATCAATAGGACATAAATACAAGGATGCTGAATGAAGGAAACAAAATTCCATGGTCAAATTAAAAATAATTCTTACACTAGCCTGTATGAATGGCAATTTGGGGTCCATAGTATAGCAAGAACACATCACCTAAATGTCTAAACGTGGTTATAGGCTAAATCTTAAGATGACAAGAAAAAACTCAACCTCAGTGAGGTGATCAAGACAAGCTAAGTTATAACATCTTCATAGCAGAATTATAAGATCCTTTAAAAATTGCAAGTCTTTGAGTAGGAACAGCTGACTTTAATATGAAATTGCATAGTCTTATTCATCAGATTAATACACTTTTTCCTGGCCATGTCCAGACATTGAAAAGTAGATGAGCTGCATACAAGCACATAAGGGTGAGTGTCTAAGTATCTTGTGGCAAGAAGGAGTTGTCAAATTGATGAATTTCAAGTCTGTTCTTAGTAATTTCATCAATAATCTGGACAAAATAGAGTGTGAATTTTGGACAGGTCTGAATTTTTAGTACAAGCACGGGCCTAGATAACCTTGAGAAAGTTATATGTCACTGAGCCAGTTTCATTATTGTAAAATAGAGATAACAATAGCGATTTCATGACACGTATCTCCATAGGAGGTTATAAACATACTGGGAGAGTGTAAGTGAAATGCCAAGTACAGTAAGCGGTCGGTGCTTGTGACTTCCTTTTTTTTTCTTGTACCTGTTCTTAGCATGGCCTTGTTGGTATGCCACTTTATTTCTGTATTATCTTGTTCTCTTTGATAACAGTAATCTTAAAAATGTATTGGTTAGTTTAAGATCGCTAGTTATAGGAGATATCAAATGAACATATTAATAAATGGAAGAATGCAGACATAAGCCCCTGAACTAATTTTAACAAAGAAGAACTTGACAGAGTTTAAAATCCCAAAGGGAAGGATGTCTTTAATAGATGAACTTGACCTCTAGGGTACGGCATTGATAAAAGATAAACAGCAGGCTCTTGGTGGTTATCAGTGGTAGCTGTTTCCAAATAGGCTTTATCTTCTGGGAAAATCTGGTCCTTAATTCCTCAAGACCAATGGTCTGCAAATCTCAAAGTAGGTTTTACTACAAACCAAGGTGCTTAGGTCAGAAAACGAGTGCATAAGCTTAAAGCAAGTTAATCCTTAAGACCAGCTGGCATGCTCTTAAAATAGTAAGGAAGACACCCTTCCAAAACTGATTCAAGCTGAGGGGAATGTGAAGGTAGGTTTGGTCATCCTGCTGGACAGAAAAGCCCTGTGCACATGACTGTGCTCAGATCAAGAGCCCAGCTGCAGTATTATATCCTTTCCAACACAGAACTTACCACTGGGCCTGGAGCTCGAGTCCTTTGCTATACATTAGAATTCTCTGGGGAAGTTTTCAATATTATCACTACCGGGGCTCTACCACCTGAGAATCTGATTTTAATTGATATGGGTTGATTTGGACCCTCTATTATTTTAAAGTTCCCCAAGAGAGTCCAATGTGTAGCTAGGGTTCAGGACTACTGAGGGGAGGCCAAACTTTAATGCAGACATATTTTGAGCATCTGAGCCCCCAGATGAAGCCTGTTATTCTTAAAGCTATTTCTAACTAGATTGTTTCTTTCCCCCTCTGCCCCCACTCCCATAGCATCCCTTACTGTTCATGAGAGGCATGTACTTAAGCAATGTTTCTTAAGGAATGAATTCTGCATGTATCACTATAGATGTGAGTTACATATGATTAAATCTGACTAAACTGAAAAATGGACTTTAAAAAGAATGAATCTTTTAAAATTTGGAGTATTAGCTAAAGTGAGCATTTTTTAAATGATGGTATTTCAAGAAGTCATCAATGTCTCTGGTGATAGGGTCATAGAAAGAACTGACCTTAAGAATCAGACTGAGGTTTGATTTCCAGTGTGGGTGGCTCAGTCAGTTAAGCGTCTGCCTTCGGCTCAGGTCATGATCCCAGGGTCCTGGGATCGAGTCCCGCATCGGGCTCCCTGCTCAGTGGGAAGCCTGCTTCTCCCTCTGTGTCAGCCTGCCGCTCCCCCTGCTTGTGCTCTCTCTCTTCCTCTCTCTCTCTCAAATAAAATCTTTAAAAAAAAAAAGGCTGTGTGGCTTTGTTAATCTTTTGTAGTATCAGTTTTCAGGTTTTAAAAAGGGTTGAGTTTTAATAAAAAGGGTGATAATTATTTTAGAGGGTTATGAGACTTAAAGAAATTAAGACGTAAAGACATTGAGGTACACAATATACATGGTATTTACTATTTCAACATTTTGAGAATGGCTATTATGAAATGTACTCTTATGTGTGCCTGGGGCTATTGCCTCGAGCTAAAAACACCGCAGTGGCGACTTGGGTAGTAGCGTGTTGTAAAGTTAAGTTATATACTTCTTCCTTCACAGATTTAGAACGCTAATGTTTCCTAGAGGCATGTTCCAGAGCTTGGCATTGTAGTTAGTTTTCCCCCAACAAATACATCTTACTCTAAAAAAACTACTTGAGGTTTTTTTTTTTCCTGCTCTCTACAACTCAATTTTACTCCTGTTAGAAGAAAAATCTCCCCTTTCACCGTGTGTAAATGGTGCATATTTCATGGAAAAAATAGATGTAATCAAGTGAGAACCACTTCATCTTCCCAGCACCAGTTTTACCAGTCCATCTTCCTCAGCTCCTACAGAGTATACCTTCTGTCCCCTTATAATAGAATTGTCCGTTCTTGGGGCGCCTGGGTGGCTCAGGTCATGATCCCGGGGTCCTGGGATCGAGCCCCACATGGGGCTCCCTGCTCTGCGGGAAGCCTGCTTCTCCCTCTGACCCTCTGCTTGTGTTCCCTCTCTCGCTGTCTCTCGCTCTGTCAAATAAATAAAATCTTAAAAAAAAAAAAAAAAAATCAGTTCTTGCTAAGGGCAGCCTCTCTACAGTCCCTCTGATCTTCTCAAAAGATCTGTTCTTGCAGCTGTTCGTCTTCCATAACCAGTTTCTATGTCTATACCAGATTGTTCCTATTGGCACACACTTATGCCTTACTAATAATTTATTCATGTTTGCATTGACTCCACGTCTCCCCCCACTACGGCTCTTTCATAGCAAACATCTCTGCAGAGTTGGCTCTTTTTACCATCTCTACCTTTTCAGCTTAAATTTTTCCACAAGTCAGCCCAGTGAGGCTTTTCTTTCCCCCTCTCCCTGGAAATGACTACTGTCAAGGACACCAGAGGTATGAGCGTGCCAAAGCCTCTAGGTAATTCTGTCTTCCTCTGACCTCATGTCTGAGCAGCCCTGCCATTACAGACAAGGAGCTCCTCGAAGCACTTTCCAACTACCTGTCCTTCAGAGCCACATTTGCTATTGTCCTTCTAACTTCCTTTCTCATTTTCTTTTACTAGCTTCTTTTCCTATCCTGAACTACTAAATTTTGGAATACTCCAGTGGCTTTTTTTTTCCCCCTATGAGTCACATCTAGTGTTCAGTCACTCATAGTTAGCTTTTTTCTCCTTATAATCTCCCCTTCTCCTTCCCTTTCTCCTTAAATTTATGGGCTTTTATCAGGTACTCTGTATTTTTTTTTTCTGGGCTCCAGGCTATTCACTGGAGATGTGAAAATAACTAAGATACATTCTCTGTGTTTGAGCAACTCATAGTCTACTAGCAGAATGTAGACGTGGGGAGAAATAATTAGAATAAAACACTGTCAAAGGACTATGGTAGATAATGAAGGGACCCAAAGGACAATTCTTTTTTTCTTATGGATTTGATCTTGGTCTCTTATGTGAGAACCTTTCCTCAAATGTCCGGTGGTCTCAGGCTCACCACTCACTTGAGGATGAGTAACTGAAATCTTGATCCTAAGCACTGTGTGTGTGTGTGTGTGTGTGTGTGTGTGTGTGTGTTTGGTGGTGGTGGGGGGGTGTCTTCTAGACCATTTTGTTGGGGGGGGGCAGTCACTTGCCTGTTGGTAACACTAGGTCTTTTCTCTCTGGTCATATTTCCTTGATGACTTTGAATCCTTTTCAATGACATGTGGAAGGTACATATCTAGTTGACTCTATTCTGGAATCCAAGTTAGGGAAGGGGATGGGGGCCTCATTATTGTGAGTAGATTTTGATTTTCACTTTATTCAGAAGTTCTCAGTTGGGTAACCCTTCTCCTAACTGTGCCTGTACTCCCTAGAATCCCCCAATTCACCCTATCCAGAAAGCAAATTTTCCATCTTTGGCTGAGATTAGAGAGGGGCTTTTTTTTCTTTTAAAGATTATTTATTTTGAGAGAGAGAGAGAGAGAGCATACACACAAGCAGAGGGAGAGGAAGAAGCAGACTCCCTGCTGAGCAGGGCAGGGACCCTGACACGGGGCTTCATCCCAGGACCCTGGGATCATGACCTGAGCTGCGAAGGCAGATGCTTAACTGACTGAGCCATCCAGGGGCCCCAGAGAGGGTATTTATTTTCTTTCCAAACAGATTTTTCAGCCCATCAGCTCTACCTCTATGCCTTTTTTTTTTTTTTCAGAGGTACCCATGTAAATTCAATTCCTGAACACTTGTGTGATTTGTGGGGTACACTGACCAGATTTTAGGCTTCCCTATCAACCAGGCTGGGTTTCAGAGCATTCAGGTTTCCTAAGTCATTTCCCATTCATTCATAGGATTTCTAGCTTCTAAAATCTTGATATTTTCTTCTCCCTGTTATCTTTGTCCTTGAGGATCTATACTTTTTTTTTTTTTTACTTTTGAAAATAAATATTCTCTTTTCATTTTAGAAGAGTTTTGAGAGGGAAAAGTTAATAAACTGAAGTCTGTCAATTTGTTCATGCAATCAGTTCACTCAATTAGTTAAGGAGACATTGAAAAGGGAAAAAATGACCAAATAAACAAGCATAGATAAAGTAAAACCAAAGTGGAAGAGAGGAAGCAATCCCCAAGAGGTCAACACAAACCGGTAGTAGAGGGAAGAAGGAATAAGATGAAGACTAAGGAAGAGTAGAGGACCAGAGATGCTCATATCATAATGGCATTGATATGATTCATTCATTCATTTACTTATCTAATCTTTGATGCAACAAAAGTTTCTCTAGAGCCTTTATGTTAGGAACTCAGAGGTGTAAATACCAAATATGTGAGTTGAAAGCAAATCAACCCTTTTGATTGATAGTAACAGTAGCTAACATTTATTGAACCCCCAAAAGGCTTAGAGCCTGATGTCTTCAGATTATTTCAACTAAAAATATTTGAGAGTGTAGTCAGGCATGGTTCTGTGTGATAGAATATTAATTCCTTTTACAGCCTCTGATAAGTTGATTGTTGATCCCTATTGTATTATTGATTACTTTCCACACCTCGGTGGGTGCTCTTTATCTTTAAAACCATAACAGATTCTAAAGCCATTAATATGTGAATATGTAGTATGCATTTGTATTCTTAAACTGATAGGTTTACATTTATATATGACCAAAAATAATAAGGGATTTTTTAAATATATTAATTAAAGATCTCCACTTGTTAACTTGTAGGATACTTCTATGGTATTTGGGAATTTTTCTTGAACAGCAAGTATACAGGGCATAATGAAAAGACTTTATAATACTGAAATACATATATGGTTAAAGCATTAGAGGTTTAGAAGAACTTACAGATGTAGAATTTGTTAGTAATAGCAACAAAAAGGACATTTATTGAATATTTTGCATGTTCTAGGCATTCTAAGTGTTGTATTAACTCATTTAATCCTGAAAGTGAAGGAGATGCTTTTTATCTCCAGGTTAGAGATGAGAAAACTGAGGCATAGATTCAAAGACAGGTGGAGATGGTTGCAGAGTACCTAGACCATCATTATCAACATGTTTTTTCCCTATTGGATTTGATCCATCTGTCAAAGAAAGCCAGAACTGGGGGATAGTTAAAGCAGTAAAAACAGATTTTACTCAGGAACTATTGCCTCAGGGGAAAAGGGATCTCCATATAGAACTGGGCTCAATTCCAAATACAGCATGGACAGGTGGGAATTTATAGTCAAGGAACAAGGTGTAGTGGTCAGTGGATACAAAATGAAGAAGAGAGTAAGGGTAGTTCTTTGCTAAACTGAACTAACAAGATTCTTGCTGAAGGCAGGCCTGGATGGTCAAATATGACTTTCGGGATAGTGGAGGATAAGGAACGTGGGTGGGGGATTCTGGCTAATCTGATTTAGGATTCTTGCTAAAACTGGACCCGACAAGGACAGTAACAGAAACCAAGGGTCGAACCTAGTCAAGTAGAGTGCTCAGAGGAGCCTGACTTAAATTTGGACAAGGAGAGAATTTTCCCTATGGGATGGGAACAGAATCATCTGAAAGGCCTTTTTGGAAAAGATCCCAGAGGACATCAATGGTATCCAGGGATGTGGTAAACCTGCTAGGTTTTTGTTTACTTATTTATTTGCTTGTTGTAGGGCTTGATTTATAGTGATGCCTGAGTAGACTTGATAGGCATGGTAGAGCCAGCAAAAGGAATTGGGAAACTTGGAAATTTTTAGAACATTTTAAGAATAATTTCCTGTGTTAGAGATTCTTTGTCCTTGTCTCTGCCATTTGTTCATAATAAACCAGCAATGTATTTTAAGGGGGAGGATTTGTTGTGTCAGTTTTATGGAAGGAGGCACTTAAGGAATTATTGCTGGTGCTCCAAATACTGTTTAAACCCAGTTTAGGAATTGTTACTACCATATTCTAATATTGGTGTCTCATCAGTAGTCAAGATTTGCAAATGAATACCTACACATTACTGCTACTGATTTTTTACCTCATTTGTTTGTATTTTTACTGTTGAAATAATAGGCGTCTAGCTATTGATAGTTCATTCAAGTGTCTAAGGAAATCAGTGTCAGAGTGCCTTCTGGGTGAATGGGGCAGCACAACTAAGTAGTTAGCACCTCCTATAGGATATGACGGTTTTTAAGGAATTCCTTATTAACTTCTATTCTCAAAAGATAATTTCAGGGGTGGCTGGGTGGCTCAGTCGGTTAAGCGACTGCCTTCAGCTCAGGTCATGATCCTGGAGTCCCAGGATCGAGTCCCGCATTGGGCTCCCTGCTCAGTGGGGAGTCTGCTTCTCCCTCTGACCCTCCCCCGTCTTGTGTGCGCTCTCTCTCTCTCAAATAAAAAAAACTTAAAAAATATAATTTCAAATTCTTCCTGTCTTTAGCTATTGTATAGAACATAACTAATATGTATTAGAAACATAAGCTCCTAGCTTGTTTGATGCCTAAAAGAATGCATTAGCGGTTCATTGCTATTTTCGTCTCTTAACACCGTACATAAGCTATCCTTATTTATGAACTGGCGTGTAAGTAGTCTAATAGCTACATCATCCCCAAAAGTATCTAATGTTTGCATGTGCCATTGCATCTAAACTCTATAACCTTTCTTACGTAACCAGGTCAGTTTGTAGAGCTTAGAACTTTTTTTTCAAAATTTTTACTACCTTTGTGAAATTGAGCAAATTTTCTAGCCTTTCCGGGTCTCACTTTTGTCATCTGTTAAAAGGAGGTGATTCATCATAATGGGTTATGTGACATTTAAAAGTAGAATTAAGGCAAGTGAAACGTCATTGAACAGTAATGATCACTCAAATGTTACTATCAATGAAAAGTACTCATTTACTTTTTTTTTTTTAAGATTTTATTTATTCGACAGAGTGAGAGAGAGAGAGAGAGAAGGAGCAGGGGGTGGGCAGAGGGAGAAGCAGACTCCCCTCTGAGCAGGGAGCCCGATGCGGGACTCAATCCCAGGACCCCGGGATCATGACCTGAGCTGAAGGCAGACGCTTAACTGCCTGAGCCACCCAGGGGGCCCGAAAAGTGCTCATTTGCTTTTAACTCCTACGTTTATTTTGAACACTGGAATATACAAAAATAGTCCCTTTTTAAATATGCACTTTGAAGTATGTTCTGGATTTTTATCCTGTTCTTTTTATGCCATGTCTCTGGGGTAAGAGGCGGAGATGATCCAACCTAAAAAAAACGATAGCTTGATGGGTCTGTGAAATCCAGTATTTATGATGCAATCTCACATTGTTACACAGTTGCAAAGGAAGCAAACGTTGACATTACACGAAAACATTCGTCTATTGAATTGAACTCTTAAAGATTCCATTTTCTAGCCTCTCCCTGGTCATAACACTAGCATCTATCCCTACCCATTATAAAAAGCTGTACAGGAGAGCCTTGCTGAATGTCAGATATCGTAAACACCTGAAAATTCAATGCAAACATAGTGGAAATCTCAAATCTTGGTGGAGGGAGTTTAGATTTCATGATATCCATGAAAGTGATTAATCACATAAAAATCACTGATAGTGTAAGTCTACCACATTTTCAATTAGTAACTGAAAAGTAATGATGTGATAGACTCGAAAAAAAAATACAGAATGTTAAAGACTGAAGTGGCCCTTTAGGAAATTTAAAAACCCTCAATTTTTGTGTGTGAAACATGTGTCTCTTTATGATCCTCTTACAAGAATCAAGTATAAATGGATTAGTGTATTTGTGTGAAAAATCATGTTCAAAACAGTAGTTTATTTTTTCTTTGAATGCATGTTTGGTTACGATTACAGTATAAATGTTATATATGAGGTAATAAAGATATTTCCATAATTTTAGTTTTTTAGGATGTAGTCCTAAGCAAATATTAATGCCCTACTGTGTCCTCAGTGTATTCACATAAAAAAAAAAAAATAACTCTGTGAAATACCTACCAATCCTTATGTAAGCAAACATCCAGTATATGCTCCTTACACATGCTTACAGCCTATCTGTATAGGTCAGAAACTACTCATTCCAAATTACTCCACATGGTTTATGCAAACAGTAATTTCTAACGGTGTGAAAATCAGGGGGAAAAAATTAAGATTCAGTTTGTTCTTGTGCTTCCAGAATTGTAAATGCCACCTTCCTGTACTTCCAATTTACATTATCCTCAAATAGATTTTCATCCCTGCTTGAACATGTCAATTAATATTCTAGCTATTATTATGTCATTCACCTCAAAAAAAAAAACAAACAAAAAAACACTTCCAGTGAAAGCCAAATTAAGTTACTGAAAACATGAAGTTAAAAAAAATAAACCTTAAAATTCTTGCTGAGGGAGGAAAAAAATGTGCCCTGTTTGACATAAAATTTTAATATCACCCTGCAAGAATGTCAATTACTACTTCAGTTCTGGTCAAGAGTGTGAAATCATTTCAGAATTTCAGTGTTGATTCCTCCAGCATTATTTACAGGGGAGAAGGAGAAAGTAGCTGTTATGATAAAGTTTCTTTTCAAACCATGCCATAGAAAAGAGTTGCAGGCAGAAATGTTTCAAGGGTAAGTTGTTTTTTTTTGGGAAGTTTGGCAGAATTTGTTTATGGAAGGTGGGGGTAATGCAATGGGTCATTTATCAAGGAAGGTGGTGTCTCTGTAGATTCTAAAATTAATGGCTCTACCTCTGTGCTCAATGCAATCCTGTCTTGTGCCATCCAGAATCTGACTCTCGAAAGCTCACTAAGTATTTAGCTTCCCCAGTTCGTGCTCTGGCCTCCCCTTTACTTCTTAGGTTCCCTCTCTTAGTCGTTTCATCCACTCCTATAGTTTTAATTCACACATGGAGGCAGATGATTCCCAAATTCGTATTTATAGCCCCATCTTACCTTCCAAGCTCAGTCGCGCATTTCTAACTCTCAGCTAGACATTTGCACCTACATGTACCACCTGCATTTGAAATGCAAAATGTCTAAACTCATCTTCTTCCAGCTTTTCTTTTTTTAAAAATGGTCACCATATTCTTTCATGCAGTATCAAAATTAGATAAAGTCAGTTCAATTCTACAAACCCATCTATTGGACATCTGTATAAGCACGACTCCATGCTAGAAACTGGGGTGAACGGCCAACCTACCCTTAACAAGATGGCAGTCTTGTGCTCAGGCACCCTATACTCCAGTTGTTAAAATGGGACTACAGTTTTCATTCCCAGGACCATTAGATTGTCTTGCGCTCCATACTCTCCTGCTCTAAGACCTTCAGTGCTTGTTTTCTTCTGGATAATGCTCCTATTCTGAATTCTGGGTTTGAAAGTAGTGATTAAACAACTTGTCCGAGGTTGCACAGCTTGTAAATGAAAGATCCAGGGGTTGAACCCTGGAGTCCAGCTCCAGAGACCAGTTGCTGAACCACTGATGCTCTTCCTCAGCACAAGGGACAGGGAAGAACCTGACCCCCAAAAGCCAATTTGTGGGCAGGACAGTCACTTAACATTTGTGACTTGGTTTGAGTGGATGAACTGGACCTCTCGGAGGTTTGTCTCTTGAGAATTTGAAATAGAAACAGCAAGAACTGCCATTCACACAGATGTTTAAAACTTGGGACTTTTGTGCTGTTACCATTTCCCTAATTCTTATATACTTGGGATGTTTTTGAATTGAAAACTTAAAACTGAGATTAAATTCACATTTAATGGAAAATGCCTTTTCTGGTGTTTTGTTTTTTTTTTTTAAGCAATTTAAATTCAATTTAAATACTCATCATATCTGTTTTTCTAAGCTTGCTACCTTTTTAATGTTTTTCTGCAGATTTTCTCTGGTAGCTTGTCAACATTAGTTTTTTAGTTTTAGCAATTAGTATCTAAAAATTAATATTTGAAGTGTGTGTTTTGACACATCCATGCTACTTTCTCACTAGTCCAGATTTACTGATCCAGAATAGTAACCTTTCCTAGATTACTCAGTCCCCCTCACTGTCTGATTTGACTTTACCCTTTTCTTTCTTTCTATTTCTGCAAACCTGTACCAATACTCATGTCCTAGTTAATCTTGTTATAAGCACTTCACGTTTGCCCATATTGTTTTGGCTAATTTCAATCTCCTTTAGATGCTTCTTTTTGTTCAAACTTTATTTTTAGTATTCTTTTTCAAGTTCTTAAAAGAGGATATTAGCCATTTGCAACAATTATGAATTTAAAACTTTAAGATAAGTTTAATTCAAAATTGGATTGACATTTAAGCATGTAACTGGTAATTAAAATTTAGAATTATTTTGAATATTTGAATCTATATCATAGATATAGCCACCCAGGCACCCCTCTCCTTTTTAAAATACTTCTTTCACTTGACTTGTAGAGCACCATATAGTAATCTGGTCCCTTGCTAGTTACTGGGTTTGCTTCTCTGGTTCTCTTTTTGACTTCTAGATATCAGTCTTTTCTCTCCCTACAAAGCTTTCTCCTTTCAATCTTAAACAAGTGCATGGTCTTAATAACCCCTCATGCTCTTCTCTGAGCTTATATCTTCAGTCCTGCCCTTGCTCCTGACCTCTAGACTTGAAGATCCAATTGTTATCCACTTAGATTCTTTATAGGCATTTCAAATTAAACATGCTGAAAAGAGAACAGTGAATTCTTTATTCTTCTTGTCCAAATTACTGCCAATTTTCACCTTCTTGTCAAAGCCACTACTAATTCACACTCCTGCTATGGCCACTAGCTGGTCCCTGCTTATACCTTTGCTCCTTTAAGGTCTGTTTTCCACAACACAGCCAGAGGAGTAATGCCTTAAGAGCAGGCTCGGGGGGCGCCTGGGTGGCTCAGTCGGTTAAGCGTCTGCCTACAGCTCAGGTCATGATCCCAGGGTCCTGGCATCGAGCCCTGCCTCTGGCTCCCTGCTCGGCGGGAAGCCTGCTTCTCCCTCTCCCACTCCCCCTGCTTGTGTTCCCTCTCTCGCTGTGTCTCTGTCTGTCAAATAAATAAATAAAATCTTTAAAAAAAAAAAAAAAGTCTCATCCTTTTGGGGGGACTCCCCTGATAACTGGATGTATAATAGGACTCACCCTTACTTTCTATTCCTTGAACCTGTTTTATTTTCTTGATAGCTGTTACCACTACCTGACATTATAGTATGTATTTTTTTTTTTTTTATTTGTCTCTCTCACTAAGTTTATGACCTTGGGGATTTTGTTTGACTCACTCATTGATTTCCTGGTAGAGCCCCTGGCACATAGCACATGTTCAATAAACACTTGTTGAGTGAACGTACATGGAAGATGCCATTTTCTTGATTTTGTGAAGCTTTAGTACAAATGACAATCTTGAAACTACCAAAGGTATCCTTATGCTTTCACCAACTTATAGCTGTTTTTAACATCGTGTGTACATCATATTGCTTAAAAGCCACAAACTTTTTATGGGATGTAGCAAGCTCCTTCAGACAAACTGACCTCTTTACCCTAAAGACAAATTTTGGGTTCCATGGAAAGACGTTTCTCACAAATGACAGTTACTGGGCTGGATTATTTTAGCTATCACAGAACAAGAAAGGGAAAAAACCCACGAGGAAAGCTAGAAGTATCATTCAAGATCCTAAAATTTCCCTGAGGAACAAGGTGTTAGCTGGAGTTGAAAACAACCAAATTGGCTGAAATCAATAGAATATTAATGTTCAGTGGTTTTATGTTCTGATTCATAGCAATGGGCATTACATAAAACACATGGTGGTTTTACTGTGGGCCTTCAGATAATATATGACCGATGATGTCCGTGTTCTGCTAGGATTTATCCTTGCCCTCTGAGCACACCAGATCTTATATTCTGTTACAGAGCTCATTTATTGTGCAACAGAACCCTCATCTCCAACACTTGGGACAGACTAAGATGCCTCACAGGTCAGAAAAGTGCTGAATGGAGCGGTTGATGTAATGTTTGAAGGATGGCCTGGGTACTACAATGGTGTCTTAACACATCATATTCAAACCTGACTATTTGTTTTGTCAGACAATTTTCTTTGGAAGAAAAAAACCAGAAGAATCAATTTGCTTCTGTGTTTATCTGCATGCTTATGCACCCTCAGATTGGTGTGGGTGTATTAAAGGGCATGTGTTAAAATAATAGCTACCAGGGAAAGCAGAGATAAATTGAAAATTTAAAAATTGCTATTAAAGATAATTTTTGCCAATTTTAGTGCATTTGTGTTTATATGATTCCTGAAAGCATATTTTGTCTCTTACTCTTTTAGTACTTGCCCTTTTATGCCTTGCTCATAACAACATAGCATTGGTTCAAAATACTAGCATTTTCAGAGCATTTATATTACCTTTACCAAGTAACTTGTTGTTTGGATGTTCCATTTGTCCTGATTTCAAGCCAAGGGGCCAATAAACAAGTGATTCAGAATTTAGATACTTTAAATTTGGTGTTTGTGAGATTGATAATTAGAATAAGAAGACCTTCCATTGGCTCTTTTACTAATTCATAGCAGTAAATGAGGGAATTTTCTATCTCTCTCCTGTTCATTCTATGCAAATTGAACAAATGTCTGATCCCTAGGGTTAGAATCTAAGTGATACCAGTCCTGCAGTTAAACTTTTAAAGATGGGAGAAAGACAGCAGTAAGGAAATGAGGGGGCAGAAAAGCCTTTTAACATGGGGAATAAGCAGTTGGTGAGGGAGTTTTTTTTTTTTTTTTAAAACCAGGAAACTGCGTGGTGTAGTATGGGGTAAGAGAAGTTTGCCTTTTTAGCACCTTGTCTTGCCATGCCTGTAGCCTATTTGTCCAAACTTTATCCCTCAACCTCTCTATTAGGGGGTCAAGATGCTTTTTAACTGATGATTAAGAGGAGCCCTAAGATAATGAAGAAATGTGTGAAGATGGGGAATAGCCCTGCAATAAATTATAATGTTGGAGGTAGGGAAGGATGTAGGATTTGAGTCTGATTATGTTTTTGAGATTCAGTTAATTTTTATTCCATTAGCTGGCAGAGCTGTCTTTATTTGGAGATAGGAAGTGTATAGTATTATGGTGTGGTGGGCATAAGCTTTGGAATCAGGCAGGTTTCAATTGGATTCCATATTTATATCATCTACTCACTATATTCTGAGCAGGTCATTAAACTCAGTCTGTTTTATCATCCGTAAATAGAGTGCATAAGAGCAGTGTTTAAATGCTGTAAGGATTAGAAATGGTTTAATTACAGCACCTGTCACAGAAGCTGTCCTTAATTCTATTTTACTGCTTTCCTGAATTTTCCTCCATTATGCTTTCTATGAACTTACTCCCCATCCCATCACCACTTCCACATAGGCTGTACTACACAGGGGTCTGTTATCCCCAGGTCAGTACTGACTTGTCATCTGGGTGAGTAAAGCAGTGATTGTGTTTAGTCCGGGGCCGGGGGGGTGGGGGGAGGGAGGGCGGGGGAGGGACATAGAAGAAATCACTTACCTGATCAAACACAAACCTATCAAGATCATAGTTTCTAAAGGAGAGACTTTGAGGTGATTGGAGAGGGAGTGTGATGACTAGATCAGGAAACTGATTCATTCTTTCTGAATTTTGTTTTCTTTATGGATGGGGAGAGCTTTCATTTCAGTGGTGTTTTATTTTTTTAATTTAAATTCATTTAGCCAACATATAGTACATCATTAGTTTTAGATGTAGTGTTCAGTAATTCATCAGCTGCATAGAACACCCAGTACTCATCACATCATGTGGCCTCCTTAATGCCTGTCCCCGTTACCTCATCCCCCCACCTACCTCCCCTCTAGGAACCCTTGGTTTGTTTCCTATAGTTAAGAGTTTCTTATGGTTTGTCCCCGTCTCTGATTTCCCATTCAGCTTTCCCTCCCTTCCCCTATGATCCTCTGTTTTGTTTCTTATATTCCACATATGAGTGAAACCATATGATAACTGTCTTTCTCTGATTGACTTATTTTGCTTAGCATAATACCCTCCAGTTCATCCACATCATTGTAAATGGTAAGATTTCATCATTTCTGATGGCTGAGTAATATTCCATTGTATATATATACCACATCTTTTATATCCATTCATCTGTTGATGGACATCTGGGCTCTTTCCATAGTTTGGCTATTGTGGACATTGCTGCTATAAACATTGGGGTACATGTGCCCCTTCATATCACTACATTTGTATCTTTGGGGTAAATACCTTGTAGTGCAATTGTTGTCCTTTAGGGGTATACCAGGCACCCCTTGTATGGTCTCTGAGTGTAGTGACAAGCCTTCACTTTGATTTTCCTTACCAGATAGGAAGCAGATATTAGGTCTTTAAAAAAACAAAACAAAACAAAAAACGGTGGGAGGGAGGAAGTCAGTCAGTCCTTAACTCTAGCCTGGCCCCAACTGTTGAGTTACGTTTATGGTATTTGCAACACCAGGGGACGGAGGCACACACTGAGGCTATTATAAAGAGAAACCAGAGTGCTGGTTCATATATTTCCCAGTATCCTCCACATTAAGTCAGCAGCTGGCCTTAGAGCCCTCCCAAACAATAGATTGTTTTTGACCAGCTGGGCTCTTTGTTATGTGGTTGGTAAGAACTAATGAATCTGTAGGCCCCTGTCCTCCCATCAGAAAACATTAGAGTACTGATATTCATTACTGTAAACCTCACCTATTGAGATTTCAGAAACCTTTCATTAGAGACCACCATTTTGGCCAAGCTGGAAAAAACAGGGAACATATTTACCATCCTGCCTAAAGCAACTAATAACTGAGATAAAAATATGTGAACCAACAGTTTTGAAGGTAATGCATATCAGTCAATGAATGTGACCTCTGATCACATCAGGCAGGATGGGAAACAAGCAAAATGCACTCTGGTTGTCCCAAATACTGCCTTGAGAGAGTTTCCAGCCCATTGTGCAAGGAGGAGGAACCCAGAAAGATCCCCTGAGTTGAGTTAAACTAGGCCAAGAGGGCTGGGAGAACAAGGCAGCTAGAGTTCTTAGGGCAGAGTGCAGGAGAGAAGAGAGCTACACCAAGCAGAAACACCAGAGATGTGCAGAGGATCCTCCTTGAGTATTTAGCAGAGAACTGATCAGTGCAAACAGAAGGAAATTAACTATTTAAGGCTGGAGAAAGAACCATGTGAAGGAATAAGAAGTGATAGTACCTGCAGTTGACACAGGGCGGAATCTGGCCCCTTTCCACCAGCCAAACGGGAAAAACCCTTAATTCATGGGACAATAGCTAGAAATAATCAGAAGAATCTTACCTCAGAAATGGAGAATGATTAGCCTTAGACTACATACTGTTCTTATCTCACCTAGAAAATAATAAAATAATGCTCACAAGGATCAAACTGTTTCCAGCTAAGTTAATTGCATTCCAGAACAAAGTTCAAGAGTATTTATAGGGATATGAAAATATCCAGCACCTAAAAGGTAAAATTCACAAAAGCTGGAATCCAATTAGAAAGAAAACAAAAACAAAATGTCCTCTTATTTACTAATTGAGACAAGAAACAAAAAGAAAATTCATGCTCAAAGACATCATACCTCTGAGATGGATTTCTTTGGCTTTATCATTTCTCAGTCACTTAGCCTACTTGATATTGAAGCAACTTTGAGAATCTAGACCTGTTACGGGAATGGCTGGCCTTAACTTGGCTTGTCCTGTATGTCCTCCACACTTAGCAAATAACAGTAACAAGAGGCAACTAAAAGAGTTAGTTTTACAAAGAGACCTATTTCACCTCTGTTGAATCATATTTAAAAATTTTTTTCATGTCGTGATACATGAAAGTTCTTGAGGTTCTTACCTAATTTCACTCTTTTAAGTCTTCCTTAGGACATCGAGACAAACACAACCCAACAAAACAAATGCCCTGCATTAGTAGGAAAAGAACTCCTGTAGGGCGTCTGGGTGGCTCAGTCAGTTAAACATCTGCCTTCAGCTCAGATCATGATCCCAATTTCCTGGGATCAAGTCCTGCATCGGGTTCCCTGCTCATCCGGGAGCCTGCTTCTCCCTCTCCCTCTGCCTCTCTCTGTCTCTGTCCCTCATGAATAAATAGATAATATCTTAAAAAAAAAAAAATCTATTAATTGGCCCCTGAAACACTACACCTACCCCCATTGTCCTGTAAGATGATTGTTTTTCATAAGCATGATTGTCATGTCTTAGTTTAAAACAAAAGTGTAAAATTTGGGCCTTGCTGTAACAAGGTTTCAGAAAGTTAATTGCGAGCTTCTCGGTGTTTAGATCAGAGGTTTCAGACTTTAAATGACTTTAGGGTGTCTTCATTTTTTTTGTTTACATTGTTGCTGTTTTTTTTTTTCCTCACTTCCTCTTTCCATCTCCCTGTGAGTTGTTTTACTCTGTTTGCTAGTTTTGCCTCTCAGACATAATGAAATCATTAGCAAGGAAAACTCCCTGCCATTTATGTCCTCTTAAATTCCTTTCAAAAGAATTAGCTGGTCTAACTGTGGTTCCTTAGATTCTGGAAACTGCTCTAGTCATTTGTTTTGCTGCTGGGTTCTTGGAAACCAATAATGGAGTCTTGGCAGGTAGCTAAGCTAAACATAGGAACTGAGAAGAGGCACCAGGGAGGAGTGGCTGATGGATTCAGGTCCTACTTCAGTCATGTTAAAAAAAAAAAAAAAAAAAAAAGTTGCCTGTGGGCAGGGCGAGTCCTTTGTCTTTGATTACCTAGCTAGCATGATTGGTACATCATCATATATTCATTCCAGATGGTGAAGGTCTGGAAGAATATATCAATATAGGAGCCAGCATACAAATTCATAGAGTGATATGTGATAACTGAAAAAACAAATATGGGGGGAAATATGCATCAGTGCTGAAATGAGGGAATGATGCAACCACATATCAGGATCCTTGAGAAGTATTAGTCTGCCTGTCAGTATATTGAAGGGAGTCATAAAGTTCATAACTCTTTCCCAGTAAAATGGTACAGAATTCTAGGAAACACCTAGTTTTGGAGAAGACCACAACACTATATTCAAGGGTCCAGGTATGGAGGTGAGGGTTGCCATGGGAAAATAAGGCCTATTTCACTTCAAGCTAATTTTAGCTTCACAAATAAGGACTTTGAAGGGTTTCAGCACAGACACTGGAAACACAACATTTGCTCTGGTAAATATGAAGTGTGTGAGCAATAGGATGTTTCCCTTGAAAATTCAGTAATTAGTGGGTGTAACTAAACGGGCAGAACTAAACAGGCAGAAGCACTAGGAAAAAAAAAGGACTAGTTGCAGTTAGTTAGAAGACAGGGCCAGACCAAAGAGATAATCAGATATAGATCAATAGATGCAAAAGAAAAACATGTAGGAAATTGTCTCCCTCACTGGGCCATTCCATGGCCTTGCTTCTCATGGTCTTAAGCCTCCTAATTATTTGAAGTTATTCAAACTAGATTATCTAATACTCGAGATTAATATCTAAGAGGAGAATTCCAAACACACCTAGATAAATTGTGAGAGACCTGAAGGAAGATACATTCACGTTACTTGTAAACAAAGATGAGGTAAAAGAATGCCTATCTTTATTAGGAATGGAAATGGGGAAAAAATGAGATTTTTTTCCCTCAAGGATTCTGCAAGAGGAGAATTTCAAAATTGACGTAAATTTTGAAGATTCCATCATATACTTTTGAACAAATAGCAAGCATAGGAAATTCTGCACTAACTAAAAATAAAATGAAAGTGGAAAAACGTGGGATTTTTTGAGAAATTTTGTATCATAAAGGCAAGTTAGAAGAAGAACCTATTTGAAAATTTTTATTACAAGCAAGAAAAACTTTAGACAGAATCTGCTATGAGTGCTCGTATACATGAAAGAAAACAGGGACTCTTTAGAAAAAGAAAAGCAACAGATTTTAGTGAATTAAAGATCTGGTAGTGCTGAGGAAAAATAGGAAGGAAATGGAAAACCAGAACTTGCAATTAGCGGAATTAAAAATAACGTTAGATGTTGTAAAGCGTGAAATAGATTTTGTTGAAAATTCAATCAGTGAGGTGTATAGCAGATTGTGAGGCTTCTTAAAAAAAAAAGATAAACAGGATAAAGGGGGGGAAAAAGGGATGAAGAGATGAAAGTGATTGAAGACAACAGATATGGAGGCTTTTTTTTTTTTTTTTTGGAGCACAGGAGCAGGAGGGGCATGGGGGACTGGAGGTGGACAGGGAGAGGAAGAATCCCAAGCAGGCTCCATGCCTAGAGCTAGCAGATGCAGGGCTCAATCTCACAACCCTGAGATCATGACCTGAGCCGAAATCAAGTGTCAGAAGCTCAACTGACTGAGCCACCCAAGCATCCCAGATATGGGGGACATTAAATGAAGAACCTAACATGAGGATAGTTTGGTTTTCCCAAAGAAGTGAAGAGAATGAATTGAACCTATGGTATCATTCTCAGTTTTTAACAAAAAACAATATTGAATTGAAAAGTCTTAAACCAGTTGGTAAAAAGGCTCACTCTACCAGTTAAAGTTGATGGAAATTGATAACAATATGCACATAACAAAGGTTCGGAATTTTGTGGGACCTGTAAGGATCCAGGGAAAACAGTGCTAATGATAGGGGCAAATAGTAAATTGGTCTCAGACTTGAAATATTAGATACCTGGAAAAAAACAGGGAGCAATTCCTAAAGTGCATGGGGGCTATTTTTGTGACATATCTCCTTCAACTGTATGTCATAGCAAGTGGGTTTTCATTTATGAAGGCCACGAAAATACAGGTTCAGCTCTATAAGGCCCAAAGTGTAAGTCCTTCCATATATTCTATATGGAAAAAAATTAAAGATTTTAGTCAATTGAGATACAACTTAAAGAATTACAAAGCAAGTCACAATATGAGAAGTAACAGCAAATATGGCAACTATTTGAGAATGGAATTGATTCTAAACAGTGTAAATATGATTAGAAAAGGTGCAAATATTCTTAAGAGAACATATAGAATGTAGCAGAAAAACAATGACCGTAGTAAAATGAAATGAAAATTCCAAATCCTACTTTAAAATGTAGGAGAAAGAAAGGGAAGAAGTTAAGTGCATTACTTAACCTTATGTAGAAAAAGAAAAAAAAAAAAGTGATTGATATTTAGAAAACTGTTTAAATTGTGTTTTCTAAAACCTGAAAATTAACTGCTAATGAAAATAACTCAACATGCCTTTCCAGTTAGAGAAGCAAAAGCAAATTATAAAAGGAATCAACTGGAAAATAAAGTTAAAAACATAATCAGAAATAAGATCCACTGTGCCTGATAGACAATTATAAATTACATAAAGTTAATCGAATAAAATGTATACATTTGGTTACCAAACCAAAATGGAACTCTATACTATCAAGTGACTCACCTACAACACAGTGCCTCAGAAAAACTAGAGTAGAATGGTATCTAATGCAAGTGAACGTTTTTTTTTTTTTAAATTTTATTTATTTATTTGAGAGAGCGAGAATGAGAGAGAGTACATGAGAGGGGGGAGGGTCAGAGGGAGAAGCAGGCTCCTAGCTGAGCAGGGAGCCCGATGCAGGACTCAATCCCAGGACTCCAGGATCATGACCTGAGCCGAAGGCAGTTGCTTAACCAACTGAGCCACCCAGGCGCCCGCAAGTGAACGTTTTTTTAAAAGAGCATGCAGGAGCCAGGGGAGGGGCAGAGGGAGAGGGAGAAAATTCTCCAGTAGACTATCTACCGAGCATGGAGCCCCATGGGGGGGCTTAATCCCAGGACACTGAGATCATGATTTCAGCTGAAACCAAGAGCCAGATGCTTAACCCAGCAAGACACCCAGGCACCCTGCAAGTAGACATTTTTAAAGAGAGTTGGGCTGCAGTATTTTCAGGAAAAGGGGCTTTTAAAATATGAACCATTAAATTGATTAAAGGTAGAATTGTATGTTATAATGAAGGAGATAACCAAAAATATAATTTTCTTCAACCTCTATAGATGTGATATCACAGCACTAAAACAGACACTAAAAATGATTAAGAATGAATGGATTATATATTAAAAAAAAAAAAGATAGCAGGAAGGGAAAAATGAAAGGGGGGAAATCGGAGGGGGAGACAAACCATGAGAGACTATGGATTCTGAGAAACAAACTGAGGGTTCAGTCATGGAACACTACATCAAAAACGAATGATGTGATGTATGGTGATTAACATAACATAATAATAAAAGAATGGAGAGGGATGCCTGGGTGGCTCAGTAAGTTAAGCGTCTGCCTTTGGCTCAGGTCATGATCTCAGGGTCTTGGGATGGAGCCCCCTGCTTCCCCCACCCACCCACCCACCCAGCCACTCGTGTACTCTCTCTTGCTATCTCTCTCTCTCTGACAAAATCTTAAAAAAAAAAAAAAAATGGAGAAACAGGAGAAGACAAAACATAACTAACTAGATATATACATACATAAAGCAATTTTAAAAAGACTGTGCAGTGGAAAAACCTAAGATGCTCTTGTTCTCCTAGATGACAGTGTTTGCAATTTCATTTGTTTCTAAGGGTGTGGTGAGACGTATCCTGAACACCTCAAACTATTAGTCCTCCTGGGCAGGCAGTTTGGCAATGTGCATCAAATAGTCATTTTTAAAAATCTACTTCTAGGAAATTATCCTAGGGAAATGATAGGAGCATATACACTGACACATGTACTCATTCACAAGAGTATTGTTTAAGATCCCTGTCTTACAATAACATACAAGTTGAATAAAAGGTTTAAATGCAACAGTTAAACCCTCCTCCCCAAATACTAGAGGAAGGTAAAGGAGAATCTTTATATAATGTTTAAGTGTGAGAAATAAATATTGGACAAGAAAAGACTGTTTCAGCTTTTAAGGCCTTTTCCTGTTGGTTTTGCCTGGGACTCTGCCTCCATATCTCCATTGAATTAGCTCATTCCCACCTCACTCAAATCCCTGCTAAACGTCATCTTCCCTGCCAGCCTTCCTAAAGCCTTGCCCCTCCCCTGAGGACCCCTGCAGTGCAACATCATATCACCCTCTTTTCTTTCTGTTAAGTTATGCCTGTCTTCATGTGCATTTATAATAAATATTTATTTGTTGCTCTCCCACTAGAATATAAACTCAAGAGCACAGGGATATTTTTATTCATGATTATATGCTCAGAGCCCAGAACAGTCTTCTGAATATTTGTTGTATGAATGAATGCATCAAGTAATGGAACATAATATTAAATAGTGGTTAAAAATGATAATGTGGCTGCATATTTACTTATGGAAAAATTATCTCAATAAGAGGTGTACATAACCCATTTTTTGTAAAGCCAATACATATTTGTATGTGTCAGAGTGTGAAAAAGCAATGGGACTATTTTAACTTGTTTTCCATTTGCTAGTTCTATTTTCTACAAAGGTATGTGTAACTTTGGGGACCAGAAAGAAAAAGTTTCAAAAATGGCTATTGAATGACTTATTAGGGTGTCCCTGACTCTGTATTTTGTTACATTTAAAAAACACAACAACAACAAAAACAAAACCCGAAAAACACAATGTGCCATTTATACGAAGGTTGTTATTAAACTATGTGGGTCTATGCTCTGACAGGTTATTTTATTTCATGGTCTGAAGACTACTGAAGCTACTCTTCCAATTTATCAGCATGCCTTTGAAACCTCGGCTAAAACTATTCTGGTGGGAAGACCCTGGGTAGCATCAGGCTGGACAGGCAGTAGTGAAGGTCACTGTGTCGACGAGATGAGAGACAGGAGTGTAACCTATGAAACAGCTAAGGTTGTGACCAGGAGAGTACGTGTATGACCATGATGAGCAGAGATTGAGACCATCAGCCTCAGAGAGCAGTGAGCTTGGCAGAAGAAAATCTGAGAAAGGAGACACAGATCCAACTATGGAGAAAGTGAAATGGTTCGGGACCGGGTCCTTAAGGGACACTGTTAGGAAGTTCCCTGCTCCTTAAAGGAGTTATGTAAGCTGGGGCGATTTTTTCTTTTAATGTTTTAAAAGCGCTATTTTAAATTATAAAGGTAACACATGTTCATTGTGAAAAAAATCTGGACAGTGAGAAGGGAATATCGCGAAAGTTTCAATGCTGCCATGACTGCAGTCACTCATACTCCCACCCCATCTTTATTGTCACTCCCCAGACCCAACCACTTTGTTTTCTACTTTATCTTAAGCTAAATTACTTATCCACCTACCTATCAAGCCATCCACCTACTTTATCTTAACCTAATTTACTTATCCACCTACCTATCAAGCCATCCACCTACTTATCTCAGTTTATTTTATACCAACTACAGTTACTCCATACATAAGTTCAGACAATTGTTTTGTTAACAGACATTTTCCATATGAAAACACAAAGATCCTAAGGTCAAATACTCTATCGAATAGATGTTCTAAATATATGCTTGCAAATATGTCTGTTGGATAAATTCTGGTGTTTCCTGGGTCAAATGGTATGTAAACTTAATTTTTATTGATATCAGGATGCTCGCCAAACAATTGTAGTTCATTCTTGCAGCAGTATATTAGAGTGCTCATTTCTTCCTACCTTACCTGCACTAGATTTTATTGCTCTTCTAAATCTTTTCTGGTCTTTTAGGTGAAAAATAGTATCTTCCTGTTTTAACATTCCCATTCCTTTGATTATGAGTAAGATAAGCATCTCTTTATAGACTTTTTGGCTGTTGTTTCTTTTCCTGTGAACTCTCTATTCACAATGTTGGCTCATTTTTCTATTGTGCTGTTCATCTCTTTTATTGATTTATAAAAGATATGTGCATGTTAGAGAAATAAGTAATCTATCATGTGTACCTCTGTATATTTCCCCACCTGTCATTTGCCTTTTGACTTTCTTTTGTGAAGTTGTAAATTTTTAAGGAATCAAATTTATATTGACAAGACATTTTAATAATCTTGAAATTTCTGTGATCTTCACAGAAGATTCTGTACTACTCTTTTTGTACTCAAGATTACTGGCTAGTTATGAAACCTTTTATACACTCCGGACTGGAAAAAAAGCGCACAAAGACAGAGTTGCAGCTTAAACCTAATCTTTGTCTAAATGTGGGATTCATACCTCTCTGGGAGATTGTCAAGAGGTCCCATCATGAAGCTCTGAGCTTTACCTCTTGGAAAAAAACATAAGGGATGTTCAGGCCAATAAGCTTGGCCCAACTAATAAGCCTTGATTTCCAGAAGGGATGCACACAGTGACCCTAGGATCATTTCTGGACTTAAAGGGAGGAGACTTATAAACAAATGTTAAAATTCTGTTTCTACTGTAGCCCACTGGAGTGGAAGGCAGTACTACTTGGGTATGAGTTCCTCTAATAGAAGGTAGTGTAAATGGTGTAAAAAAATTACATTAAAAAGCATTCTCTTATTCTGAGAACATTGCACAGTCCAGATGCCCATCATGGGTTTCAGAATGTCAGCTTTGTCAGCAAATTTTGCAACACTTACAGGGAGCTCAGTACTTGATAAGGCAGCTGTGGTCAACAGAAGCAACATTGCTCAGTGGAGGAGCAATGTGACTTTCTGGTGACAGCCCCGCAATTTACACTGGTAATGGCAGGTGCTTGATAATAACCCGAGTGAGTGAAGGAAGGGAAACTGAGTAATGCAGAGGCAGCTAACATGATTTCAACTACATGGAAAAGAATTTGAATGAGTGTCATGTGAGACAAGAAAACTTGAGAAAACAAAGTTGATTTATTTGAGATAGAATTCCAAAAATTTAAATCATTAAGCTATTGTGGCCCATGTGAGAACAAGTCATTGGGAAAGGGGGCACCTGGGTGGCTCGGTCATTAAGCGTCTGCCTTGGGCCCAGGTCATGGTCCTGGGGTCCTGGGATAGAGCCCCACATTGGGCTCCCTGTTCCACTGGAAGCCTGCTTCTCCCTCTCCCACTCCCCCTGCTTGTGTTCCCTCTCTTGCTGTGTATCTCTGTCAAATAAATAAATAAAATCTTAAAAAAAAAAAAAAAATCATTGGGAAAGGAGCTGAAAGGAATCCTAAGGCAACTCCTACACAAGTGGTTGAGCTGGTAGATGAAAGAGGGGTAAATGTAGTTTTATAAAATAAAATCCAACTGAGTAAGTTTGAAGATCTGATTGGTTTTATTAAGTGATTCTTAAATCGGGCAGTATCATAACTAGCAAGTAAAGGAGAGCTCTGAGGAGTTGTACAAAATGGAGGGTTTTTATAAGGGGGGTGGGGGCAAGAAAGTTATTAGCCAAAGAAAAGATTGTTCCAGGCAAGGTCACCTTCCCTTAGGGAGAAAGGCAGGGATTTTCCTTAGGTGGATTAGCTTAACTTCCTTTAGGGGATAGAGAGGACCCAAGTGACAGACTAGCTCATTGATAGTGATCTGAGAATTCATGACTGACAGGTTAAGACATATTTCTGAGGGAGGTTGAAACTGCAGTTAAGTTAGATATTAAGCCCCAGTTTGGTGACTTGGACTAGGTGACACCATTTTGGGTCTGTGGTTTTCTTTTATCACTATTGTCATACCATTTTGTCTGGCTGGAATATTTTGGAATATAGCATTAACCAAGAACTCACTGAAAATTAAAGCTAACAAATGCTTATTTGGGCTGTTAGAATTGCAGCTTGGGAGGTACAGATTCAGGTAGAAACCTGACTTGTGCTGAGACAGACATGTATGTGTGTACAAAATTACGTAGGCAGAAGGCTACAAGTGTGGTTCTCATTTAGGTCCTCTAGGCAAAACAGGGGTTGAAACTAAGTTAAACTGGGATTGGTTGAGTTAATATGTAAATGAGGAACTGAAACTTGTTAAATTGCATTGATTGCTTCTGAAGTGAATAATGCCAGTGATTCAGGTGTCCTGGTGAGGAGGAAGTTAAGCGCTGGCTGAGAGCTTCCAGCTGATGGAAAGGTTTAAAAAAAAAAAAATAAGTTCATAGTTGCTCCAATGAGGACATGCATAGATTCCTCCTCCCTAGTGGCTTCCAACCCTATTTTGAAAAAAGACTCTTAACTAGGTTTGCTTGCTCACTCCATTTTGAAATCTCCTTTTACCTTAGCTTGAGGGTGCTGGTGACACTGGGCTGACTCTCATTCTCAGAAGGCAATAGAGTAATGGCCAGTGAGCCAGACAGGACAGGAGCCATCAACCATCTTTATCTACACTCAATAGTAGCTCTTCTGGGACAACACATGCAGAGCCTGGTGTTCAAAGGCATTTGGATCTCTTAGAGGATCTCTCCTATCAGCTTCCCACCTGAGATCTAGCATGCATAAAGCAAGCTGCTTTGAACAGATGGTACAGACTCAGATAAAGGAGAATGAGAAGTCACTGTAAGCAGTTTTAGGTGCCCCTCATTAGATTATAAGCTACCCGAGATCAAACTGTCACTGCCCCCCGCCCTGCCCCAACTTATATTGTGTCTGGTACAGTGTAAGCTTTCGTCAAACATTTGATGAACTGATGACAGAATTAATTCATGCTAGATAGCACCAAACCCTAGGAAGCCCTGCCTGAAAAGGAAGCCCTTTGGAAACAAAGCCTTGTCTGTCATTGTAAAGAACCAGGGTATGGCCACTTTCAGATCTCAGTTCCTGTTTTTCTCTCAATAAAGAGAGGAGGAGGGTGGGTAATGACTGGGAAATGTCACTAAAAGTCTGTGGGATTAATTTTTCACTATGACAGTGATATTAGGAGGATACACTCCTCTGGTTGAATTTTCCATTATCACAAATCTGTTATTTGATAGAATGTGGCCCTTCTTATCAAATCTGGAACACCAGAACTAGGATCACTTCATGTAGCTTAAAATATGTAGTTTTAAAGATAGTAGCTAGTGAATTTATGGAAATTATTTAAAAGGTAATGTGGTCAGGGTGCCTGGGTGGCTCAGTTGTTAAGCATCTGCCTTCAGCTCAGGTCATGATCCCAGGGTCCTGGGATTGAGCCCTGCATTGGGCTCCCTGCTTGGCAGGAAGCCTGCTTCTCCCTCTCCCACTCCCCCTGCTGTGTTCCCTCTCTCGCTTGTGTCTCTCTCTCTCTGTCAAATAAATAAATCTTTAAAAAAAAAAAAAAAAAGGTAATGTGGCCCAAAATAAGGATTTAGGTAAGTATTTAGAAAAATGATTCATAGAACTTTTAAGGAAAATTAAGTCTTTTGGAGATATAGTCCTTAGTGTTTGAAAAGTGATCATTGAGTACAGAATAAGTTTATCCACCTCAAGAAACAAAAAACTCAATCTAACCTTATGTCTAAAAGAACCAGAGAAAGAACAAATCCCAAGGTGAGTAGAAGAAAGAAAATATCAGAGCAGAAATACATGACAGACTTTAAAAAACAAAAAGACAAAACAATAGAAAAGATCAATGAAACCAAGACCTGGTTCTTTGAAAAGATAAACTAGATTGACAAACCCTTAGCCAGACTCATCAAGAAAAAGAGAAAGGACTCAAATCAGAAACAAGAGAGAAGTAACAACTGACACCACAGAAATACAAAGGATTATAAGAGAATGCTATGAAAAATTGTATGCCAACAAACTGGATAACCTAGAAGAAAAAGATAAATTCCTAGAAACATAATCTTCCAAAGCTGAACCAGGAAGAAATAGAAAATCTGAATAGACTGATTAAATGCAACAAAACTGAATTGGTAATTGAAAAACTACCAAAAAAAAAAAAAAAAAAAAGTCCAGGACCAGATGGATTCACAAGTGAATTCTACCAGATATTTGAAGAAGAGTTAATATTATTCTCCTCAAGCTAGTCCAAAAACTAGAAGAGGAAGGGAAGCTTCCAAATGCATTCTATGAGACCAGCATTACCCTGATATCAAAAGCAGACAGACACCACAAAAAAAAGAAAACTACAGGCCAATATCCCTGATGAACATAGATGCAAAAATCCTCAATGTAATATTAGCAAACCACGTACAACAGTAGATTAAAAAAATTATTGACCAGGATCATGTGGGATTTATTCCCACGATGCAAGGATGGTTCAGTATTTGCAAATCAACCGATGTCATATACCACATCAACAAAACAAAAGCTAAAAATCACATGATCATCTCAAAAGATGCAGAGAAGGCATTTGACAAGATTCAACATCCATTCATGATAAAAAACCCAACAAAATAGAGCTATTGGGAATATACTTTAACACAATACTGTATATAAAAAACCTGCAGCTAACATTCTCAATGGTAGAAAATTGAGATTTTTCCCTCTAAGGTCAAGAATAAGACAAGGATGTCCACGTTCACCACTTTTATTCAACATAGGACTGGAGGTCCTAGCCATAGCAATCAGACAACAAAAAGAAATGAAGCATCCATATTGGTAAAGAAGTTAACCTGTTGCTATTTGTAGATAACATGATACTGTACATAGAAAATGTTAAAGACTTCACCAAAAAACTACTAGAAGTAATAAATGAATTTAATAAAGTTGCAGGATACAAAGTTAATACTCAAATTGGTAGTGTTTCTAACACTAAGAATGAAGTTGCAGGTAAAGAAATGGGGGGAAAAAAACCCAACAAAGAACAGTTTATAATTGCATCAGAAAGAATAAAATACCTAGGAATAAACCTAACTAAAGAGGTGAAAGATCAATTCTCTGAAAACTATAAAACACTGATGAAAGAGATTGAAGATCACACAAATACCTGTGCTTATGGATTAGAAGAATTAATATTGTCAAAATGTCCCTGTTACTAAAGCAATGCTATCCTTATCAAGATAACAGCATTTTTCATAAAACTAGAACAAATAATCCTAAAATTTGTATGGAACCACAGAATTCCCCAACAGCCAAAGCAATTGTGAGAATAATAAAGCTGGAAGTATCACCATTCCAGATTTCAAGACCTACTACAAAGCTGTAGTAATCAAAACCATATGGTACTGGCACAAAATTAAGCATACAAATGAGTGGAACAGAATAGAGATCCCAGAAATAAACTCACATTTATATGGTCAATCTATGATGAAAAAAGGAAAGCATATACAATGGGGAAAAGAAAGGCTCTTCCATAAATGATGCTGAGAAAACTGGACAGCTACATGTAGAAGAATGAAACTGGGCTACTTTCTAACACCACACACACAAATAAACTGGATGGATTAAATACCTAAATGTGAGGCCTAAAACCATAAAAATCCTAGAAGGAGCACACAAGCTGTAATTTCTCTGGCATTGACCATACCAATATTTTTCTAGATATGTATCCTAAGGCAAGGGAAAGAAAAGCAAAAATAAACTATTGGGAATACACCAAAATAGAAGGTTTTACATAACAAAGGAAACCATTAAGGAAACACCAAGACAGCCTATTGAATGGGAGAAGGTATTTGCAAATGATATATCCCATAAGGGGTTAGTATCCAAAATATATAAAGAACTTAAACAATTGAACACCAGTAAAACAATCCAATTAAAAATGGGCAGAGCACCTAAATAGACCTTTTTCTGGAGAAGACCTATAGATAGCCAACAAATGAAAAAATGCTCACTATCACTAATCAGGGATATGCAAATCAAAACTACAATGAGATATAACTTTACATCTGTTAGAGTGGCTAAAATCAAGAAGACAAGAAGCAAGTATTAAGCATGTAGAGTAAAAGGAACTCTTGTGCATTGTTGATGGGAATGTAAATTGGTGTAGCCATTGTGAAAACCAGTATGGAGCCGCCTCAAAAATATTAAAAATAGAAATACCATATGATACAATAATTCCAGTACTGAGTATTTACTCAGGGAAAGTAAAAAACATTAATTCCAAAAGATACATGCACCCCTGTGTTTACCGCAGCATTATTTACAATAGCCAAGACATGGGAGCAACCTAAGTACCCGTCAATATATGAATGGGTAACAAAAATATGGTATATGTACAATGGAATGTTACACATCCATAAAAAGGATGAGACTGTGCTGTTGGAAACAGCATGCAAAGACCGAGAGGGTATAATGCTAAGTGAAATAAGTCTGTCAAAGAGAAATACCATATGCTTCAACTCATAAATGGAATCTTAAAAACAAAAAACCCAAAAAGCAGAATCAGATCTAAAAATAGAACAAACTGATGGCTGCCATAAGAAGGGGATGGGGGTTTGGGCAAAATGAATGAAGGGGAGAGGGAGATACAGGCTTCCAATTATGGAATGAGTAAGTCATGGGAATAAAAGGCATAGCATAAGGAATACAGTCAATGATATTTTAATAGGAATGATTTTAATAGCAATGTAACAGGACAGATGGTAGCTAAGCTTGTAGTGAACATAGCATAATGGATAAACTTGTTCAGTCACTAAGTTGTACACCTGAAACTAATGTAACATTGTGTGTCAGTTATATTCAAATGAAAAAATTCATAGATAAGGACTCAATGGAAATTAAAGCAACATGTGGCTTAGTTGTTTCAAGTGCCAGTTAGGGAGTCAAAAGCCTGGGTTCAATGCCTGGCTCCACTATTGACTGTTTTGGATAATGTGCCTTAATTTTTCTTTGCCTAAGCTTTCTGGTTGGTACCGTTGTTATCACGGTATTACTGATTTCATAGAGACAAATGTAGAACAGTTTGGAATGTTGCCTTGCAAATATTAAAGACTTGATAGGTATTAGCTGTTAAAAAAAAAACCTGGATTGCTTGAAGTATAGTGTTTTTTCTTTTTTTAAAGATTTATTTATTTTAGAGAGTGCACGCGCACGCATGTGAATGAGGGGAGGGGCCGAGGGAGAGAATCTTCAAGTAGACTCTCTGCTGAGCGCACAGCCTGATGCAGGGCTTGAACTCAGGACTTAGGAGATCATGACCTGAGCCTAAACCAAGAGTCTGACACTTAACAGACTGAGCCACCCAGGTGCCCCCCCACTTTTTTTTTTTTTTTAATAAGGAAATAAAATGGTGGATTGACATTTTCTCTCAAAATTTTCTTTTGAACTGGGAATGAAAAAGAAAACACAACCAAGACTTGGCCAGCATGAATGATGCCATTTCTGCCCTGATTTTGTTCATGAAGCAGCAGCATGTCTCAAATCCAGTGACCAGGGTTTACTAGGTGGTGAAAGGTCAAAGTGTAGAGGTACTATCTTTAGCAAATAAAGATATAGGATGCCCAACTGAAGTTGAATATCAGACAAACAATACTTTTTTTTTTTTTCATGTAAGTGTGTCCCATGCAATATTTGGAACATGCTAATATTAAAAGAATTATTTGTTGCTTATTTGAAATTCAAATTTAAACCTTCTATAGTTTATCTGGCAACACTAACATGTGTGGTGCTAAAGAACCCTCTTTGCAGGGTGATCTCTCTGCAGGATGAGGAGTTAAGTGTTTCTTCGGGAGACTGACCTAATAGAGTCCTATTTTTTTCCATTCTGAAACATACTTTACTCCTGTCCCTGCCTCCATCCAAAGTTAAAGAAAAAATTGTAGATGTTTAAAATACAACATATTTCTTTTTGTGGCTAAGGTGGGATAGACTTAGAGCTCTATTTTGGTTTCTGGAAAATTGTAATATTTAGTATGAGGAATGGGTAAGTATACCCTGGGCAAATAGGTGGTTTATACCCTACAATTTACTAAACATTTTAGTATAGATGAGAGGCAACTCATTTTTATATAATTTGTGGTGTTCTGCATTATTTAATATGATTTTGTACAACCATGTACAACCGTCAGAATCCTCAAACTCTCTGGAAAGAGTTATGGAAGGTCATTTTGGTCTGTCTAGAAAGGGGCTATTATCTCTTACTGAGAAAGAAAGCCAGCACTCCAGAGAGGCAGCCTTGCTAAAGAAAAATTGTTGAGTACCTGGCCATGATAGTAGCATTTTGTATTCTGTTGGCAATTTTTTGAAGAAATTAGGGTCAGAGTAGTGGTAGGGAGTATAAAGATCACATGTTGTTTATATTCCCATGGAGTTTAACATATAGAGTTATTAGAAAAAAACCCCAAAACTTTAAAAGAAAAAAGTTTGTATTTGTTTCAGTGCTTCCACCTCAGAGTTCAGGTACTTAATAAAATGTCTCTTTTCTCTCATTGATGCCCTTCTGAGGCAAAGGGGCTTCTCCAATGTTCTTTTTTTTTTTTTTTTTTAAGATTTTATTTATTTATTTGAGAGAGAGAGACTGAGGGAGAGAGAGCATGAGAGGGGGGGAGGGTCGGGAGGGTCAGAAGGAGAAGCAGACTCCCCGCCGAGCAGGGAGCCCGACATGGGACTCGATCCAGGGACTCCAGGATCATGACCTGAGCCGAAGGCAGTCGCTTAACCAACTGAGCCACCCAGGCGCCCCTCTCCAATGTTCTTATCTCCCTGTCCTTCCTTGGTCTTTAGAAGTATGTGGACCTTTCTTCATCAAGGAAGGCCCGTGTTTGTGTCAAAAGACGGTACCTTTGTAAGTTCAAGGGAATAATTTAGTTCTTATTTCTACTTGGGCTTATTTCTGAAATCTAGCACAACACCCACAAGATGGAGAAAATAGAGTGGCTGAGAGGGGGGAAAAAAAAAGAAGTCCAGCTTCGTTACCAGGTTGATAAGCTTGCTTGGGTGTGGTATGGAAAGGGAGAACCTCTGAAATCCTCTGCCAGGACACCAGACGAGGCAGAGGAGATGTTTAAAGGAAGCAAGCAAGATAAAGGGCAAAGAAGAGATTGGACCATTAAAATACTGTGCACTTTTCTTAAGAAATGAAAACAAAACCATGAAGTCCTAATTGACAGCTTTCCCTGCCCACCACATTTTGTTTCCTTAACAAATTCTAGGGTCGCTGTGCTTAAGAGCATGTCAAAAAAATACTGTGTCACACTGTCTCTGATCAGTATCAGGTGTCATCTCATATTTTGGTGAGACTGGGGTAGAAAGGGAAAGATGAATGTAGGTTGATACCCATCTCTACTGTCATCATTTGGGGCACATCTGTGGCCTTCTTGCAGCATGGCTCTATTTTTCAGTTTTGCAGGGCTTCCTGGAATATCAGAGAATATAATAAACACAACAAATTGAAGAAAAACTGAGTTATTTAAAACTCACATGTGGGCTTGTGGGATAATGTTTTTTTCCCCCTCCCCCCACCCCGAAACTCAGGGCAGGAAACAGGAAGGCAAGGCTGTGATGGTAGGACTGTGAACTTGCAATTTGGCTTCTCCTTTACCATGACTCCTGGCCAGTCTTACGCTGTAATAGCTTCCAGCCTGTTAGGAAAGGAGTGCTACTTCCCACTCCTGATGTTTCTTCTCTGGTGGATGCAGCAGCACTAGCATTTCTGTCTTTGCCTGCTTCTGCTTCCTGATGCAAGTTCTCTAGAGATGTGACAGTCTCAGTGGCGGTTTGGGAAGGAGAAACTGGGCATGTGCATTTCAGTTCCTCCTTTCCGCCCCTTTCTCTTGGGAGCAAATCTGCCCATAGAGCACATCTGCCCTTGTCTATGTGGTCAGCTTTGCTGTGTATGTTGGGAATATCTATGGTTACAACTTGAGAGGGAAATTCTGTGTGCTTGAGAGATTTAGTATAAGGAGGCTTACTTCCTTGTAGGTACAAGCTATCTTCTCTAATATCACTTTCATTGTACCAAGGGTGTTTTTCTACTTGCCTAACTATACTACATTTTTCAATTGGTTTGGAACCTCTGTAAGAGATACTACTTATTGAGCCCATTTGTGCCTCAACACAGTTGTTCAGTGCAGTGCCATGTGCCCAGAAAGCATGCCAACAGTGATGTGGGGTTCAGAAATAATTTAACAAATTAAGCAACTGGTTGGTGTATATGGAAAGACTTAGATTTGGGAGACTAAAACATAGAGCTGGTGAGGAGGATAGAGGCTACCTTCTGAGCCACATGATCAAAAATGCCATGCAGACATTTCCTGGAAGTAAACACTCTCCTTTATAATATCCTTCATATTAGAATGAACAATAAAAATAGCTAACATTTATGATAAGGTAGGCATTTATTAATATGTATTTTTTTTCCATTAATCCTTACACCAGCCTATTAGCTGCTATTTTTGTTCACTTTACAGTTGAGGAAATGGAAGCAGGATAAGAAACTTGTGCAGGGTCACAAATAGCAACTATTTAATAGGTGGTAGATGGTGGGACCAGGACCTACAGCAAGGTAGACTCGTTCTAGACCACTCTGTTTTATTATCCCTCATATGAACTGCACACCTGTAACTTATAGTTGACTATATTATTTTCTGTAGATGCCCCAATTTTTTTTTTCAAAGGTCATAAAAAGTGGTTCACTTACAACTCCAAACTGTAATGCTTGCTAAGTCCTTAGTTTTTCTTCCTGAATAAGTTCTTCAGCATCTTTTGTCAGTGTAAGAGCTGCGGAGCTTACCTGAGAGAAATCACAAGAGAATTGAAATTCAAAGACAAAAAGTGAACCAAGTCAGGAATGTTGTGGGGCAGGACAAGAAAACTGAATCAGAAAGCCATCAAACCTGGAGCTGGGAACTGTGCATGGAGCTGAGATGGAACTCAGAGGTCCATCACTGAGTCCTGTAGTGCAGTGAGAATCAACCCCACATGCTTTTTGGAAAGAAAATGGCAACTACATTTTGTTGTATAATGTTTTATCAGAACAGCTTCAGAAACAGATTGAAAACTTTTGGAGCAATAGCAGCATGGAAAAAGGATACCAGCTTCTGTGGCATGTGTATAATCTGCAGCAAAGAATTCATGGAAAACACAGCTGTCTGGTAGATGCATCTGACTAGAAAGCGAGCCTTGAAGATTTGACTGCTGGGAAATTGCAAGCCACTTTATGTTGAGAAAAAGTAGGCAAGTTTCAGTATGAGCACTGAGATCTCTGGAGACCAGAAGGTTGCATGATGAATATGTAGCATTGTAGGATTAGTACTATGAGTTTAAAAGCATGGCTGATTTTACATTGTTAAATATTTGGAACTTGTAAAGTCTTGGGAAGAAATTCACGTGGAAGATAGTCATAAATTGTTAGATATTTAGGAAGGTGGCCAGAAAGATCACAAAGAAGTCCATCTCTGCTGTAAACCTTGCTTTATGAAAAGCGAGCAAAAAATGGGGGGAACTAACTGAAAAGCTAAGGGTCTACTGGGAGGATGTATACAGATTTGTACCTCTCAAAAGACAGATATAATGTGGGTTTTATTTCTGCCACAGGGATGTGGTTCCATTATGGTTCAGGTAGATATTATAAATGCCTTTAAACCAAAATAGACTCAAGGATAGCACAAAAAAAAAAAAAAAAACTAGAAGATACTTCCTAAATGATACTCATGGGAATAAACCTGATAGGAACTTTCCAACCTATAGAAATGATCTTCTTTGTTGGAAGTGCTGACAGTGATGGTGACCTCATTGCTCAGAAGCACAATGAAGTTAATCCCAGCATCAGGAAAATTAAATCCAACTGCAGCCTGTGAAACCAAACAGCTCTGGAAATCAGTTGGGTGTTTGGTAGGGGTTTTTCTGAAAGACAGGTGGAAAGAAGAGTTTAGACCCTAATGATGGCAGATGATTAGTCTTTTGAGAAATAAGGATTTAAAATTAAGATTTAAAAATTAAGTGCTGTTTTTAAGGGGATCAAGTGAAAGGATGATATCCATATATCACAAATCACTGATGAGCCATAAGTAATGTTGGAAAAGAGCTCAGGTGTAACTGAGGCCAGGTCAGAGTCCAAATCTCAGGTGCCTGAAGGAGTGAGGACATTTTGAAGACTTGATCTAATACTTCTCACCTTGCCCCTTAAAGAAACCTTGGCCTTGAAGGAGTGATTAGACAGATCCTGACAGAAAGGAACTCACATGGCTGTCCCTTCCATATGTAAAGTCACCCGAGGTCCTTTTACGTTGGAGATTAAGTGTTAGGCACGTGGTTAAAGCAGTAAGACATGATTTCAGATGTGCAAGAGAGCACTGGGGTTGGGAAGCAGCAGAGAATGCTGTGGGCAAGGTAGGAACATGGGATGGCCTGAGGGCTGTGTAGGACAGAAAGATCAGAGAATGAGGTGGGTGCTGATGTGAGTAATGGGCCTAGGACAGCCCTCCCAATCACAATTGCCCCAAAGCTCCTGGTATAGAGAAAAATCCATTTAGATAAACAAGCTCATCTTATTATATGCAAATAAGTTCATGAAGAGTATCTTAATTTGGGTCCTTTAGAAACAGATCCTGAGGCAAAAATTTGGGGTGCAGAGTTTATTTGGGAGACACAGGGAACACTGGTAAGGGAGTGGAGAATTGAAACAGAGGAGATAAATCAGTCAGTAGGGGGTATATCGTGATGCAACCATGGTAGGAGCTAGAAGTTAATCTAGCAAGTAGACCCCAGCAAATATATAAAACACACTTCTCAGAATTCATTAACTTGAGGAGGAGGGAGCTAGGGTATTTATACTACTGCGACCAGGTCCCTTCCACATGTAAAGTCACCTTATACTAGACTTGTTGGTTGAGGGCTCCTAGTTGAAGATGTTAAGATTCATACATACCTTATTCTTACCCAATTCTGGGAAAACCCTAGGCACAGATATGCTTGTAAGTTCCTGGGAATATGGGCAATACTAGCTTGTATCAGTAAATTAAACCTATTAGTCATTCCCAATGTGATGTGAATTACTTGAATCCAGTTCTTTTTTTAAAAAAAATTTGTTATGTTAATCAGCATACATTACATCATTAGTTTTTGATGTAGTGTTCCATGATTCATTGTTTGCGTGTAACACCCAGTGCTCCATGCAGAACGTGCCCTCTTTAATACCCATCACCAGGCCAACCCATCCTCCCACCCCCCTCCCCTCTAGAATCCAGTTGTTCTTTTATTTTCTAGATAGAGACTAAGAATTTTGATGGATTTGTATGGAAAGTGGGTAATGTGAGTTCATAGCCTGGAAAGAAGATGAGTTTGAGTTATACCTTTGCTTGTAACTCAGTGCCTCGTCCCTAGTAGCATCCCCATAACTGGTAGGTGAATAATATTGAAAAGGAATGTTGAAAGGGAGGTAGGAAGCTCATTCAGAGGCGAACTTTAGTAGTTCTACCATTTTTTATGAGTCTACAAACCATACCCCCAGGTCCTTCACTTAAGGTACCTACACTTCGAACTTGATATTTGGCAACATTTGGAAAACAGGATGTTTAAGAAATATTGAGCAATAATAATGAGATAATCTATTTCCTACCACATGGGAATTTTCACACTAGTATTCAGTTTTCTTGTTCTTATACCTCTTTCAATTATACTCATTGTACCAACATAAATCCTTTCACTGAAGGAAGTTATTTAATATCTTTTTAATCTTCTGAATATGAATTACATAATTTCATATTCTTGGAATGATTTATTTTTCTTTTAGTTTCGCTTTTGAAACCTTTTGTTTCATATCATTTACTTGGGGGGCTTATATTGATTTGATTCCATGTTAGCAAGTGATATAAACATAATCACAGTGATTATTTTTTATTTTTTATTTTGTTTAGTACTAGATAGCTACATATCCAATGTGGTTGTTCTTGAAACTCGTGATGATACTTGGCTTTTAAAGTACTTCTCCAGGTCCTAAATCTATTCTGGTACATGTGGTAAAGGTTTCAAATGTCCAAATGTTGATTAAGTTTTATTTATCATTAAACAATTTTTAAAAATTGTTACTGTGTCATTGAAATTTGCCAAGGGCCTTTAAGATACGTGTTACTAAAATGTGCACAACCAGATTAGGACAGATCTTCAAATACCGCTCCTTTGGTTTTATGCCTGGTTGACATACCTGATTCACTATCATTACCTGGTGTATAAGGTGGCGGTAAATTCAAGCTTCTGTCTTAGACTGTGGTCATGGTGGTGGTGGTCCTGACCGGGATGTTAGGAAGTACTGGGGAGTGGCATGGATAGGAAGCAAAGGTCAATGCATGGTTGTAGATGATAATTTATTCTGTCAGTAGTGGTTTGCTGAGGGTCCTGGGGAAAATCAGAAAATGTTCTCAAAGAGGACAAAGAGGATTGATAAACATGTGGCATCTTTTATAAATCCCATAACACTTCAAGCTTGCTCCCATTTCAGGACCTGTGTGCTCTTTCCTTGGCCTGGAATGCTCTTCTCTGTTCTCTTCCTGGAGCTGTCTACCTGTCTACATTTAGGTGCTTGAGTTTACCTCTTCTGCTTTTCCTCATTTCATCAGTCTGGCTGACGATCTTATTATATCCCTGCCAGTTCCCCATCTCCTTTTCTGTGACTTTTTGTGTCCTGCCAAATGTCCACGTGGTTGTTTCCTCATCATTTTTGTCTGAGGTCAAATGTTATCTTTGTTGAGTCCTTTCCCCACCACTATAGAGGACCACTTCTCTCTGATACAAATACCCAGTCATGTTCTATTGTCATATTTTTTTTCTTCATTGTACTTACTATCTGAAATTACATTACTTGTTCATACTTTTTGGGGGGTGTTCATCATCTATGTTGCTTCATAGATAAGTTCCATAAGGGTAGGGAATTAATTTCGTCCACAACTGAATCCATGGGACACAGGATTGTTAAATAGCAAGTATTGCATGAACGTTTGTTTAGTGAATAAATCTTCATGAAATTAAGAGATATTATGGGGAGAGGTAGTTTCTCAAGTATCTCTTTTAGGAGTTCAATTCGATCTACAAAATCTCTTCTTAAGCTCCAAGAGTAAGGGTTTTTGCCATCCATCTTTTTAAGGATGGTATTTGGAAAACCTCTCATTTTTCTGATCATCTCAGAATTTCTTGAACCAAGACTAGTATGCTGCATTTGAAAACTACAATCTGTTCACGTTTTAGTTACCAGAGGGGACCCTGGTTTCCTATTTGGGCCACAAAAAGTTATAGACAGGATAGCTCTAGGGTACTAGCAAGGATGTACTGATGTCCCCAACCAAGCAATGAAATGAAAAAAAGTAAAGTTGGCAAATTCAGATGTCTATAGAGGATAGGTATACAACTCAAGAGAGAGATCACGGTACCATTTCTTTTGAGCACAATCCTTGGGCTTATAGGCCTGTGTTCCCACATTTTCTTATTTTCTAAGAAAAGGCAATTATTTAGATTTTTTTTTTGAAATTCCCTAAATTTCAAATATGGGGATATAAAATTTAAAGATACTGAACAGGACAAATAAAAGCATACTGCATGGAGCGCTGGGTGTTATACAAAAACAATGAAGCATGGACCACCACATCAGAAACTAATGATGTACTGTATCAGTGACTAACATGACATAACATAATAAAATTAAATTAAAAAAATCTGTCGAGGATCCTAGATAGCCAGCATGTTCCCAGGCTATATGCTAAAAGAAAGTTTTTTGGGCAGATTTCTGGAGTTTGCAGTGAGTCTGTTTTAAGCATGTTTATCAAATCTGAGTTAATTGAGGGTGGGGTGGGAAAGGATTCTAAAGTGCTACGATATGCCTGCAGTTTAATTTCACTTAGTTCTAATATGAAATCTCTAAAATGTTAAGCAGTGTGTCTCAAAAGATCTGTGGTTAAGGACTGATATATATATATCCATATGTACATATTCATATATATATCTATATCCATATATATGCATACATTATATAATGTATGCATTTTAAGTTCAAATCTGTTATGTTCTGACATTTTGCAGCATACAATATAAATTAATTATTAGAAAAGTGATCATGTGCTTAGGTATTGTGGTAATTTCAAGCTTCTATAAAAATTTTCTGGAAGTATATTATCAGTTTCTGTTGAATTCCTTGCAGACCAGTAACTAGCAGTTTACAGACCAGGAAGACACTTGGAATAGTGACTAGCATGCCTCTGGGCAAGAGTAGCTAAACAGATACTCTTCTCTGTGTTCTACAGTTTCATTGCATGTCTGTCTTACATAGATGGGGCACCTTAAAGGCGGAGTCTCTATTTTTAGATTCTATTTCTGAGCCTAGCTCAGTGCGTCACGCATATAGTAGGTGCTCGATGAATGTATGTTGAGTAAGTAAACATACTAAGATAAGGAAATAAACAAGGAAACTACATTTTGTAGGTAATACATATTTAAATTTCTCATACTTTTATGTGATAGAACTTAATACCATCAACATTCTCCTATCTGATCACCATGTCCACGTGATCCTAGGTGGAAAGAATCCCTCCCAGGGTCTTAGTTCCTGTTGACTTAAATGAATAGGTAAAAAACCCTCCATGACCATATAACTTCCTTGAAAACTGCATTATTCCAATTAGTTTTGAAGCCTGTAACTTAACATGTACTAAGTTTCTTTCTTACTATCTAAAAATAGGAATTTGCTTATAATCAGATCCCTCCTATGATGTGACTCTTTCTAGAGTAGGTCAAGTTAATCGGTACGCCTACAATGCTCTGCTCAGGTGCCATGGAGCCTAACTATTCAAATACTTCTCCAAAACTGATGTAATTTACAATTTTTTTTTTTCTCGCTCTTTACAAACAGAGAAACAGAGGAGTTTATTCTTCCCATTTTTTTTTTTTCTGTTTCCACGGTGGAGCTCCTGCTCTTTGCTGCACCTCCACCTTCTCTATCCAAGTGCTTTTCCCACATTGTCTGCATCTCATCCAGATAACCACATGCTCCAAGTTACTCTTCAAAGCGGAACTCACTTAACTTCCTTGGTTAGTTGCTTGGAATGCACTAACTTTGGGAAGGTTCTAAAAACTAAAGACGAACAAATGAAGAGAAGGAAGGCAGGGTTGATCAGCTTGGATTTAATTGCTTTCCACTTTCTTGAGTGATGAAATTTCATTTGGGCTGTAAACCCTCGCTCTGGGAGCTGAGGCTCCCCTCCTAGCTGTTGATAATGACTGAGATCATTAGAGCCAGCCTCTTCAGGGATCAATCCACAGCTGGGAAGCACCTTCCCAATTTTGTGAAATGATTGATAATTGCAATCAATATGTCTCTTAATGGCCTTGTCAATATGTTCTTCTGACTGAAAAAATTAATAAAAATACATAAAATTTTTGTTTGCTTTATGCCTATCAGAAGGATGATGAATATTTTCAAACTATCTGGGAATGGAATGGAATTCCACATATTTGCTCTAACAAAATCAGCAGTAATTAAACCCCAACAGAACTGCTTTATACATGTGTTTGCCTCCAATAGTTCTCTTGGTAGCCTCGAAGAGAATTCTAATGATGGAATCATCAGAGCACCAGCTTGTGAAATTGATCGAGAAATTTGAGGGTGATTGCCTTTCCTTCTTTGGAGGACTGAAGATGCCAACTCTTCAAATATTTTATTTGATTTTGAAAGCAGTGCTTGTTTGATGAAAGAACATGGATACGTTTCAGGTCGGCTCTCTAGGCTTTTTATGAGCTCTGTGCCTAGAATGGCAGAGGTAGTCTTGTTTTCTCTAATGCCCTGAAGCCAGATCCACTGGTCACCTCCACCTGCAGTCTGACGTGCATGGACTAGTTCCTTAATTCTAACAGGACACCTTAAGGATAGCTATCTGTCTTCCATGTTGACTCTTAAAGATAGCGATTTCAATCTTCTATATTGGCTCAATAAAAGGGCTAGATTTCTGTTCTCATGTCCCCCTTAACTGAATCTCTACCTTAGTATTATGTATAACTTTTGAGGGTCTCAATGCTTGAAAATTAGTTCTGTCCCATTTTCTACCTGGGTTCTAAATCATTTGAGAAATAAAGCAGACAGATGGGGGTGAAGTTATTAGCTTTATTAGCGATTAACTGGATTGGAGGATTTAGCTACATGTGCTGCTTTGGCAGGTTCCCTACACCTAGCTCCAGAGCTGGACTTACTCATCCAGACATAGGCAGCACTGCAAGACTGTCCACCTTCTACTCACCCAGCGTGGGGGCTTGGCGCCCTATAGAAGCAAAGGCATGGAGGAGCAGAGGGGGAGTATATGCTTCCTACAAGGGCTGCCCCTAGGATGAAGGGAGTAAGGAGAGGGTGAGTTAAGTGTACGGCTCCTCACTGAAACTCTAGGGAGAAGAGTGAGGAGTGGGGACAGGCCAGGGGTGTTAAGGGAGTGTTTGTATTAAATCCTATTGCTGTTGTGACAAATTGTCACAAACTTAGTGGCTTCAGACAACACAATTATCTTAGAATTTTGGAAGTCAAAAAGTCGAAGTGGGTGTACTGGGCTAACATCAAGATGTCGGCAGGGCTGCATTCTTGAGGCTCTAGCAGAGAATTTTCCAGCCTCTAATGACTGCCCAAATTGCTTGGCTTATGGCTCCCTTCCCGCAGTGGCATCACTTCAGTCTCTGCTTCTGTTGTCATATCTCTGACTCTGACATTCCTGCCCTTAAGGACACTTGTGATTACATTGATCCACCAATGGATACCTTCCAGGATACTTTGCCTTTGTCACGATCCTTAATCATACTTGCCAAGTCCCTTTTGCCACGTAACATAACACAGTCACAGGTTTCAGGGATGCGGGTGTAGCTGTCTTTGAGGGTGCCATTATTATGCCTGTCACAATCTGTCTTTATGGAAACGAGGAGAGTTGGGAAGAAGTATTGTGCCTATCTTCCTCCCTGGACCTTCGTGTCCTGGCTGGGATACTGCCTCAGTATCACTTGATCTAGTGATCACTCCTACTTGACGCCAGAATATTGAGTACTGTCATTGGACATTCAATGTGCTTCAAATCAGTAGAGACCACTTTCAGCATCATAACTGAGATTAACCTGCCCTGGGACCACTGTGCCTTATGTCTACTGTAACAATGCACAGAGCCCAGTGCTTTGGAGCTTTATATGAATTATATTAAATTTTAAAAAATGAAAAACAGGTATTAACTTCTTAATTTTACTAACAAGAACTGAAACTTAAAAATGATAAATTACTCGCTCAGAAAAGACAGATGGAAAGGGATAGGCCTAATATTTAACCTCAGGTCTTTGGGGGTGTCTGGGTGGCTTAATAGATTAAGTGTCTGCTTTTGGCTCAGGTCAAGATCTCAGGGTCCTGGGATCCAGCCCAGCATCGTTGGGCTTCCTGCTCAGTGGAGAGTCTGCTTCTCCCTCTCTTCCCCTCCCCCGCCCCAACCCCACTCACACATGCATGTGCACATGCTCTCTCTCTCAAATCTAAAAAAAAAAAAAAATAAACTTAGGTCCTTGATTTTAATTTCATGTTTTCTGTCTTTTTGTACTGTACCTTTCACTCTAGTGGTTCCCCAGGCCCTGTCCCACCATGAATGGGCCTTCTGTTCTTTGTTCATTATTGTTCTGCTGTATCTGTGTGGCTGAGGACCCATCATGTCTCATTCCCAGTGACATAGAGCCATACCAAATCACAGAATGTCCTCGTGTATGGTTTCTTATACCTAATTTTCCCATTTCTATTTCAGTACAGCTTAGGAGAGAGCTTCCTTCAAAGCACTCGAGGCTGTGGCTATATAAGATAAAGGAATGTCTTTCAGTAAAGCTCAGAGAAGCCGACCCCACTGCTGCTCTTGGGAAATTTGATGTCTGTTTCTTTCCAGGCAATGAGCAACTCCTGTTCTGTTCCAGGATAACTTGGATGACTGACAACAGGCAAGGCATACTGAAATTGAATAAGAACAAAACCAGTTTCTTACAAAGTTAGGTCAAGTGGAGAGAAATAGACTTAGCGTGTATCTAGGCTTTTTAGTGTAAACATCCCACTTTCTGGACAGCCTAACAAAGTGTTTGGAATGAAGATGGTACCTAAAACTTGCTAAATTCAGCCCAGATATTCAGGTGTATCAAAACTGGCATTGGTCACCATTTGATGCACTGTACCCTAGTAGAATAGAATATAGAATCTACTAGATTGACATGTAATTTTTAGCAGAATTGCCTTCAGGTGTATTATTATTAACATTAGCATTTACTGAGATGTTAGTATGTGGCCGGTAGTAGAGAGGAAACCAAAATACCTACAGGTAAGACACTGCCGTAATCTATATCAGATGCAATGAAACTTAGTCCTTGGTTTTATTCTTAGTAAGATGTATATGAGACCAACTTTCAGCTTTAATATATATTTCATCTTTGAGGAAATAATACTAAGTAAACAAGCCTATATAGAGCAGTGATAAGATTTCTTCTGCAATTTAACCTTCAGTTAGGTTAGAAAGTAATTATTACAGTTTTTAGGTTGCCATGATTATATTGCCTGGCAAATCTTAATTGTCCCAATTCACATGAGCTAATGGCATTATCTGTTTACCTTGGAGTTCTAAAATTTAGCAAATTTAGCAAAGTTCTAATGTTTAAGAACATTAGCTTCAATTTGTGGTAAATGTGTTCAATCTCCTCAAAAACTCAAATGTTTAAGATATAAACAAAATGAGAATGTAGTGTTACCTTTTTCCCCCCAAAGGCTGCTTTTTGGGTGAACTTTATTTTACTTTTTTTTTTTTTTTTTAGATTTATTTATTTGAAAGAGAGCACCTGCGTGAGCAGGGGAGGGGGCAGAGGGTGAGGGAGAGGAAAAGAATCCCAAGCAGACTCCTTGCTGAGAGTGGAGCCCAATGCAGGACTTGATCCCATGACCCTGAGATCATGAACCAAGCCGAAACCAAGAGTTGGACGCTTAACCGACTGAGCCATCCAGGCGCCCTTATTTTGCTTTTTGAAACGTATAGCATTTAAAACGTATTCTCATATTTCTACAATGAAAGAGTCACCTAACTATGCAAAATTGGTTAGGATGAGAAGTAAACTTATTTCTCTTTCCACAGAGGTACCCTCTTTAAATATTTTTAGCTAACGTTTTAGAATTTACTTCCATGCCTATAAATAATATGCTTGTATTACTATGCTTCTTAAATCAATTTTTAATATTTGCTATTGAATTCCCACTTTGGAAGATAAGGAACTACCAAACTTCTCTCTTCTGTTTTACTTTGACAGGCATATTTGCCTTCACCTATTGTTTCAGTATAGCTAGATTATAATTTCTGTTAGATCTTATTTTAAGGCTATTTAAGTGCTATTTAGAGCTGAGTTAATTAGTAAGCTATGATCATATTTCATGTACTGCTTTTTGTCTTTCCTGGAGTTAATAACTCTGCATGTTTGTTTCTCTTTATATGTGACATTAATCTCATACTTTGTAAACAGTTGTCTAAATTTATTCTCAGTAGATGCATTCTCATCAGGTTCATCTTTTCATAGAAGCCTCTCGGCACCTTCTGATCTGCTTCCTTTGGGACTATTTGCTGTCTACACCTGTGTCACAGATGTGTTATCTTGGGGATCTTCCATCACCATCATCCTGGGTATTCCCAGTATTTCCTTTGCCTCTGCTCTGTGTCATATCTTCTGTTTCTTGTATCCCTTCTCTTTCTTTTTAATATGGGGTTTAAGGACTTAGTTTGTAGAAGTGCATTTTCTGGTAGTTTCTGGGAATGGTGTATGAAGAAAAACATTCTGGGATCTTGTGTTTCTATAAATGTCTCTGTTCTACCGTTATACTTGATGACAGTATGGTTGTAAATATCTTTCAGGATTTTGAAGACATTGTCCTATTTTCTTTTAGATTCCAGAACTGCTATTGAGAAATCTGAGGTTTTTCTATTTCCTGATCCTTCGGATATGACTTATATTTTTTTCTCTCTGGAGGCTTGTATGATGGTTCTTTAGCTCAGATTCTGAAATGTCTACAATGATGTAAACTAGTGTATCTAATTTTATTCATTTGCATATTTGATGGAATTTTTCAGTCTGGAACTCATATCCTTAGTTCTGAAAAATTCTCTTGAATCATTTCTATAATGGTATCCTTTGTTTTCTCTTTCTAACATTTCTTATGTGAATATTAGATGATCTGTAACAGATGGAATACAGAAACAGATGCGCATGTCCAGCTGTCTTTTATTAAGCTAGACATTAACAAGAACTGAAAAAATATAAAGCAAAGTCACTATTGTCACTCATTTTTTGTTTTATAAAATATTTTCTTCATAACATTACTTTTGTTTTTATAGTTATTATATATCCTACATAATGTTCAGTTACATTGAATAAAAATTTTAAAATTTGTTTTCATTTCTAATAAGATACATACTGATAGATAAAATCTACAAAAAGCTTTGGGGGGGTCCTCAATTTTTTAAAAGTATTAAGGTAAGGAATCTTTTTTTTTTTTTTTTTTAAGATTTTATTTAATCATTTGACAGAGGGAGCCACAGCAGGGTGAGCGACAGGCAGAGGGAGGGGGAGAAGCAGACTCCCCACTGAGCAGAGAGCCCAACATGGGGCTCAATCCCAGGACCCTGGGATCATGACCTGAGCCAAAGGCAGACACTTAGCCAACTGAGCCACCCAGGTGCCCCAGGGAGGAATTTTTAAACGAGAAAGTTGTAGAACTACTGCTTTAAATGTTTCTTATTAGATTATCTTATTCTTTGATGTATACAATATTTTTCTTCCCTTTCTAGGGATAGTAACTAATGTTTTTGGAATTTCCTTTCCCCCAGATAGTCTGTTTCTAAGTTGCTTTCTTCTGTTTGTGTCTTTTGGTATCCATCTTGGAGGTGTTCCTGAGATGTCTGGTGATCCTTGGTTATCTGCTCATGGAAGAGTAGAGGCTAGCAGAAGTGATCCAAAGTTCAGTGCTTTGGGTGGGATTTCCTTTGGTGTCCTTCACTTCAGGTTGGCCTGTCAGATACCACTGACAAAACCCCAAAGGTGGAAGTTGATATCTTTAGATATTTCTTGTTAGGATGAGCTGATTCCCTACAGAAGATTCTTGCAATGTCTTGCCTGGAGGCTAATGACAGGGATGCCATTGTTCAGGGAGCCAAAGGCAAAATTAACCTGGGGGATCTCAGCATTCATCATGCCCAAGTTTGCTAAACTCCCTTGTTTGCAGTAAGGTATCTCCATCTTCATCTCTCTGTGTGTTCCCGTCAGTGCAGAGATCTGTATTTTCTCCAGAGAGTAAATGTCTACCATTCTGTTGTACTGGGGAAGGGGCAGCAACCCAGTAGCATGAAATGAGTATGAAATGTAGGAATCTAATGCTCCTCATATGTCCTTAAACCAATCTTATCATAGCATTCCTCTAGAGCCCTACTCTAGGAGGGGCTGAATTCTTAGCCTTTTGGGCATCTACTGTATAAATCAGGTTACTTCCCAAAATTCTGTTGTTACTACCTCTTTTTTCTTCTTGTCCTATTAGTTTATGCTTATTAAAAAAAAAAACAAAACTCCTTGTATATGGCTCCTTGGGGGTTTGCTAAATCTATAGCAAAATTAGTTGGATGTGTTAAATGGGGCATCTTTACACAGAACCAGGCCCAGTTTCTATATGGGCCCAGGCATGTGTCCAGTGTTTATTTTTATAAATAAATGTTCCATTCTGAATGTTCAATAATTATGTTCTGTTGCCAAAGTTGTCTTTAGCACACTGCTTAGTTTATTTTTAGCAAAGGACAGACACATTGACAAGTCTAATAATAAAAATCCTCCCTAAAGGTTTTTATTTTTTCATTAAGGCCTTAAATAGATATATTCGATTTCCAAGAAGTTTATTTGAATTTTAGAAAGAGGAAGTTGCTTTTTTTTTTTTTTTTAACAGTTTCACGATGATAAATGTTCGTCTTCAGATAATGACATTAGAGCCGTGTTGGCTGTGTCATCTTCTACAGGAGATGAAATTCTCCTGCAAAAAATGATATAAAAAGCAGATAAGCTGAATATCCTATAGGAGTATTTTTGATAGTATTGTTAAAATTCATTAATACTTATTGAACTCCATAGTTCTTGGACTCTATGTCATAGCCCAGTAGTATTTACAGAGACTCTGTCACTATTTTGGGTTCCTTGGAGACCATTTAAGGCACAGTAAGTGCTAGAATCATTTTTAGAAAAATGACTAACCAAAATCTACCACTAGGGGGAAAAAAAAAAAAAAAAAAAACTGGCAGTGTTCCCTGGCTTGGCAATGAGTCTTTGAAAAGATCTTAGTTTTCTCTACTTTTTTAAGTGGCTCAAGAAATGAGACTCTTTACTTCAGGGTCTTGTAGCCATGACCCTAGAGATGAATTGTTGAGCTATAATTAACCCCCACTTCCGTTTAGGGACAGTTCTTCTTCCTCCTCCTCGGATTAATTTCACTTCTGCACTCAGGGCAGCAGTTTCCAATTGCCTGAGGTAATTAAAGCTGGAATCATGGAGCAAGAAGGGGAAAAAGAAAAAAATGTGTGGTACTTTAGCCCTGGGGATTCTAGGAAAGGTTGTATTTTGACAGATCACCTTGTCATTTTTCTGTTGGTACATATTGTGGATACAATTTAAATTAAAATCTCCATGTTGATTTTGGTCCATAGTTGGGGCATTATAGTGATAATGTGAGGGCTGACTGCTTAGAGCTAGTGGGGGGATGCAAATATCCGTGTACCTGACAGGAAACAGGTTGCAGGTCAGAAGTCAGATAAGGCGAACTAAGTGATAAGCAAAAGTGGGGAATAGGACCTGGAGGTTTGTGGTTAAAATCAGTAGCACTGAAATTTTAAACTATTAATTTAGTAGGGGTGAGTGGGTCCAGACCCTTCATGTAACTTATATCCCTCAGGTGATTCTTACTGAGGTTTTATTTCATAATTTTAAGAACCAATTTTAAGACCTTTATAGGCTCTTACAATTCTGTTGAAGTCCTTAACTTTAAGTTAAAATGCAGTCATCATTAAGGTTATAAACATGTATATTGGTTATATTTTGTGCAGGTTTTTGAATTTTGCTTTTGACTCCTAAAGAGAGATGGTTACAATAACTTAATTTATGATGAGCTCTCATCTCTCTGCAATCATTATGCGTACTTGGAAATTGTTGACAAGTGAGAAAAACCTGATTATTTGCATATGTAATTACTTTTTAATATTAAATTTAATAATCTAGCAAATGATAGGTTTTGCAGATATCTGACAAAATTTTTATTTCAATTTTTAAAGTTTTTTTTAATACTTTGGAGCCAATAACTCACTTTTACATATATTTAGCTCTGAAAAGCTTGTAGGTCCAAGGCCATGTGTCTGTAATATTTGAAAAATAGCTTGATGCTGTGGAGTTCGATTTTGGTGTGGAGGCATCATTGGATGAGTCCAAGGTGTAGAAAGCTTTGATCAAAAGAGCATGAAAGAACACTGATTTGGATGTTAGAATCAATAACTAACTGAAGAAGAAGAAGGTTAAAAAAGACATGGAAATGACCTTCGATTATCTGAAGAGATACCAAGTAGGGAGGAAAAGATTTAATTTTTATGATTCATATAGGCCAGACTTAGGATCAATAGATGTAATTTCTGGGAAAGTAAATTTTGGTTCAATATAAAAAAGGATTTTTTTTTAACAATTAGTCTCATTGATGGAATAGGTGGATTTATAAGACCATGAACCCATTTTACTTGTTCAGGCTGCACATTCATCTATAAGACTATTGTAAATTTTTGATAGATGGTTGGTTTAGATAACCCGAGGTCCTCTCAAACTCACATCTGACAGAAGTTTTAGAAGCACATAGTTAGTAGGTAGAGAATGAATTGCATATGAGTATAATCCCTGAGATGTTCACCTTGGTGTACATGTACAGTCAATAAGTCTGTTGGCAAATGTAAGGATCTACTTTCTCTAAATACATTTATTTCAGTAGTACTTTAATTTCATTAAATTTTTTAATTAGGTATTTGCTAAAGGATAGAAGAGGCTGCTACAGCAAAGGAGTCAATTGCATTTGTCATGAGATTTGAAAAAGCAGAAAAGTTGTGCAAAAAGTTGTAAAGGCAGCTGAAAGGACCACTACCTAGAGAAAAGACTTCACCTTTGGAGACAAGGCATTTTTTTTTTTTTTTGTAGTAGTGTTGTTTATATTATTTCTCTCCAATTAAAATCTTCACAAGATAAAAAAAACTTTCATGAGCATATAGGTAGGGCTGTCTTATTAGCACAGAATTACGGACTTGTATTTGTCTGAAGTTTAAGAGTGTTAGGCGCCAATTTAAAGACAACAGGGTGAACTTCAGGCAACAGCATGTTGATGTAATCATATTACCTTCACATCAACAAAACCAAAATTTTCTTGACATTAAAATTTCTTGTGCTTATTGTAAAAGATAAAAAATTGGACCAGTGAAAAGCTGTCCCAAGATTTTTAGAAAAAAATTAAAAAATAAAAATAAAGGCACTTACAATGGATAGAGTTGTCTGTCTGGAAGGGGGAAAATAGTTCAGTCTCTAGTATTTGATTGCTTACTTTAAGGCATCTTGTTTTAAGTATTTTTTACCTACTTTTTTTGGTGTGTGTCTGTGCATTTATTTTACCTTGACAGGAAACGTGAGGTTTCTGGATTAGAGGAAAGATTACTTACTTACAGAACGTCTGTAACCATTCCCAGGGCTCAGTCTCTCTAGAGGCAACATGGTTAAGGGCACATATCTCCTGCATATATAGTGATTTTATGCCACAGGAGAGGAGGTCTAAAATTATGAAGTTTGGAGCTTATATAGGAACTGCTTGCATAACTACCCCTCCTCACCTTCAAAGAGAAAGAATACTTTTGAGCTTTTATTTTGTGGAATGTAGACAAATGCTTTCTGAGAGACAAACCCAGGTTCCTAGGACTATTACTCTTTGGAATATAAACAATTGGCTCCTGGGGAGATAAACTAGTAAATTTGTCCAGCTGTCCCTGTTTTTAATCTCTTAGATTCATTTGTCATTTAGCATCCTTTCACCCGGCTGCCAGCACTCTTTGCCCAGGGAGCCCTGACCATGCAGAAACATGAAAACAATAGTTAATACCTGACCTTAACAAACTCCTAGTACCACTTCTGTATCAAATGTGGTTCAGGATTGAGTCCCCTTGTATCATTTCTTGTGTCTTTTATTATGGGCTTGCTTTCTTGCTTATGGAAATTTAATAGCAGAATTGGATGCTTGCATCATTATTCAGAGTTCCTAAGGTCCTTTACATTTAGCTATTGTTACGGACTGATTTGTGTCCCTCTCAAAATCCGTATGTTGAAGTCCCAACCCCTATTACCTCAGAATGTAACCATATTTGGAGATAGGGCCTTTAAAGAGGTAAAATGAGGTCATGTAGGTGGGCCCTAATCATTGTGAATGTATTTGGAGATAGGGCTTTCAAAGAGATGATTAAATTAAATGGAGGTCATTAGAAGAAAGTTTTAAAATTTCAGTTATTAGAGAAGGCTAGCCATATCTTTATTCTCACATCAAATCCATGTATTGCTCAAGCATTCCACTAGAAAATCATCTCGGTGGGACCTTCCTGTGGTAGAGACTTTGAGACCATACCTCCCTTCCTGATGTGCTGTTCTGTGCCTACTGCTGTCTCCTTCTCAGAAGAAGATCTGTGTGCTAATGGGGGAACATTTTGGGACCCCTGGATTTATGCATTTGAAGTGACAGCAGGCTTATGGATACTGATTCCTTACATTGTTGGGGTGCCCTTCTGAAAAGGAATTAATGCATAAACTGATTGACTTGGGGATCAGGGAAAAGTATATTGCACATTGTAATAAAATCGTTAAAATAAAAAAAATAAACCAAGGTCATTAGAATGGGGCCTTAATCCAATAGGACTGGTATCCTTGTAAGAAGAGGGAGAGACCCCAGGGATGTGTGCACACATAGGAAGGTAATGTAAGGACACAGGAAAAAGGTAGTCCTCTGCAAGCTAAGGACAGAGGCCTCGGGAGAAACCAAATCTGCTGACATCTTGATCTTGGACTTCTAGTCTCCAGCAATGTGAGAAAATTAATTTCTGTTGTTTAAACCCCAAGTCTGTATTTTATTATGGCAGTCCTAGCAAACTAAAACCGATTTCACTCACTGATATATTTGGTACGTATTTACTGAGTACTCACTATGTGTGAGGACAATCTGTTAGGGCCAGTAGGACAAAGGAGCTATTAGAAAAAAAAAGTGAGGCCAGAAAATCTTATTTATAGGAGTAAGTAACATTTTAAGAATTCAAATTCAGATTTCTCTAATTTCTAATCCAGTATGCCTGCTTCTGTCTTTGGAGTCGAGTGGCTATTAATGGAAGTTTATCCAAGTTAATAGAAGTGTTTCAATAATCCGTTATTCTGTAAACATCCACCTGCAAAACTCACTGGCTTAATAACAGTTGCATTTTGTTTCTCATGATTCTGTGGGTTGACTGGCTCAGCTAGGTATTTCTTCAGCCACATATTGGTATAGGTTAGGTCACTCATGGGTCAGTTCAGCTGGGAACTTACTGGTGTTGGAACATCCAAGATGGCCTCTCATCCTTTGGGGCTTTTCTCCACATGGTCTCTCACCATTCAGTAGTCTAGTTTTAGCTCCTTTATATCGTGGTGCCTGGCTTTCAAGGGAAAGTATTCCAAAAGGACAAGCCTCAGTGTACAAATATGTATCAAGCCTCAGACTGCATCATGCTTTCTAATGTTCCATGGCCCACGTGGATAAACTGAGTCAAAGAAGGAGGAGATGACACAAATGCATGCAGATAGGAAGGTGGAAATCATTAGGGGTCCCTTTGTAACAGTATCTCAAGATTGTTGAAGGTAGCCCTTAATTAGATGTTTGTACTATCAATGAGAAAGACTGCCAGAATTCCCAGGATGCTGACAAGAAATCTACACATATACCAGGAAATCATAGATCTCTGGGTTCTATTAGTATTCCCCCTCCAAACATTTGTGCATCATTTGACTTCTGTCCCCTCCACTAATAAATAGCTCAGCTTGCTCTTTAAAAAAAAAAAAAAAAATTAATTCCAGTGTAATTAACATAGTGTTACATTAGTTTAAGGGGTGCAATTCAATTCTATATTTTACTCCGTGCTCACCACAGTAAGTATACTCTTAATCCCCTTTATCTATTTCGCCTATCCCCTCATGCATGTCCCCTCTGGTAACCATCAATTTATTCTCTATATTTAAAAATCTGGGTTTTTTTTTTATTTGTCTTTTTAATTTATTCATTAGTTTTGCTTCTTAAATTCCATGTAAGAGTGAAAGCATATGGTATCTGTCTTTCTCTGACTGACTTATTTTACTTAGCATTACACAGTCTGGATTCATCCGTATTGTTGCAAATGGCAAATTTTCATTTTTTATGGCTGAGTAATACTCCATTGTATATGTATACCACATTTTCTTTATCCGTGCATCTATTGATGGACACTTGGGTTGCTTCCATAATTTGGCTATTGTAAATAATGCTGCAATAAACATAGGAGGAGTGCATATATCTTTTTGAATTAGTGTTTTCATAGTCCCTGGATAAATACCCAGTTGTGCAATTCCCGGATCATCTGGTAATTCTATTATATACAATTTTTTGAGGAATCTTCATGCTGTTTTCCACAACGGCTATACCAGTTTGCATTCCCACCAACAATGCATGAAGTTTCCTTTTTCTCCGTGTCCTTGCCAACATTTGTTTTTTGTGTTTTTTATTTTAGCCATTCTAACAGGTGTGATGTGATATCTCACTATGGCTTTGCTATGCATCTCCCTGATGAGTGATGTTGAGCATCTTTTCATCTGTTTGTTGGCCATCTGTAGGTCGTCTTTCAAGAAATGTCTGTTCATTCCTTCTGCCCATTTTTTAATTGGATTTTCTTTTTTCTCCTTTTTTTTTGGTTTTGAGTTATAGAAGGTCCTTATATATTTTGGATACTAACCCTTTATTGGATATGTCATATGGAAACATCTTCTCTCATTCAGAAGGTTGTATCTTGTTTTGTTGATTGCTTGCTTTTCTGTGCAGAAGCTTTTTATTTTGATGTAGTTCCAATAGTTTATTTTTGCTTTTGTTTACTTTGCCTCAGAAGACATATCTAGAACAATGTTGCTGCAGCTGATATCAGAGTCATTCTTTCTGTTGTGAATTTTAAAAACCTCAAAAAAAGTACATGATTGTTACAACAGGTTGCCATCTTATATCATTTTTACTCTGAGCTTAATGCCCAGTCCCACTGTAGGCCACTAGGTCATAATGCTACAGTGGTTCAGTTGGCTATCACCAGAGGACAGGGTTTGATGTTGCCAACAACATCAAACAGGGTCACATGGTGAAAGCATGTTCACTTTTGCAAAAAGAGAAGGGGGCTCTAGCTATGAAGCCCTTAAGGAGAGCTGTAGCAGATATGAAGTCTTGGCCAGTCTCTTTTTTGCCTTAATATTGCTTTGTTCCATGCATGTCCTCTAGTAACATGGCTAGTCCCCTTTGAGTTGTACAAAAAAGCTAATCTCTGTGACCACCAAATTATTACTTTTCCAGCTTCCTTAAAAATACCTCAATAGCACTACCATGGCTCAGAGTGATGATTTACCTAGTTCTGTGGATGGTGAGAATAAACTTACATGATTTAATGAAGCTATCTCTTTGGCACCAGACTTTCAGGGAATCTTGACCCTAACTTGATTACTACTCTTAAATCTCTCCGGGCCTACAAGTTCGAAGTGACCTAGAACTAGTCAATGAATCCTTGATATTCATAAAGGCAAAATGAAATGGTTGAGAGCTGCCAAAATTATGAATAACACTATAACTTATCATTGCAATAAAGTATAACCAACATATCTAAATGAATCCTTTGTTTCATTAAGAAGAGATACTATGCATGTGAAGATAAATATTATAAAGCTATGTTAGCTGCAGATGCTGAACAATCCTATTATTACAAATCTATTGTGTTTCTCTAAGAAGGTAACTCTTCCACCCTCCGCAATGACAATTTCATACTTCAACTCTCTTCTCAAAATTTCCATTTAGCCCCAATCATCATTTTATCTGATACCTTGTCTTATATGTCACTGAAGAAATCACTTTTACTAAGATATGTCCACATCCTGCCATCTTTAAACTTAAATCTATAGATGTGAAAGCACCTTCACCCACCTCTCCTTTGCTCCTGCATGTGCAACCTCATCATATGTGCTCTGGATTCCTTCCACTTTCATCATCTTAAGGACTTTCTTATTCTAAGAATAATAATTATTCCTTAGAATATCCTGTCTTTTTTGTATATTCAATTTCTCTTCTATTTCAATCACACAAACCCCTGCATTGACACTCTATACCTCTATACCCTTTCAATTATTATCTCATTACTCTCTGTTGTCTAAATTCTCAAAAATGCTGTCTGTATATTTTCTCTCCTTGTCCACATCTTTTTTGTCCCCCCCCCACTCTTGAACGCATTTTGTTCTTCCATATAGAGGAAATTTTTTCCCCAAGGTTACTAGATATGTCTGTCTTTGCATATCCTTTAAGTTCTTATTGTGCATAATCCATCAGTAACTCACTTTGAAATTGATTACTCCATCTTTGGGACAATCTCCTTAATTTCCACTTTTTTTTTTTTTTAAGATTTTATTCATTTATTTGAGAGAGAGAATGAGATAGAGCATGAGAGTGGGGAGGGTCAGAGGGAGAAGCAGACTCCCCGCCGAGCAGGAGCCCGATGTGGGACTCGATCCCGGGACTCCAGGATCATGACCTGAGCCGAAGGCAGTCGCTTAACCAACTGAGCCACCCAGGCGCCCTTTTTTTTTTGATATATATATATTTTTTTCCCACTTGTTTATTGGACATTCCTTTTCTGTTTTCTTAGCTCCTCTTACCAGACTGCAATATTGGCTCAGTACAGAAATCCTTCTTTCTCTGATTCTCCAGATAATTTCGTTACCAGGGCTTTAGATTCCATCTGTGTTTTGACAGATCTCAAATTATCTTCCCTGAAGGCATCTTCTTGATGCTGGGCGTCTTCACATATATATTTTATATTTACTTCAATTTCACATTTTATCTTAAATATTTCATAAATATCTTCCCTTCTATTACTTCTATAATCTTGCTCAGTTTAGTAAAAAATCGACCTACTTGAAGCTGGAATCCTGGGAATACCTCAAACCATGATTATGTAATCTGAGTTTCTGCTGAGGATTTATTGTATATGCTTGAAATAAAATACCATCAAGCAAAAATGTTTAGAACAATTCATAAGCAGTGAATCACAACTGCATATTAAATACAGAATAAATTGACATCATACTTTTTAATGGCCATTGCCACTAACGCCTTCTCTCTCTCTCTTTTTTTTTTTTTTTGGAGTGGTGGGGGGATGTTCTGACTGCATGCACCAAAGTAAATTGATATCCCATATTTACATACCCCTTTGGTAGAAGCAGCAGGTTCACAAGCCTATTTGTGGGCTTACCCACCTAAATGCTTCCCTAAAAAAAAAAAAAAAAAAAAAAAAAATCACTAATTAAAGGTGTTGTGCTCTCATACAAGATTGAGTGTAGTAAGATTTCCCCTTTTCTTCCATTTTCCAGTGACATCTTTATGGTATGCTCGTAAATGAACTTGTGCCAAATAAGTGCAATGACAGAAAAATCAAAGTCCAGCCATTTTTTCCCCCATAAAATCTATTGATTAACCAATTGAGAAGAATTACATTATTCATTGTGGATAATAAAAATCATCTCATTTATCAGTGTTGTTGGAACACCTATTCTGGTTTGACCTTAAATATGTTATCTGAATTATTTTGAAAGCCTTGCCTACTTAAACCAAGAGAATTGAGGCATTTTAGATGCATGAGAACTTTGCAAACATTTTGATGTAATACATGAGATTTCAGTTTTGCCAGGTTTTTAGTTTAGAACTTAATATTATGATAATTTGTTTTTTTCCTAATTCTCTTTGAGTAATAATGAAAATTTGTGAAAATTTCTGTTTTCTGTTGAAAAATTTTTTAAGAATTCCGGTACTTATATTTTGCATACAGAGTGTAAAATGCTTTCCTTGTTTTTCTACTTAATTTTTGAAGAAATCCTTATTTAAAAAAAAAAAAACAAACTTTGTGCCAAAAGTTATATGTGACTCTTCAGGAATTAGTACATTAAAATCTAGTATTAGATTCTAGAACCTTAAGCATTTCAGTTAGTAATCATTTACTGAGCACTTTCTATGTAGCTGGCACTGATGCAAGTAACTTCACAAGGTCAGCATTAATAGTGTGCATACTGCAGCCTACCTGCTGGCTTGCTTGGCAGGCATTGCTAATTTTTTAACAAGAGTCCTTCAAAATGAATTCAGTTGAAGCCTTTTTTGCAGTCAATCTCAGTATAGGTCACTTTCATGCCAGGCACAGTATATTTACCATTTCAATTTAGGAGGGTCAAGATTTGTGAAGGGTCTGAGATTTTATTCTACCAGCCAGCTACTAGATTATTTTATTACTGTTTTGTTGGTGCCAGCAAAAGACATGAGACTCCTGGGTCAGAGACAAAGAATTGTATTATTCATGGCACAGTAAGCAGCAAGAGCATTGAGCTCCTGCATGATGATTTGCTGAGACCCAGTCCTCACAAGTTGTGTTAGAACCCTTGGCCTAAGGAACCCCAAACTTTAGTAATGGGAAGTAAGCCTGTTCTCCCTTTGCTCCAGAGGGAGAAATTATTTCTATCTTTCAAGGCCATTCCTGCACAAAAATCCTTGAAAAAGTCTTAAATGATCAAAATGAAACAAAACAAAAACAGAGGGTAGTCTGTGCAAAATAAAACCATGTAAAATAGATTTCTCACAGATTGGACTTGCTAAATAAGAAGAAAGAACTGAGGGGGCGCCTGGGTGGCTCAGTTGGTTAAGCGACTGCCTTCGGCTCAGGTCATGATCCCGGAGTCCTGGGATCGAGTCCCGCATCGGGCTCCCGGCTCGGCGGGGAGCCTGCTTCTCCCTCTGACCCTATCCCCTCTCATGCTGTTTCTCTCTCTCCCTCTCTCTCAAATAAATAAATAAATAAAATCTTTAAAAAAAAAAAAGAAGAAGAAGAAAGAACTGAGGAAGCCTGAAAGGTGAGAAAGAAATGTCTTGGAAATCGTTAGAAGTTCAGGATATAAGTCTGGCTTGCAAGACCTAGAAACATAGAAGACTTGTGGAAGGATGGTCTCCCAACAAACAAATAGAATATTTGGTCTCTAAAAGTGTGAAGGTTGAACTCAGGACTTAATCCACTTAAGGCAATTTTATATCACGCATCTTCTCCAGAAAACAGGAATATAACTGAAATTATACTTTGATAGACAAAACTATCAAGTCACTCACTATACAACTAGGAACCAATCTTTTTTTTTTTTTTTTTTTTTTACTATGTTATGTTAGTCACCATACTTTACATCATTAGTTTTCATGATTACTTGTTTGCGTATAACACCCAGTGCTCCATTCAATACGTGCCCTACTTAATACCCATCACGGGGCTAAACCCTCCCCGCACCCCCTTCCCTCTAAAACCCTCAATTTGTTTCTCAGAGTCCATAGTCTCCCTCTGAAACAAATAATACATTATATGTTAAAAAAAAAAAAAAGTAGGAAGGGAAAAATGAAGTGGGGGACTTGGAGGGGGAGACGAACTAGCAACCAATCAAACAACTAATTTAAGGTGAAGTGATCAATATTAATCTAGTTTTCAGTTGGCACATAGCTACTGTATCTGGATTGGGTTCAGGTACCTTTTAAGTATTAAAGGCCATTGTAATCATTTTGATTATTCTTTTTGACCAGTCTTCCTATTGAATGCAGATCTCAGTCTTGCTGTCTTAGAAATTTATCAAATTAGGGGCACCTGGGTGGCTCAGTCATTAAATGTCTGCCTTCGGCTCAGGTCATGGTCCCAGGGTCCTGGGATTGAGCCCCGCATCGGGCTCCCTGCTCGGTGGGAAGCCTGCTTCTCCCTCCCCCACTCCCCCTGCTTGTGTTCCCTCTCTCTCTGTGTCTCTCTCTGTCAAATAAATAAATAAAATCTTTAAAAAAAATTATCAAAATAGTATATATATTTTTACTTGATATTTTCCAGTATACACAAAAGTAGGGAAAGGAGTACTGTATAATGAAACATAGGTATATACATCACCCAGTTTAATCAGTTGTCAACTCATGGCCAATTTTGTTTTACCTCCCTCTCCCTCACTTCTCTTGGATATTTTAAATTTCAGACATCATGTCATTTTATTTGGGTTATTTATATCTTAAGGTCTTTTTGCTGTTCCCCCTTTTTTGCCCACTACATTCTTAGAAGTTTATTCTAGTGTCTGTGCCTATTTGGAAACCTGTATAAGATCTATACTTGAATCTTGTTAAGGGGCTTGACATATATGTATACTCTACTGAATTTTTGTTTTGCTTTTATTCTTTAACAGTCTTCTCTTTATTTTGACTTATGAAGATGGAATGCCCAATATGATCAAATTTGGGCACCAAGAAAGGCTTGAATTTTTATTTTTGATAAAGAAAAGTCCTATCTTTTGTTCGTTTCCTTTTAACCCAGCAAAGATGTTCTTATGCCTGTCTCACATTTTCACTCATAAGTGGCCATGAAATTGCCTTAGACTTGCTAAAACAACTTGTGCATCTGAAAATTTATGTAACCTCCCTTAACTAATGATTTCATCCAAGCTATGAATCATTCTTCTTGTTCTCGTCCGAGCCTTCTTCCAGTATATCTACAGGTTTAGAAATGAGTTGCCCAAAGATGAAAGTAGGGCTCAGACTTCAAAACAGAGCTGGTTGCATACTATATGGAGACCTATATCTGTATGTTGAAAAAGGAAGTAGATGCTTGCAGAGCTTCTGATTTGGTAGAACACTTCAAGTTAGTCTCTCACAAGTACAAAGTAGGGCTTCCTTTCAACTTCAGAGCATTCTTCTGGCAGACAATGGCTTGACTATCATAGTTTAGCTGCTAATTCTTAACATTCGTAGAGTATATCAAACTTGTGATTCAAATGCTGCTATCCTATAGCCCTGTCATGGATCAGGGGACTTTCTGTGGATAGGGTGGAGCAGGAGATGGTGATACAAAAAGGAAGAAATTTTCTTTTAAGGATGATGTTGTTGATTGCATCAATGATGATAGCAAAATAAATCCATGTAAAATAAATTTATCACAGATTGGACTTGCTAAATAAGAGGAAAGAACCGAGGAAGACTGAAAGGTGAAAAAGGAATGTCTTGGCAAGTGGTTACAAGTTCAGGATACAAGTCTGGAGTAGGGACAATTGAACAGTTGCTTGCCTTAGGTAAACAGATAAATTTTAGGGAAAGAAGAAAGTCATTGTGACTGTAACTTTGCATAAAGGCACAATCATGTAACCATCAAAGGATCAAAACAAAACAAAAGAGCATTACCGAACTTGCTTTGTTTAGTGCTTTTTAGTCCTGTTGTTTTGTTGGTTTTATTACCAGTTCCTTTTGGATGCTTGCTAGGTCTTTCTTGTGAAGCATACCAACAACTTTTAATGGTTCTCTCTGGTCACTGAGGAAATATTTTTCCTTTAGTTATCAACATATTTTCACATGTACTGCTACAGAATTTTTAGGGAGAAAATCTACAAGATTATTTCACATGTACACCATAGTGGCATTTATGAATACAACTTAATATTCTCTTTTCATACCACTTTGGGTAAGAATTTTAAGGAAGTAACTCTAAGAGTCCATGCTGATGTCTTAGGTAATGTTACCTGTGACACACTTGTTGTGCATATATCATGTGTTTCATTATATCCTTTTTTTCCTTAGCTTTCCACTACAGGAAAAAAAAAAAATTGGGATGAATGTTTTTCATAAAAAACAATAATTATAATTTTATAATCTTATGTGTGACAATTTTATCTTTTATTCCTTTTCACAGGAAAACACATCTTTGAATAGAATATTAAAAGATTCCTTTTTAGACAGCACTGAGAGTGTTTTCTCCAATAGCTTCTGATAATACTAAGTAGGAAATAACAGTGCACTGAATCACAGTCTTGACTGTTATTCAGTCGCTTAAGGTCAGTTACGTAACGAAATAGACAAATACGGCAAAAGCAAACTTCTGTTGCATTTGTAAAAAAAAAAAACCCAAGGTACATAGAATGGAAGCGGCATCGGTTGCTGTCTGGGGTCCTAGTCATCACTCATCTGTCTTTCAGGTTGCTTATTGCAGGAAGCATCTTCAGGTTACTTATACCTTATGGACTGCAGAGGGAATGAGAAAAGAAATTGATTTCCGATAATGAGACAGAATCTTGTTAATTTCTTAGGTCCTGTACTAGGTCTCAGAATCTTGAAATACCCAACTTTGAAGGACTCGGAGTGGGAAAGACCAATGTGAAAGGATCAACTCTGTTAGTCCCATCTTTGCCAACATTTCATGAGGAGGGAGCTAGCAGGGCAGAATAGAGGCAGCACAGAATGTGGAATTAGGAAGTAGGTGCTTGGTCCCAGTCTGCCCTTAACTAATCTTGTGATTTTGGACAAATCACTTATCCTTTCTGAGTCTCCTTTTCTCCTCTTTTATAAAAAGGTGGACATTATTATCCATATCAAAGGGTTATTCAGAAGGTAAAATGAGATAATATGTGTTAAAGTCCTCTATAAACTGAAGAGTGCCATACAAGTATAAGATGTTATAAATCTTGAGTTTTGTTCTAATGAGGCACACGAAGAATGGCATCCCTGGAGAAACAGGATGGGGATAGTCAAGGATTTTGATATAATCTTTTTGAAGACCTACCCTTGAACAAGATCTTCTCACTTGCTAAAGGGATTCAGGGATATTCTTATAGCGGTGTATCTTTTTTTCCTACAATTTGTCTAAGGTTTTTGGAAGATCATTGCAATTTACTGACTGTTTTAGCTCTCCAATAACCTGAAAGAAAAAAACTATGCCTTTTGTCTTCTAAACAGCCAATATAGGCCATGTCACAAATACATTTCATCAAATTATCAAGAATATTCATTGTGTACACAATTCAGATAGCCTATGGAGGAGACCTAAATGTAAAATGGGACTATTTTGGGGGTGGAATTTAATCTTATGCTGGCTGTATTAAAATCACTCATTTTGTTAGAATTCGAGTATTAGGAGGGGTGGTGAGAAGTAGGGAGATTAAGAGGTTCACAGATTGCTGCAATTCTTTATAAACCCATCTCTTACCCAGAAATGTATGGATCCAGTGTATGGACCAAAAAGCAAGACCATTCTACAAGGCACGTTAGTCCACTTCCATCTTGTGGGGGGCAAGAGGGAAGCTTTAAGAAGCTAAAGGGCATATTGATTTATTGCACTGATTAGCAAGGCCATGACCTTTTAAATCTCTATCTGGGAAGTCTAAAATGGAGAGCTGAGACCATTAGCAATATGGTTCAAACAAGACTCTCCACTTAGTGATGACTAATTAAGTATGCATGTAGGAAACATTCGGCCTGAATTATACTGAAAATTACAACAGTCCTCCATTTGACTTTATATATATAAACAAACCCTGCTTAAGTATAATCTAGACATTGGAACCACGTTGCTGGGCACACAGCACTTCATGCTCTTTAAGGCACTGGACTAACAGCCAATCATTAAGTCTTTGAGGATTCGCAGGAGGGAACCACTCTTGATCTGACTGACTTTCATTCTTAACTTACCTTGTAAAATAATACTGGAAAGAGCAAAAGGGAGACTGACTTTTGATCTCAGTCTCTGTTCTAATTATAGCTGAAATTTTGCATCATTGGTTTCACATTACTGAGTTAATCATTTTTGCCTTTGCCAGGGCAAAATATTAATACTGGCATTTCCTGGAGTGGCACATAAATAAGTTAGTGAACACAGATTAATACAGGGGAGGAACGCTGTCATGTCTCTAATTCCACTAAAAGCTGAAATTTTGACAAAGAGCTCATGATCAGACTGACTAAATGAATGTGCTCCATCAGAGAGTACAAATCTCAACAAATGTGCAGGGTATACATCCAAATAAGCTTGTATGCCTTAGGAAACTGTCACTGGGGCCAAGAAATGAGAGCCAAAAGCCACTTTTGTTACTGTCCTGGGATTCCACTAGGAAAGTTGGATTCCATTATTAGCATGCCAATATGGGGGCATCGGTGAGGGATAGCAAAAGAGGCAAGGCTTTGGGAGCAGCAAGATCTGGGTTTGAATCCTTGGTTGTTTACTACAAGTGATATAATTCCACTGGGCCTCAATTTGCTCTATAAAATGGAAACCTGATACTTTCATGAGACAAAAATAAGTGAATACAGGTAAAGTGCCGAGAACCATGTGTGACCCCAAATTGGCGATCAATGCATATGGCTTCCTTTCTCTTCTAACAGGTCACTGGAGAAAGAGGAATGAGGGTATTCGAGGTAGCTGGGGTTTAGTCCATTCACTTAGGGATCCTAGAGTTGTCTTTATGTGGCAGGAGAATGGACTCTAGTATCTGGGTCTGAGCTCTCCCTCCCTCTCCCAACTTCTTCCTCCATTATACATTCGAAGTTGCAGCTAGGTGTTAGGTGATGCCAGGACCTGTAGCAGGAGATCTAGAGGCTCATAAATGCAGGTGTGTTCTTCACAGTCCTGTCTCCTGGAGATGGATCTTCCATTATTTCTGTCCAAAAAATGCTGTGCCTTAACAAGAACTCAAGGGAATTTGCAGGAATGGATGATACTTGTATTTGGCACCATCCTGCTCTTTTTTCCTGATGCCCGTTCCAAAACAACTTGTGCTATTTTTTTTGTTATTGTTGTTGTTCCCTTAAGGTTACTCCACTGCTGCAAAATAACTTCAAATGCTTCAGAAAGAACTGTTTTTCCTCCTGTGCCTTCCTCCCCCCTTCAATTTAGTCTTATTTCAGGTGGATTTTAATAGAAAAGCAAATGGATTACACTAAACCTCTACTCAGCTCAACCAACATTTATTGTCCTTTGTCCTTGGAGTTGTGCGAGGGGCTGGGGATTTAACCATTAACAAAATATAGTCCTCCCCTCAAGAAGGTCACAATCTAGGCATGTCAGAGCCACATGTGAGAAGAAATAGCATTGCAGTTGGAGTCCCAGACTGCCAGAAAGAAGAAGGAAAATGCCAGGGACCATGCCAGAAGCCTTCTAGTATGTTACCTTAATTCTCACAGTGCCCCTGGAGGGAGGTTTTAACATCTCCACCTTTATGGATTAGGAAACATCTGTGCAGAGGTTTTGAGTAAAACAGCATATCTTAATGGCAGAGCAGAGAAACGAGTGACTTGTTCTGCCTGGGGACTGGAAATCTTTATGTGGAGGAAGCGGCATTTGACATTAACCTAGAATTAGGAGAAGTTTGAAAGATATGGCTGAGATAGCGGAAAGGTTACACATTATGAGATAGTGGATTGCCTCCTTCCTTAGAAACAATGCTCAGAAATGTCAAGTTAAGCAGAGACTCACCACATGGAGAGAGGTGTACCAATCAACTAACCCTGACTCAGTTGCCTTTAATGTTTACTGTTACTAGAGTTTTTTCTTCTCATCAGTACCACTATGGCCAGAGAGTAGCCATGGACCATTGACTTGGCTCCTTTTAGCTCAGGGAAACAAGCTGGAACTTGCAAAACTTTACGGAGCATCAATGGAGAATGAATAAAATGCAAGGAGTTTATGAGCATGGTGGATTACCAAGTGCTGGTTTTCCGATCCTGTTACAGATGTTTATTGCCAGGGCCCCCTTGCCTTGACAGCATTCCTGTCTTCCAGTTTCTGTGGGAGAGTGGGAACCTAACTTTGATAAGTAACAATTAACAAACACAAATGGTCTAATCACATAGACCAAATCTCCCATAATGTCTTCTAATACTTTTGCACTAGCTCACCCCATCTCTCTCTCTTTTTTTAAAGAATTTATTTATTTATTTGACAGAGAGAGTGAGTGAGAGAGGGAATACAAACGGGGAGGGGCGGAGAGGGAGAAGCAGGCTCCCTGTAGAGCAGGGAGCCCGATGTGGGGCTCGATCCCAGGACCCCGGGGCCATGACCTAAGCCGAAGGTAGACGCTTAATGACTGAGCCACCCAGGCGCCCCATAGCTCACCCCATCTCTTAAAAATCATCCCATCTTTTGTTTCTGTGGACTTGAGTTCAATCTCCATTGTAACAGTCTTGAGTAAAATCTTCCTTGCCTATCTCTATTCAGTGCCGTTTTTCTTTTTTTTTT
>NC_138371.1:123726281-123744940 GCF_054177405.1 Leptonychotes weddellii | reverse complement strand
ATCTCTCTCATCTTCCTAGTGAGTTTAGCCCTTTTTCTCTCCTTCCCACAACCTCCTGGTGTTTGGCAAACAAAGGACCCACAAGGTACCAGCATCCACCCTTCTTAGCAAGCAGGCAGTAGGGTATTATAAATAACAAAAAGCCAAAAAACATGCCAGAATTAATATTTCATGTCACAATTTGAAACCTCTTCTCATGATAGTCTTTGGATTATTTGAAGAAGGCTACTGGGCTGCCCCTTTTACCTCAACCATTTCTTTTCCTGAAATTCTCTTTTCTTTAAGCAAAATCGTCTCCCTGTTTGCAACTCTTTGTCATATGCTTCTTTAAACTCTTTGTCATATTCGAGAACTTTATTCTGTTCTCCTTTAGACAAGTTTTTGTTTGGTTTAATCGTTGGCTCTCAGGACTGAACAGAATATTCTGTTATACAGGACTAAATAGAAGAGGACAGGTCAACCCGTTTCTTAGATTCAGAGTTTTCTTGGGAGTTTTTTTGGACTATAAAATTTTAAATTTTAAAATTAATTTAAAAAATGCCTATGCCTTGGGCACCTGGGTGACTCAGTTGTTTAAGTGTCCAACTCTTGATTTTGGCTCAGGTCATGATATCAGGGTCATGAGATCAAGCCCCAAGTTGGGCTCCACGCTGGACATGGAGCCTGCTTAAGATTCTCTTTGTTCTTCTCCTTCTGCCCCTCCCCTACCTCTCCCTCTTTAAAAAAATGCTTGAGGGGCATCTGGTGGCTCATTGGTCTGCCTTTGACTCAGGTCATGATCTCTGGGTCCTGGGATCAAACCCCTCATTGGGCTTCCTGCTCAGCAGGGAGTCTGCTTCTCTCTCTACCCCTCCCCACTGCTCATTCTCCCTCTCTCTCAAATATTTTTCAAAAAATGCTTGGGCACCTGGGTGTCTCAGTCGGTTATGTGTCTTCCTTTGTCTCAGGTCATGATCCCAGGGTCCTGGGACTGAGCCCTTCATCCAGCTCCCTGCTTGGCAGGGAATCTGCTTCTCCCTCTCTCTCTGCCCCTCCCCCTGGCCTGTGAACTCTCTCCCTCTCAAATAAATCAAATCTTTAAAAAGGAATACCTATGTGGTTAAATTAATTACACTTGACTAATTCCACTTGCCTGATATGGATGTGTACTGGAGAAAGTGTTCTGATGACTGCTTATTGGAGTGGGGGAGTCTTGTGTGCTTATTATTCCTTTATTCCTATTAAATCATAATTTTGGGGGCCAAATGTATATTTGCTGATGTGAAGAACAATATTCTTAAGAGAAGCAAAGGGAGGTATAAATGTACAAATGGATATATCATTTTGTAATCTTTTTTTCCTGTATTACTTTGACTAATAGTATTTACATCTTTATTCATTTCTGGAACCCTAATTCACTCATAATAAATAGCTCTGAAGAGTCCACTCCATATAAGGGTTTATCACTTGGTTGGAAACGAGGAAGCTGGCAGGAGCTAAGGGACAGATGGGACAGGTGCTAAGACATCACGATTTTAGAGAGAAAATATAATTCACTCTGAGTAAATAAAGGGTGGCTGGGGGATGATTCTTGGCTGTTGATCTCATTAGTGATTTTGCAATACTGAGAAGGCTAGAAAAAGAATGAAAAGGCAAGAAGTATGTCAAAGGTGGATGGTATAAAAAGCAGAGTGATTTGTTGAGAAGAGAAAAAGAAAATATTGAATTAAAACCCAAAGCTGGATACATTTATGGGAAAAAAAAAATTTCAGGATTATTAAAAACTAGGGAAAGTAGAGTCTATCCTGAAGACTCTATAGATAAAATTACTATAAAGCTGTCCTGACTCACTGTCCAGCATGCAGGATTACACATGCCACAGGATAGTAATCATTGTACGACCAGATAAATTAGTGAATTGATAAAAAATGAGTGACTCTGGTTTCCGTAACACTTTTCAACTCTAACCTATAAATCTAAAATTTGGAAGCCCTTATCTGCATTCTTCCAGGTCAGCCACATACATGGCAGCTGTCTCAAGAAGCCAGCTTCAGAAAAATAAAGCCTGCTCTAGGCTATTTCTGAATTCTCTTACGCTTTTCCTTCATTGCTCTTTGCTTTCAACTGTTTTGATCTTAGATCCCTAGTGCTGTACACCACGTTGCAATCATTGTTTTCATACTGTGTGGTGACAACTATCCCTTTGTATTCTCCTTTTGTTCTGGCTCCACTTCTGAGTCTCAGCTTTGGGCTTTCCCTCATTCAGGGGTGTCCCAAAGATGTGGAAAAGCCTATCTTAGCTTCCTTCCACCTATTTTGAGGAGGGGAGTTGGGTCATATTTGTTCAACACCCGTTCTCATTTAACTATTACATTGTCTTCCTTTCTAGTTTTGGACAGAGTTGCAGCTGTTGGGATTTTCACTTCCTTCCCTTGAATTCACCTCCCACACCTACTGTAGCTTCACTGTGGCCTTCATCATTACACCTTACTTTTCTTTTAAGATGATCAGAGAGCCGTAACATTGTTGGGATCTTCAAAGGGAAAGCCTGAATCCTTAACTTATTTGACTTATTGAATTAAACATTCCCTTCTGAATAAATGCATTTATTCTCCTGCTTTTCCTTCTATCTTTCCGATGACTCTTCCTTCCTTTTCTTAGAATCCATTTCCTTCACTTGCTCCTGAGATCCTTTACGGGATCTCTTCCCTTCTAGATCTACAAACTAGAACTAGAAGACCATTTTCTTCTATTTCCAAGACCACTGTCAACTATTGCACAAATCTCTCTTGAGTTCTAGACCTAAATATCTTTGTACATACTAATAAGCATCCCCACCCTAATGTCAGATCACATATTGTGAAGGGAATCCTATTTTCTTTAAAAAATTTAAGATTAAGTTGGTATCATCTATTTAAAATAATCCGTGTCTATATTCCTAGGGCATGTTTATTTCTGATAAAAATCTTAGAGTTATTACCTAGAATCTTAGAATACAAAAATTATTGAAACTTGTATGAAAATACCAGCTGACACTTAACAGGCATATACTATGTGCTGAGAACTGTTTTAAGTCTTACAAATGCATAATCATTGAATCCTTAGAACCACTCTATAAAGTAGTACTATGATTATTTGCATTTTACAGATGAGGAATCTAAAGTATAGAGCAGCATTTTTTTTCCAAGTCACACAGGAAGAAAGTGATGTAGGACTTAAGTCCATGCCCTGATGTCAGGGTTCAAGTTCTTGATTCTCTTGTACTTCCTCCCAAGACAGACCCTGGGAAACTGTAGGAAATTGTTAATGAAACAGTAGAAGACATTAGGAAATGGATAAAAGAGATGATTAGATAAAATGATTCTCTTTGAAGATAGAAGAAAACTCTGAAACCAGACAATGACTGAAAATAGGAGGAAGATCCAATGCAAAGTATATAATCTCAATGCTATGGTCAACATGAAAGATTGTAACGTAGAAATTTGTGTTTCAGTTGAATCACTGCCATCAATGTGTTGCCTTCTCAGGAGACTGCTAATTCTATTTATAACAGAATGCGTAAGATATATATATATGTATATGTATATATGTATATATATGTATACATATATATGTGTGTGTGTATATATATGTATATAAAACTAGAAGGCATTGATAATAAAATTATTAGGTAATAAGATCTGCTAGAATAGTACACAGATGTGGGGTACACTGATTTTTTTTCTTTCATTAGTTACTGGAGGATTTTATTTCTTCTATTACAAATGGACCCCAGCACACATCGAGTGTATTGGAAATGCCTAGAAAACCCCATAATCTAAAAAAACAAACTTAGTAAAAAATTGTATATGTACTGGTGGATGGGGGAAGAGAACATGAAATGGATTTAGGAACCCTGGGCTCTGATAAAGTAAGCAGCTGTTCTGTTTTGTCCCAACTGGATGCCCCATGTCATGGAAAACTTACTCAGTTCCAAGTAAACCAGGATGGTTGGTCATAGCTAGATCCAGTTCCATGAATCAGAAACCTTACAACTTCAGGCAAATCCTTAAGCCTTTCTAATGCTACTCTCCTTATCCATGATGTGAGTCATCCCAGCACTAATGGGGCTCTGTGGACAGAGGTGCTACTGAAAAAGCAGGTATGTGCCCTGTGAGTGCAGAGGACCCTGGATGTGGTTCTCCTGCTGCATGTGGCACACTCACACTTTTTTCTGTAACACTCATCATGCTTAAGACTGGTGTATGATACCCTGGTTGCCACTGTTTTACTCTTCTCTGTAGCTATAGTCAGAGCCTGACATACTCTGATCAGTAACTCTGTGTTGAATGAACAAGTGGGTTAGGGGCAAGAGGCCTTGGAATAGAAAAGTGGTCTTAGTGTGCAGTATCACTCTAGTCACGTCTGTCATGGAACCCCCATCCTTCTCTACCATCTTTCTGCAGCACTCCCTACTCATTAAAATTACTTCCCGAGTTCACCACATCCACTCCAGAGGGAGGCAGGTGGAAGGCTCTTTGGGGGAATTGGGTGGTGCAACTAACTGTGGGTCTGTGGGTAGGAGTGGGGACAGGGCATGAGAGCCTTTTCATGGTATATATTTATACTACCTGGGCTACTACTTCTGAGGATGAAATATACTAAAATCACAGATTTTTTAGAGACTCTGAAAACTGTTGGGTGACAGTGTTTTGCAGAGATGAGGGTATCAATGTAAATATTTACCTTTTTCATCTTCCTTTGTTTTGTAAAACCATGTGAGTGTTCCTAGTCCATAAGAGAGAGGGTGGAGGAGGAGGCTGATTGACTGACTTCAGAAAGAAAGAAATGGCTTTTTTTCAAGTGACCATCAAAGCTAGGGTTTGAGTAATGTGTTTGAAAATTAGCGAGTTGAAGCTATGCACTGAGAGAATGATTGTAGTAATTTTCACAGATGTCATGTGAATGAAGCAAAAAATCAGTGGAGCACAAAAATTCAGTGACCTGAGTATATTGCATATACTTATATTTGAAAACCTGAGTATAATATAAATGTCTTTATTGAGACAGTGTGACCAAGCATTTATTTATTCTAGTGATAGAGTACTCCTTTAAATTTTTAAAGACCTATATTATATGTGAGAATTTTGATTGAAGGAACTGTGCATATACACCATGAATCTTTTTGCCTATTTCCTAGCCTAAGGCTCTTCCGCAGTAGAAGCCTCACCACTGGGTGCCTTGTAAATATCCACTGTTAATAAGAATAGTTTTAAAAGGACTTAGTGTTACTATGGAAGAGAGAGTGAATATCATACTGGAAAATTACACGAAGGAAAAACTGTCCATACAGTCTAGGTTGTGGAAAACAGATGTCGGGCATATACATTTGGTTGGAAATAGCAGTTAGCTTAAGCAGAAGAGCAGATTCATTATAATGATCCTGAGGTAGCTCCTGGAACTCAGGGACATAAAAGCAGCCAGATTTCAGGAGAGTCTGCCTCTGAAATCTGCTCAATCATCGCAGAAAAGGATGCTGCTCATCACAAGAAAGCAGGTGAGAGTGTGGGTGACTCAATGGGGAGTCTCCAAAGTTAACATTAACTCTGAGGGACACAAACTGCAAGCGCAAGACTCCTGGGTTTGAGTCAGTTCTGAGTCTTCCTTCATCAAGAACATTAAAAAAAACAAAACAAAACAAAAAAACAAGAAAGCCCTTTACTTTTCCATTTTCCTGGATTTTTTTCCTTCTGAAGAATGTTTTGCTTAAAATAAAATTTCATTATCTGCACATGGCTTCCCAGAGCAAAAACTGTCAAATCATGAAAATAATAATATATATATGGATATAATATATATAAATATATAAATATTATATATAATATATATATATATATATATTTAGCATTATGGCCTATTGTAGTAGGAGTCTCTTCACACATTTTAATGAAAATACCTCACCCTCAGGATTTTTCTTATCTACATGGCCCAAAATGAAGTGAGGAATTATAGTGAAGTGAGAACTTCTGACTATCTATAGAGGCAAAATGTTTAATTCGAAATGCTAAACAGAAATGATAAAGTGAATTTTCAGGCTACATTGTTTGATTGCTTTACCTTGTCTTTATTGATCGGGTTTGTTTCTGGCAGATACAATCTCTGCTGTTTGCTGATAGGGCTGCTTCCGTGGTCCCACCAGGTTCATATATTTCAATTGAAAATTGCATGCCTCCCTAGGGACTCCTCCTCAGAGTTCTCCATTGTTAAAACTACTTGTTTAAGATTTTTTAAAGAGCTCTGACCAATTCATGACTTGACTTATGAATCAGAAGAATTTGTGTATTTATACTCCTTTGTCCATTTAACAAAGTTTTTGACAGCTTACTATACTCTAGGTACAGGTCTGGGTTCTTGGAATACATCAGTGAATGAAACAGAAATGCCTCTCCTCAAGGAGCTTACATTTCAGTGTGGGAAGACAAACACAAGAAAGAGTAAGTTACATGTTGGAAGGTGATGGTAAGTGCCATGGAAAGAAAAACAGTGAGGTAAAGAGGATTGGAGTATGTTGAGTTGTGGGCGAGTGGAATTTAGGTTTGAATTCAGAATAGAGTGGTTTGTGGAGAGCTCATTGATCAAATGAGTTTTGGAGCCAAAGACTTGAAGTTGACAAAATTCGCCATCTTGAGGGAAGAGCATTCCCAGGCACAGATGACAGTGAATGCAAAAGTGCTGGGTGGAGAATATCCTGGCGTGTGCATGAGCAGTAAGTATTCCAGTGTGGTTGGAATGGAGTGAGTCAGTGGGAGAGGCAGTGTGTGAGTCCAAGATAGGAAGGGGTCTGAGATCACAGCCTGTGGACCGTGTAGTGTCTTGAGTCGAACTGTATTCCCTGCCTTCCCCAATTCAATTGTTGAAGTCCCATCCATGAGTACTTCTGAATGTGACCCTTACTGGAGTCGAGTGTCATTGTAAGTGTAATAAGTTAAGATGACCTCATCCTGGGCTTGGGGAGAAGGGCTATTCCAATATGATAGGTGACCTTAAAAAGAGGGGAAACTTGGAGACAGACCTACATAGGATCAGGCCACGTGAAAATAAAGGCACAGACTGGGGTGATGCTTTTATAAGCCAAGAAACACCAAAGACTGCCAGAAAACCACCAGAACCCAGGGGAGAGACATAGAACAGATTCTCCCCACAGCCTTCAGAAGGAACTAACTCTGCCAAAACCTTGAACCTGGATGTCAAAACTCCAGAACGGTGAGACCACATATTTCTGTGTTTATGTGGTACTTTGTTACTACTGCACTAACAAACTAATACATAGGGCATTGAAAGGACTTTGGCTTTTACTCTGAGGGACTGGAGAGGAATTAAAGAGTTTTGAGCAAAGGTAGGGCATGATAGGACTTATATTTTATTTTTTATTTTTTTACCATTTAAAGAATTTATTTTAAAATTTTAATTATGGTGTTATTAACATACAGTGTTGCATTAGTTTCCGGTGTACAGAGTAGTGATTCAGCAATTATATACATTATTCAGTGCTCCTCACAGTAAGTGTACTCTTAATCATCTTTACTTATTTCATCCATACCCTACTCATCTCCCCTCTGGTAACTACCAGTTTGTTCTCTATAGGTAAGGGTCTGTTTTTTTTTTTGCTTTGTCTCCTTTTTTCTTTGTTTGTTTTGTTTTTTAAATTCCACGTAAGTGAAATTATATGGTATTTGTCTTTCACTCATTTATTTCACTTAGCATTATACTCTCTAGGTCCATCATGTTGTTGCAAATGGCGAGATCCCATTCTTCTTTAAGGCTGAGTAATATTCCATTGTATATATGTATGTACCAGTTCTTCTTCTTTATCCATTCATCTGTCCGTGAACACTGGGTTGCTTCCATAATTTGGTTATTGTAAATAATGCTGCAATAAACATAGAGGTGCATATACATTTTTGGATTACTGTGTTCATATTCTTTGGGTAAATCCCCAGTAAAGTGATTACTGGCTCATATGGTAATTGTTTTTAGTATTTTGAGGAACCTCCATAGGTTCAACAGTGGGAGCATCAGTCTGCATTCCCACCAAAAGTGCATAGGCATTCTTTTTTCTCCACACCATCACCAACACTTGTTGTTTCTTGTGTTACTGATTTTAGCCATTCTAACAGGTATGAGGTAATATCTCATTGTGGTTTTGATTTGCATTTCCTTGATGATGAGTGATGCTGAACACCTTTTCATGTGTCTATCAGCCATTTGCATGTCATCTTTGGAGAAATGTCTGTTCATGTCTTCTACCTAGTTTTGATTGGATTATTTGTGAGTTTGGTGTTGACGTGTGTTAGGTTCCTTGTATATTTTGAATACTAACCCTTTATCAGATATGTCATTTGCAAATATCTTCTCCCATTCAGTAGGTTGTCTTTTAGTTTTGTTGTTTCCTTTGCTATACCGAAGCTTTTAATTTTTTTTTTCAGTTTCAAAATATGTTTTAATACGTAGATCTTCCAGGTCCAAGGTGGCATAATATTACATTTCAAAGACAAATTTGTCCATTTATATTTTTTTAAGAAATCATTATTCTCTAGGAAGAATGTTTTCTGAAATTTCAAGAAAGTTAAGTAAACTAAGAGCTTCTTCTCTTTAGAGCTTACTCTTTAGTGTGTTTCAATCTATTCCACGATATGCCCAGTGAAAAAGATTCCCATGTATCACCACATTTGAGGCCGCTTAGTTGAAAAAATTTGAGACAGCTTACTGAATTCCATTTGGCACCTCTGTGGTAGTTTCCTGGGGAGCGTGCATGCCTCTTTGGATGCCTGCAGGAAGGATTCCATTCTGGGCATAGGGATTAGCTTGACTGGTAGACAGACTAGTTATTGGGAATAAGGACTGGGAAATGAGACCTTTGATTTGTGGGGCCACTGGCAATTCCTCCTAGCTTAGGACCACACCCTGGGCTCCAAGGTGTGCTAAAATAACCGGCAACGTTTGGGGTTGCAGCTGCTGTTGTGCATTCAACACCCCAGCATCAGTGGGAGGGTGTGGGCACCAGGTGCAATCCCTGCAGCAGGATTTAGCAGCTGCAGATCTGATCCCAATGCCCAGAAGCTTTTAATTTTGATATAGTCCCGATAGTTTTTTACTTTTATTTTTCCTTTGCCTCAGGAGACCTCTCTAGAAAAATGTTGCTATGGCCATTCTCAAACAGATTACTGCTTGAAATCTTCTAGGATTTGTATGGTTTCCTGTCTCACATTTAGATCTTTAATACATTTTGAGTTTATTTTTGTGTATGGTGTAAGAAGGTGGTCCGGTTTCGTTCTTTTGCAGGTTGCTGTCTGATTTTCCCAACACCATATGTTGAAGAGACTGTCTATCCCATTGCATATTTGTGCCTCCTTTGTCAAAGATTAATTGACCACATAATCATGGGTTTACTTCTGGGCTCACTATTCTGTACCATTGACCTATGTGTCTGTTTTTGTGCCAGTACCATACTGTTGTTTTTTTTTTTTTAAGATTTTATTTACTTAGAAAGAATGAGACAGAGCGAGCATGAGAGGGGGGAGGGTCAGAGGGAGAAGCAGACTCCCCGCTGAGCAGGGAGTCCGATGCGGGACTTGATCCCGGGACTCCAGGATCATGACCTGAGCCGAAGGCAGTCGCTTAACCACCTGAGCCACCCAGGCGCCCAGGACTGTACTGTTTTGATAACGACAGCTTGTAGTACATTTTGAAACTGGCATTGTGATAACTTCAGTTTTGTTTTTCTTCTTCAAGATTATTTCGGTATTTGGGGTCTTTTGTGGTTCCATACAAATTTTAGGATTATTTGTTCTAGTTCTGTGAAAAACACCACTGGTACTTTGATAGGGATTGTATTAAATTTGTAGATTGTTTTGGGTTTTACAGACATTTTAACAATAGTTGTCTTCTCAAACCATGAGCATAGAATATCTTTCCATTTGTTGGTGTCATCTTCAATTTTTTTTCATCAGTGTTTTCTAGTTTTCAAAGTACAGGTCTTTCACCTCCTTGGTTAAGTCTATTTCTAGACATTTTATTATTTTTGGTGTAAGGGTAAATGGAACTGTTGTATTAATTTCTCTGCTACTTCATTATTATTATAGAAATGCAAGGTGCTTCTGTATATTGATTTTTTCATCCTGCAACCTTACTGAATTCACTTATCAGTTCTAGTAGCTTTTTTTTTTCTTTCTTTTTTTGGCGGAGTCTTTAGGGTGTCCTATATATATTATCATGTCTTCTGCAAGCAATGAAAGTTTTACTTCCTTACCAATTTGGATGCCTTTTATTTCTTGTTGTTTGATTGCTGGGGCTAGGACTTCCAGTACTATGTTGAATAAAATTGGTGAGAATGAACATCATTGTCTTCTTCCTGATCTTAGGGAAAAAGCTCTTAGTCTTTCCCCATTGAGTATGTTAGCTGTCAGGTTTTCATATACAGCCTTTATTATATTGAGGTATCTTCTCTCTAAACCCACTTTGTTGAGAAATTTTTTTTATCGTAAATAGATGTTGTACTTTGTCAAATGCTTTTTCTGCACCTGTTGAAATGATCATACTATTTTTGTCCTTTTTCTTGATGATGTGATGTATCACATTGATTTGCAAGTACTGAACCACACTTGCATCCCAGGAATAAATCCCACTTAATTGTGGTGAATGATTTTTTTAAATGTATTGTTGGATTCAGTTTGGTAGTATTTTGTTGAGGATTTTTGCATTTATATTCATCAGAGATATTGGCCTGTAGTTCTCTTTTGTTGTAGTGTCTTTATTCAGTTTTGGTATCAGGGTAATGCTGGCCTCAAAGAAAGAATTGGCAAGTTTTCCTTCCTCTTCTATTTCTTGAAATAGTTTGAGAATAGATTAACTGTTCTTTAAATCTTTGGTAGAATTTACCTGTGAAGATGTCTAGTCCTGGACTTTGGTTTGTTGGGAGTTTGAGTCCTGATTCGATTTCATTGCTGGTAATCAGTCTGTTCAAATGTTCTATTTCTTCCTGATTCAGTTTTAGGAGATTATATGTTTCTAGGAATTTACCTATTTATTCTAATTTGTCCAATTTTTTGGCATATAATTTTCAAAATCTTTTATAATTCTTTGTATTTCTGTGGTGTCAGTGTTCTCCTATTTCTGATTTTGCTTGAGATCCCCACGCCCCCCACTTCCCTTTGGTGAGTCTGGTTTAAGGTTTATCAGTTTTGTTAACCTTTTCAAAGAACCAGCTCCTAGTTGATTATTCTCTTTTTTTTTCTTTTTTTTTTTTCCTATTTCTGTTCTAATCTTTATTCCCTTTCTTTTGGTTTGGGGTTTTGTTTGTTCTTTTTATAGCTCCTTTATGTATGAGGTTAAGTTGTTTACTTGAGATTTTCTTTGCATCTTGAGTTAGGCCTGTATTGCTAGAAACTTCCCTCCTAGGACTGCTTTTGCTGCATTCCAAAGATGTGGGCCTGTTATATTTTAATTTTCACCTGTCTCCATGTACTTTTTTTGATTTCCTTTTTGATTTCTTGGTTGACCCTTTATTGTCTAACAGCATGTTATTTAATTTCCATGTATTTGTGCTCTTTCCAGATATTTTTCTTGTGGTTAACTTCTAGTTTTATGATATTGTGTTCAGAAGAGAGGCATGGTATGATTTTTGAATTTGTTGAGACTTGTTTTGTGGCCTAATATATGATCTGTTCTGGAGATTGGTCCCATGTTCACTTGATAAGAATGTGTTTTCTGCTGTTTTAAGATGGAATGTTCCGAATATATCTGTCAGATTGATCTGATCCAATGATGAATGGATGATTTCCATCCATTTGATGGATGAAAATCCATTTGAATGACACATTGAGATTCAATGTCATTCAAAGCCATTGTTTCCTTATTGATTTTCTGTTAGAAAATCTGTCCATTGATGTAAGTGGGGTGTTAAAGTTCCCTACTATTATTGATATTACTATTGATTACTTCCTTTATGTTATTAGCTGCTTTGTGTATTTGGATGCTCCCATGTTGGGTGCATAAATATTTATAATTATTATATCTTCTTGTTGGATTGTTTCCTTTATGATTATATTATAGTGTCCTTTGTTTCTTGTTATAGTCTTTGTCTTAAAGTCTATTTTGTCCGATAGAAGTATTGCTACCCCAGCTTTCTTTTCACTTTCATTTGCACGTTAAATACTTTTCCATCCCTTCACTTTCTAACTGCTTGTGTCTTTAGGTCTGGAATGAGTCTCTTGTTGGCAGCATATACATGGGTCTTATTTTTCTCTCCATCCTGTCACATTATGTCTTTTGATTGGAATATTTGTTATATTTACATTCAAAGTAATTATTGATAGGTATGTACTTAGTGCCTTTTCTTTCTTTTTTTTTTTTTTACTTATGGTTGTTCTTGTAGTTCTTCTCTGCCCCTTGTTGTCCTCTCCTGGTTGGTTGACTTTCTTTAGTGATATACTTGGATTCCTTTTTCTTTATTCTTTGCATATCTATTAATGTTTTTATTTGTGGTTACCGTTAGCTTTGTATATAACATCTTCTGCATATAGCAGTCTATATGAAGTTGATAGTCACTTATGTTTAAACCCATTCTATACTTCTCTCCTTTCCCACCAACGTTATAGGTATATGGTGTCATACTTCACATACTTTCATGTTGTGAGGCCCTTGACTGATTTTTACAGATTAATTTTTGCTGCTTTTGTGCTGCTTATTTTCTTACTCTTACTAATGGTCTTTCCTTTCCACTCAGAGTCCCCTTTAATGTTTCTTGCAGGGCTGGTTTCGTCATCTTGAATTCCTTTAACTTTTGTTTGTCTGGGAACCTCTTTCTCTCTCCTTCTGTTCTGAATGACAATCTTGTGGGATAGAGTGTCTTGGCTGTAGTTTGTTTCAGCACTTTGAATATGTCATGAAAATTCAGCTGAGAGTCTTATGGGGTTTCCCTTGTATGTAACTGTTTTCTCTTACTGCTTCTAAAATTCTCCATCATTACTTTCTGTCATTTCAGTTATTGTGTGTCTTGGTATGGACCTCCTCGGGTTGATTTTGTTGGGGGCTCTCTGTGACTCCTACATCTGGATATCTGTTTCCTTCACCAGATTAGGGAAGTTTTCAGCTATTTCTTCAAATTTTCTGCCCCCTCTTCTCTCTGTTCTCCTCATGGATCCCTATATTGCAGATGTTATTTTGCTTGATGATGTTGCTGAGTTCCTAAGTCTTTTTTCATTTATTGTTATTATTTTTTCTCTTTTCTGTTCCGCTTGACCAATTTCCATTACTCTGGTCGCCAGGTCACTGGTCTGTACTTCTGTTTTCTCTAGACTCTACCATTGTGTATTTTTTAATTTTATTTATTGAGTTCTTTACCTCCAATTGGTTCTTTGTTTTCCATCTCTTTGTTAAGGGTCTCACTCAGCTCTTTCCTGAAGTCCAGTGAGTATCTTTATGATCATTACTTTAAATTCTCTATCAAGTGTGTTTATTATCTGTATTTCTTTTAGCTCTGTTGCTGTGATTTTGTCCTATTCTTTCATTTGGGACATTTTCCTCTGTCTCCTTATTTTGTCTTTCTCTCTGTGCCTGTTTTTATCTGTTAGGAAATTCTGCTATGTCTCCTGATCTTGAAAGTACTGGCCTTATGTAGAAAATGTCCTGTAGTGCCCTGCAGTGCAATACCCCATGTTCACCAGAAACTAGTGCTTCAGAACTGTCTCCTATGTGTGCTCCTGCATCCTACTGTTGTGGCTGAGCCACATCTGCCTTCAGTCCATTAATCTGCAATGGCTCTCTTTGCCTGTTGTGGGCAGGGAGTTGTTAGTGGGTCAGTTTAGGGCTGCCTTGGACTTGAATTGGGTCAAAGTGTTTGCCAGAGCTGCGGTAACAGCAGATTGCAGGGCACTCTCCCTGTGTTGTCCCCTGAGAAGCTTTTGCTGGTTGGCAGAGCCTACAATCAGAGCAGGTATCTGCCCCCAGCCCACTGCTGGGGCCGCAGTCTGGCATGTGTGGTTATCTTTCCCTCAGGGCATGAGTGACTTTTTAGTAGTGCTGACCCTTTCAGGGTTGCTTTGTACCCTGCCAGGTTTTGGCACCCCTTTGGATGGTTTCCTGCCAAGGGCATGTTGGAGGGAGTGTCTACAGGAGAGGGCGGGGGGAGGTGTGGGGTGCTAGCAAGTTGTGGGCCGGTCCACTGTAGAAGGGGACCCGCAGCTTGCCCGGGAAACCTCCTGCCCAGGCCAGAAGGCTGCAGGAGCAGGGTGTGCTGTTAGCAAGCTAGATGGAGAGTGTTTGCCCTTTGCTAGTTCCTGCAGGTGTCATTGGTGCCTGTCAGCTCTTTTGTTCTTGGAGAAGTCTCCTAAAGATCCCCGCCCCTCCAGCACACCCTCTGAGATGAGTAAATAAATTTGCTCCCTGTGTACCCCAGGCATTTTTCAAACTGCTGCTTCTATGCTGTACCTCTCTGTTGGGCTTAGTTGTGCTGGCTCTTTTCAGGTGGGGCCTCAATTTTCTGTTGCCCTCTGGGCTCGCCCAGCGCAGAGCCAACAATTTTTGAAAGTTCCAGGTATTAAGCCCCACTGATTGTGAGAACCTGCAAAGTTAGGCCCCTTTGGTTTTCAAAGCCAGATGTTACAGGGATCTATCTTCCTAGTGCCGGGCCCCCAAACCTGGGGTGCCTGGTGTGGGGTCTGCTCCTCCCCTGTCTCCTCGCCTGAGATGTCCTCCTCAACCATGTACGGTCCTGGGGTCAGTTTGCCTCCCAATCACATCTCCGCCCTTCTTATCCTCTTTGATGTAGCCTCTTCTCTACATTTAGCCGTGGACAGTCTGCTTTGCCAATCTTCAGGGTCATTTTCTGGTTTATTTACTCTTCCGTGGGTGTTAACTCAGTGTAACTGTGGGAAGAGGTGAGCCTAGGATCCTCCTCCTATGGCATCTTCACCAGAAGTCCCCTGACCTATTTTTAAAGGTTACTTCTGAATGCCATGTGGGAAAGAGACCGTCAAAGAGGAAAAGTGTGATATTCATATCATATATGTAGGCCACAGTGGCCGGTGGCTCAGACCAGGGTTGGGGCAGTGACTAGGTGAGAAGTGGTTGGATTCTGGATATATATTTATATTAGAGCTAATAGATTGGATGCATGGTGTATGAGAGAAAAGAGTCAAGGATGACTGTGAGGTTTTGGACTTGAAATACTGGAAATTTGAGTTAACTGATTTGAGGATGCCTATAGTTGGGAGTTAGTTTTTGTTTTCTTTTGGTGGGAGAAAGTCGGGATTTCAATGCTACACACATGAAGTATCCAATTTCTAATAAACAACCAAGGGGAAGTATTAGCAAGGAGTAGCACAAAGTGTGTTCATATCCCTTTAATGCTCCTAAAAGATAGTTGAGATAAAATGCATTAAAATGTAGGCAAGCTGAACATGGAAACCTAATGCCAACTAATTTAACAACAGCTGTTCAGTGGGTTAGAAGGACACCATGACAATAAGAAATTAGATGCACGTAAAGATGGTGCAACCCTGCAAGATAGGTTTTAATTAGAAATTTTACAAAAACATTTGCAGTTCCAAGACCTATCTGCTACTTAACATACATTATTTATGCTGAATGTATATTGAAATGGGTTGAAGGAATCTAGTGAGTAAGTTACAAGAACTATGACTACAATGCTTTTTTCTTTTCTTTACTGTGATAAATAACTTTTCTTAGTATTGTACCTTTTTAGCTTTCTATATATTTAGTATTGTAGACTGGCTTACATCTCTGTTAGGCTACAGTTAGTTATGTTGAATATTTTCATATAATGGTCACTTTCTTCTGAAAAACCAATATCCGTGACCATTACTCTTGAAGTTATTTTCTTGAGACATTTTAGAGTCCATTATCATGCAAATGAAAAGGAGTAATTCTAGGCCCCATATTTTAAGAATAAGGGGCTTTTAAAAAATTGTTTGTTTTGATTTTTTTGGAACTATACATGGAGGACAAACTCCAAGTGTCAGCTGCACTTTTATTGGGTATTTTGAGAGCTGTTTCCTTGGGTAATGGTGAAGAAGGCAGCACTTGGGAGGTGGATGGAGAGCTGGTGATTCCAAAGGAGCCTCTGAAGTGGCAGGCAGCCAGCTGGGGTGGAGGATGTAGGGTGTGGGTGTGTGAGAAAGCTGCAAGGGGGAAGGAGGTGTGAAGAACAAGTGGAGATGGTAGAAAATGTTCTGGAAGGCAAAAGAAGCAAGCAAGGAAGTGGGAAACAAAGGCTTAGGGACAGCATTTGCATAGTTGGTGGCCATACACTTTGATATGGTTGAGATTTAATTTGGCTCATTGGCCTGAAAATTATACGAGGAAGCTCATTTCACAACCAAGATGAATGTGGCAAACATTGTTTTAGCACCTATTGGGTGCTAGGCATGGTTCCAGGGCTTAGGGCCTGATAACTTTGAGGCTACTATTTAGCACACTATAGTATGTTTGTGAATCTCATTCTCAGAGTGGTATCCATTTGCATTGGGCTGATGAAATAGACCTCTGAGTTGGAGAAACCCGTGGCAGATCCCCTAAGGACTGAAGACCCCATCCTTCAGGGTTGTGTGGTTGATAGCCTGGTGACCTTTCTCCCTCTTGAGCTCACATACCTCTCTGCTTCACTGTGTGTCACCAAATTTCCTATAGGAAACACCTTCCTTGCAGAACAAAGGGCAGGTTAGAGTATAGCAAGTGATTGAATAGAAACAGGAGATAATAAGAAGTGGTCCAGGACAAGCTAAAGACGTAGCTGAGTGCCTGCTCATGGAAGGCAGGGGACCTTAGATTAAAAACATTTTAGAACCAAAAATAAAAATGAGTCCGATCTTACTGAAGATTACATTGGTTGTTTTGCCTTAGTAAATGTGGTAACAGCTTACACTTACTGAGTGCTACTTGCCAGGCATTGTTCTAAGCATTTCTATGCATTCATTTACTTGAGACTTAAAAAATCCTATCAGTTAGATGATATTCTTATTTTACTTTACATATGGGCAAACTGAGGCATAGAAATTACATAACTTAAGTTCACTCAGCCTGTAAATGGTGGATTTTTAATACGAACTCGGTGAAGTTGGTCTCAGAACCGGTACCTTGGCTTCAGTGACACCACATATAACCCAGTTTTGTTCCTCCGTGCATTTATTTTGCTTTTCCTTGCCTCCCTACTAGGTAGGTGATAGCTCTTGAGCGCCAAGAGTTATGCATACCAGGCGCCAGCAGCTAGAGCAGCACTCACGCACAGTGACGCACACTCTGTGCTGTCCTCATGGCCGGTTAATGCTCCTTTTGCTTTTAGTTGTCACAAGGCTACCGTGAAGGAGCAACCTGAGTTTCGCTAAAGAGGAATCTGGGGCTAATAAAGGAATGCCTTGCAAACAACACTGTCAACTTTCTTGGAGTAAGTAACAGCCTTACTGTCACTGTTACTTACAACTCCTTGGAGTAAGTAAGCAGCACTTACAATGTGTTTAGTCAGCTCTTGGTTCCTGGCTTCAGGACTGACAAAAGAGGTCTTTTGATAACACATGTGGGGTTTCATAGGCCACATTTCACATTTGACTTTCAGAACATGAGTGAATGTTGGCACTCCAGTAATGCTTTCATTTAAACTTCATCTCCAAATCCCTTCCTGAGTAAAGTTGTCAGAAGATTTAGATGTATAAAAGCAAAACTCAGAATTCTAAGGTGCATCTGGGTGGAGGGATTTGAAGAAGGGCAGCAAGAAAGAGAGCTGCTACAAATTAGGGTGAGTGAGCAATCTATGCAAATAGAATTGTTTTATTTCCCTAGAAGTTTCAGTGGAGCTGCAATCTCAGTAACATGCTCACAAGGATATAGAAATAATTTAAATGAGCATAAAAGTATACCATCAACCATAGCCAGCGCTATGTAAGGGAACTTTTAGTGATATCTGTCATTTGAGAACCCAAGGCATTCTGATCATGAAAACCTTATTCATCTTGAGAGATTCAGGGATTTTCTTTTTATTCTCATAGCAATATCAAACATAATTTTGAAGGCAATGGGAGGAATAATAGCACCATTTTAACCAAAGGGAAAACAGAATCCCAGTTGTGGATAAAAGTCTTATTCCATTCCACCTGGTCCATAAAGGACAGTAGTAAGACTCTGGCCAGTCTCCCAGGCTCTCTGTAGTTGGAGGGACTATCAGATTGTGGCTGTACCTATCAAAGGGGCTTGGCCTTTTAGAGCTGTGGCACCTTTAAGTCCAGCTAATGTATAGAGGTCAGGCCTGAAGACCCAAAGCACATATGAGTGATTTCCTCATTCTCTTGCCATCACACTGGGCAGAGATTCTGCCTTACTTCATACAGGAATGGGACACAGAGAAGGAAATTCACACACACACACACACACACACACACGCCCTTAGCTATAACACAATATTGTCTTGAACCTTCTTCCCACTTTACCTAGCTTCCATAGTTAAAACACAGTGCATTCTACAAGGGACTGAGGAGTAAAGACCAAGGAAGCTTGTCTCTTCAGAAGTCCTTATTATAGCATTTCACGATCTGTCGGATGGATAACTGAGGTGTGACATTCCAGACACTGCCAACTATTCCCAGACTTTCAGGTGTCTGCTAATACATCTTTAAGTCCATTTGTCTTCCCCT
>NC_138371.1:123678235-123726181 GCF_054177405.1 Leptonychotes weddellii | reverse complement strand
CCCTCCCAACCCCCACCACTCCAGCAACCCTCAGTTTGTTTATTATTACTGTTGGAGTCAATTTCAATAGGTATGAGAGTTATATTGTGGTTGTGTAGGAAAATGACCTTTGTTTTAATCTTAGGAGATGATGCTCAAATATTTAGTAGTCAAGAGGGGAAGTCTGCAGTTAGCTTAAAAATGGATCAGGAAAATAAAGAACATACATTGTTATCTTATGGTGGTTTTCACTTGAATTTCCCTAATGGCTGATGATAGTAGAACGTGTGCTTTTTTGTCATTGCTGTGTTTCCTTGGGTGCAGTGTCTATGTAAATCATTCATCTGTTTTGTATTTAGGTTGCTTGTTATTGAGTTTTGAAAGTGATCTTATTTTCTGGATGCAAGTCCTCTTACAGATATGTAATTTGCAAATATTTTCTCTCACTATGTAGCTTATCTTTTTATTCCTTGAGTCTTAAAAAGAGAAGAAGTTCCTAATTTTGATGGTCTAATTTACCATTTTTTTCATTTACAGATTGTGCTTTTGGTGTTGTATCTAAGAAATGATTGTCTAAGCCAAATTAAAATTTTTTTTTCCTATGCTTCTTCTAGAACTTTTAGAATTTCAGAATTTTGGTCTATAATCCAATTGGTATTATTTTTAGTAGATGGTACAAGGTGTGGACTGGATTTTTTTGTGTGTTTGCTTTTTTTCTTAGCCTTAAGCCCAGAAGCAGTTAGGGAAAAGTGGGAGATCCTTGGTTGTCCTTGAGATGAAGATGATGGACAGATATTAAAGTCTTTTGTCTTTCAGTGTAATTAATCTTCATTCTCTTTATTATAAGTGTGATTATAAGTCTTCCCATCATTAACCTAACTTTCGTTTCAACATTTGGACCTTAGAACTCTAAAAGAGTAGTAAGAGACATAGGATTAGAGAGGCAGAAGGCCAAAACAGATCTTAAAAATTTACCTACTCTGGGTCTCAGGCATCCAACAAGACAGCTTTTTAAAATTGCATTTTACAGAAGAGAATCTATGTCATTGTTAAAAATGTTAAATATTAATAAAGACAACGCATTTTAAAATTTCGGGACTTGTGATAATTGTACACCAAACAAGTAAGGAGCAAACAATTACAGAACTTCAAATATGTTCCTGGCACTGCTACTTAGAGAAGGAAAACTGATCACATATATATTGAAAATAAAAACACACTGCATAGTCATATTAAATGTGAATGTATGTGTATGTGAAGTATGACACCAATTTTCTGGAAGGTAGTTAAAGTCATAAATCAAAGATATCCTATGGGTTCTCTGAAATGAGGGTAGGTTTTTTGTTTGTTTTTAATATGGAAAATATCCTTGGACTAATTGTGGTAGCTTGGAGTTCTCCTCTCAAGATAGCACCATATGAGGGACACCTGGGTGATGCAGTCAGTTGGGCATCTGACTGTTGTTTTCAGCTCGAGTCATGATCTCTGGGTCCTGGGGTCCAGCCCCTTGTTGAGCCCTGTGTTCTGTTGCGCGCTCAGTGCGGAATCTGCTGGAGGTTCTCTCTCCTTCTCTCTCTGCCCCTCCTGCTCCTGCTCTCTTTCTCAAATAAAGTAAATCTTAAAAAAAAAAAAAAAAATTGCACCATACTCAAAACCTTTCCCAATGATTGTCTTCCTTTATTGGAACCTTCCAATAGAACTTGATTTATAATGGAAGAGAGAAAATATTTAAAATGATAAAAGAATTTTTGTGTGGAACTAAATCAAGTAGTAAAACAAGGCATATTTTGATGCTTACTTGGAATAAATTGAGTAACCAGTCTTCTGAATGTATTTTTCTGGTTTGTATTTGGATCCATTTAAATACAGTTCAAAGAAAGGAGGAATAAAGGATTTCTAAACTGTATATCTAAATTAACAACACAATTAGCTGCATTATTATGCAAATACTCAATAGGTAATGGTAGAGCTACCCTGGTACAGGAAGGGATTCTTGCCTCTTCCCCCAAGGTAGTTTCTGAGACACATCCAGGGGAGCCCTAGTTTCTGAGCAGAGATCGAAACCACCAACCAGTGCACAGGCTGATTTTCAGTGTCGTCACCTGGCATCCAGGCCTCACCATGATCATATTTTCTGTCTCCCATTCTCTCCCACCTCTCTCCTAGTTGAAAGCTGTGCTCCACTTGGTTTTCTGATTAAACCACCCTGAGGCATTACTTGCCCTTTCTTATGACTTTCTCCTTTTATGAGAATTTAAAACAAGATTATGTATAGTAGACAACTTTAAAAACAACAGTTTCTCTAAAGATGATCAAGGAATTGACTTCAAAATCCTGGAGAAGTTTCTGATCTGAATCCTAACTAGGAGACTTAAAACTTTTTCAGACTTTTCTACTATTAATCCTCAAGACTTGTAAGGTTGATTATAGACTTGATAACTAAGTTGTCTGTATTTAACCCTACTTTAAATGGCATCCCCACAAAAGGAGAAAGTCATGAGAAAAAGATGAGAGATGCGTAAACATAGTGCAGGCAGGAAAGAAAGTGGACAAAATTTCAGGTGGTGGCCAAGTGAGAGAGAATGGCTGGTAGATAGGAGAAAGAGCTCTTGGTGAGGCTTGAAAACTATATTAAGGCATTTAGAATTTAGACCTGAGGACTATTCTGTATCTCCAGGCTTTTTTCTAATACTTGTTTTCTGTTCATTGTACATAGTTATTAATTAAATATTCAACTAATGCTTGGTTTTTACTCTTTGAAATTAGGAGACATAGATGAGCCAAGACTGTATTTTAAAAGATACTGCATTCAGCAACGAATAGATCAGCCTGTAGATATTTACTAATTTGGATAAACATTGAAATAGTCCACAGTAGCAGCACAAGCCACGTGTCAGATCTGGTTCAGGTGGCCCAAAGGCACACTGGTTGAGTGTATCACACTCATATCTGCAGTTGTCCCACACCACCTGTCTGCACTGCCCCTGTCCTCTGGCCAAACTCCATGTAGTCCCCTGTTCCTGCCTCTACCTATCCACTCATTGTGATGGCCAATTGGTTATTCCTGACCCATAATCTCAGCTTCTAGATAGCAGGATTACTGCATGGGCCAGTGAGTCCATGGATGGGCCACTGCTGCTGACCATATCATTTGGTGAGCTGTGCATCTCTGTTTCTGCCCAGTGGGCAGCTCAGATAGTTGCTGCTGGATTCAGCTTGGATTCAGTTTTCTAATAAAATTTATATTTAGCCAAAGATTACTGAAAATTGTGATAGGAGAAGACAGGAGAATTAGTAGATAAGTGGCTGAAAACCAACTCTCAGGACTTCAAAATAAGAACTTAATAACCACTCCAAATTAAGTGTGTATATGAGAATGTGTGTTCATATAAAATATCAGGACTCAGATCAGTGCTAAAATATTGAAAATTCAGGAAAACACAGAAAACTTGAATTCCTGGCCAACCTGTCATCCTAAGAATACCTAAACTCTTGAAGACCTTTCTTACCTGCACAGATGCTAAATGCTGCCTGCCCTTCCTCCGAACACTTGCCCAAGGCTGACACACACACTACATATCTGCTCTTTTCCCCAGTTATGAATTCCACTCACCCAGCTTCCCAGGAGGGCAGAGAAATAGCCACAATATTATCGCTGGCCCATGGGAAGCATCTGGGGAGTTTCTGTGGCCATTTAACAGATGGCTGGAGCCAGCTTCCAGTTTAAATTCCAATAAAGGCATCAGGCATCACCTCTTGGGGAAGTGTTAAAACTAATTTCTAGAATTTTGTTTTCAAATCGGCATCCATCAAAACTTTAGACATGCCCACAGGAGTTGGTAAGAACTAGCCTGTGCTGTATGTGCTAAGGAGTGGCCTTCCCTTTCTGCAACCATAATTTCCGCAAAAAAGCAATTACCAGGAATTAGGAGTGAGATTATTTCTCGAGCTAAGAGAAATGTTGGTCTAATGTGTATGTGCTGATAACAGAGGCATAAGGAAAAGGAAAACCACCATCCCAAAATACACCTCCCCTCCCATCCTGAAAACACTTAGAGCTGCTTTCTTTTGTATTTGGCATGTCTCTCCAATAAAACACAAATGACTCTGAAGCACAGTTCATTCGGATAAAATCATTTATTAGATCCTTTCCTCAGGGACAAGTGATGTAGGTCAAGTTGTGCAAGTGGTTTACATTTTTAGCACATTTTACCAATTATAAAACTTTTTACATATATCACCTCATTTGCTCCTCAGAACAGTTATTTATGACAAATGGGACAGGAATTCTGTTTTATGGGTGAAGAGACTGATCTCAGAGATATTAAGTGGTTCACCCCAAATTACATAGTGAAAAAAGCAGAGAGAAGATTCACATCTGGGTCTTCTGACCCCAGTTTTTGTATTCTTTATTTAGCTCAGTTGAAAATTTAAGCAAGAAAGAAATAGAGGTCCAGAGAAAGCAAAGCATCTGAGGAGCTCATGGAGGCAGCGGCAGGGCAATGAGAAAGAGGTCTGCAGCTCACCGAGAGACCATTGGACAGGAGATGACCAGGGCATACACCACTGAAATAATGCTTACATTTAGGTGTGGTAAGCCAGATGTCTAGAGAAATCCCTTCTTGTGCATAACATGTAAAGATTCTTGATACTTTTGAAACCTGTTTTTAAGTAAAGTACTATACAAGGAGTGAGAGTTTGGGGAGGAGAGAGGTAAGGAGAGGAGGCCAGAGGTGAAGAGGAGGTATTAATCCAGAGTAGCCCCATCACCAGCATGTTTCCTGGGGGGAAAGTGCTGATTCCTAATAGACTGGATTTTAAATAGTGTGTGCCCTGAAGGTATGTGATCATGTCTGGGACCTGAACGGGTATGAAATTAGACCAGAGACCCTCATATAAGGGAGAGAACACCAATGGATGACATCTTCATGAGTAAATAAGAAAAAAACAGCTCTGCAGAGGCAGTAAAAAAAACATCTCTTGGTTCCTGCTAGAAATTCATCCTCACATGAGTTTAAAACTAAAGGTCATAATATCTGTGGTGAAAAACCAAAGCTCAAAATTAACAATGATCTTTAATTGGTAGAGCTTCAGCTACTTGGCAGAAGCAAACTAAAAGCTTTTCTGAAGAGTTACCACAAGACTGAGCTCCAAGAAACCTAGGTTCACAATAAAAAAATCTCTAACATATGAAGGGGTAAGCTAACATTACTGAGTCCACAAAATACACTATAGAATAAGACCTGAGAAAACGGTTCATACTGGAATTTGCAGATAGAAATTAGAAACAGATGTTTTACATGATTTAAGAAATAAGAGATACTGAAAATATGTAGAAAAAACAGAAGAATGATGTATGGTGATTACCATAATAAAATAAAGTTAACATGCTTGATTTAAAAAAAAAAGAACTAGTAGAACTTCTATGTATAAAAAATACGTAGTGGGGCGCCTGGGTGGCTCAGTTGGTTAAGCGACTGCCTTCGGCTCAGGTCATGATCCTGGAGTCCTGGGATCGAGTCCCGCATCGGGCTCCCTGCTCAGCGGGGAGTCTGCTTCTCCCTCTGACCCTCCTCCCTCTCATGCTCTCTGTCTCTCATTGTCTCTCTCGCAAATAAATACAATCTTAAAAAAAAAAAAATTAAAAAAAATACGTAGTAATTAAAATTAGAAACTAAAGGAATGTGATAAAGCCAAGAAGGAATGGGATAGATTAATCTATAGGAATATATATTAAAATATTGGCCGAAAAAGTAAGCTTTTCAGTAAGCTCTACAAGAGCATACATATAGAATGAGAACATTCATATCAATATATTAATATGGATTAATATAAATATAGATTATTTCATGAATTCCTTTTCAGCTATGTCACATACCTTAAGTATATGTATGTATGTAAAATATATACTATATATATATTCTGTATATCCAGATAGTCCTATATCTATATAGACATGGATATATACATATATAGATAAATACAGATATATAGAGAGAGATTACAAAGACTAGGAAAAGAAGGATTAACACAATTTCTGATATGAGGTTCTGGGGTTACATCTCAAAATTGGAAGGAATATGAAACTTGGATTTCAAAGGTATTGATTGTATTCTACTCTAGAAACTTGGGAGATAAATGGATTCATTTAATTTTTAAATTGAGATATCATTGACATACATCAATACTTTGGTTTAGGTGTACAACACAGTTATTATATACATGTATATATTGCAAAATGATCACCACACTGTTATATTCCTTATGATGAGAACTTTGAATATTTACTTTTAGTAACTTTCAAATGTGCAATACAGTATTGATAGTCACCATGATGTACATTACATCCCCATGACTTAGTTATTTTACAACTGGAAGTTTGTACCTATTGACCACCTTTACCCTTTTCACACCCCTCAGACCCTCCTACCTTTGGCAACCACCAATCTGTTCTGAGTACAACTTTTTTTTTTTTTTTTTTTTTTTTTTTTTAAGATTACGTGTATAAGATCACCTCTGACTCTCTTTCCAACTTCTTTCATTTAGCATAATGCCCTCAAGGTTCATAAATGTTGTCACAAACATTTCCTTTCTTTTTTTGAGTTCCTTTTTTATGACTGAATAACATTCCATTGTATGTATGTACCACATTTTCTTCATTCATCCATTGATGGACACTTAGGTTGTTTCCATGTCTCAGCTATTGCAAACAATGCCGCAGTGAACATGGGGTGTAGATATCTTTTCAAGTTAGTGTTTTGTTTCCTCCATTTAAATACCCAGAAATGGAATTCTGGATCATATGGTAGTTCTATTTTAATTTTTTGAGGAACTTCCATACTGATTTTCATAGTGGCTTCACCAATGTCCATTCCCACCAACAGTGCACCAGGGTTCCCTTTTCTCCACATCGTCACCAACACTTCTATTTCTTGTCTATTTGATAATAACCATTCTAACTAGTGTGAGATTTTATGTCATTGTGGTTTTGATTTGCATTTCCCTCCTGGTTAGTGATGTTGAATACTTTTTCATGTACCTGTTAGACGTTTATATGTCATCTTTGGAAAAATGTCTCTTGAGCTCCTCTGCCCATTTCTAATCAGATTGCTTTTTGCTATTGAGATGTAGGAGGTTTTTATGTATTTTGGATATTAACCCCTTATCACATATATGATTTGCAAATATTTTTTTCCCATTCAATGGGCTGACTTTTCATTTTGTTGATGGTTTCCTTTGCTCTGCAGAAACTTTAGTTTGATGTAGTCCCACTTGTTTGTTTTTGCTTTTGTTGCCTTTGCTTTCGGTGTCAAATCCAAGAAAATCATTGCTAAGGCCAATGTTAAGGTACTTAACACCTGCGATTCCTTCCAGGAGTTTTATGGCTTCAGCTCTTCAAGTCTTGAACCACTTTGAGTTGATTTTTTTAATGTAGGGTCCAGTTTCATGTTGCACGTGTCTGTCCAGTTTCCCCAGCACCATTTATCAAAGATACTGTCCTTTTGCTTTGTATATTTCTGGCTCTTTTGTTGTAAGCTCATTGACTATACATGTGTGAATTTATTTCTGGACTCTATTCTGTTCCATTGATTTATATGTCTGTTTTTATGACAGTAGTCTACCGTTTTGATTACTGTAGTTCTCAGTTTGAAATCAAGAAGCATGATGCCTCCAGCTTTTTTTTTTTTTTTTAAGATTTTATTTATTTATTTGACAGAGAGAGACACAGCGAGAGAGAGAACACAAGCAGGGGGAGTGGGAGAGGGAGAAGCAGGCTTCCCGCTGAGCGGGGGGCCCGATGCGGGGCTCAAACCCAGGACCCTGAGATCATGACCTGAGCTGAAGGCAGACGCTTAATGACTGAGCCACCCAGGCGCCCCATGATGCCTCCAGCTTTGTTTTCCTTCTCAAGGTTGTTTTGGCTATCTGGGGCCTTTTGTGGTTCTATATGAATTTTAGGATTGTTACAGTTTTGTGGGGAAAAAAAGTGCCATTGGAATTTTAATAGGGATTGCATTGAATGCATAGATTGCTTTGGATAGTATGGACATTTCAACAATGCTCATTCTTCCAGCCCATGAGCAGGAATATCTTACCATTTATTTGTGTTTTCTTCAGTTTCTTTAATCAATGCCATGTAGTTTTAGTTACAGTTCATTTAATTATTAAATTATATATACCTGAAATTTATTAATAATATGGTATTTACCAATTAAGAGCATACATATAAAAATGATTTTACCTCTGGTGTAAGGCTGGAGGTGGGAAAGAAGAGTGACTACAGTTGGAATTGAGTGGTATTGAATAATGGCTACAATGGCTACAATCCATTGTACAATCTACATGGTGCCAGGCACACTCATATATTTTGTAATTTTTAAAGTACCCTGCAAAAAAATGTTGTTGTAAAGTAGGTGTTAATTATCAAGGGAAATCCATACTCAGAGTTGATGTTATGTCCCTAAAAGCACACAGCACGAGATTCAGAACTAGGTTTATCTGGTGGTAAAGACAGCTCACTTTTGCCTGCACCTGCATTCCACACTGCTTTATCACTTTCCTCAGTAATAGTAGAAATGATGAATGGTGGAAGTAAGTGGGAGGGAAATGGGCTATTCTATATACATTCCAGCAGCCAACTCCTGTAACCTGCCATGTTTTCTCTAAGGTGGAAACTCAGGGAAAAATGAAACTTTCCATTTTGCTGAAGAAGGCCCAAGACTTGTCCCCTCAAATCACTCAAGAGAACTGGAACTCCCCATGTCGTGTAATTAAAATCAGGATTCACATTTTCAGGGTTCCAACCACCTATGATACAAGGTATTGATCAAGGAGTAGACAGAGTTTACCTACATTTTCTGTAAAAATAAATGCTTTAAGATTTATTTCACAGGTCTCCTTCCCACAAAATCAGTGTATGTGCACATGGAGGAAGAGGCAGAGTGAGAAAGAGGAGAAGAAATTGACAAAAAGAAATGACAAGGAAATTTGTAAAACTAGAGGACAGTGATCATTGTAGGGAATCAAATATTTTATCATACTATTAATGTGACCTCTTTTGCCTTTTGTCTTTAAATGATTAGCAAGATGAACTTATCCCAGTAATAACAACATGAATCTTAACCACAATAACTAATCTAGAAGTAAGCATAATGATTACTCATCTCTACCCCCCATTTTATTTTTTTTTATTTTATTTATTTATTTTTTAAAGATTTTATTTTTTTATTTGAGAGAGAATGAGAGAAAGCACATGAGAGGGGGAGGGTCAGAGGGAGAAGCAGACTCCCTGCTGAGCAGGGAGCCCGATGCGGGACTCGATCCTGGGACTCCAGGATCATGCCTGAGCCGAAGGCAGTCGCTTAACCAACTGAGCCACCCAGGCGCCCTCTACCCCCCATTTTAAAGAGGCAGAAACAGGCTCAGGACCTCATCAAGGTATCATGGCTACTAGGTATAGGCCAGATGGGGTGGGGGGAAAGTGCAGAGTGGAAATCATAACTCCAAATTGCACTACACTACCTTACCGTTTCCTTTGCACCCTGCTTCCATCTGCCGAGAAGACAAAGCCTGCTGCTCGCTTGTACCTCAGTCCTGAACATTTTCCAGGAATGGAGGCCACAAACACTCATTTGCCAGATACAGTCCATAATATGCCGGTCAGTCAGCCTGTGAAGTATAGAAAGCATGGGCCAGGCCCTGTGCAGGATTTCTCCATCACCTTTGAGAGAAGAGTCATAATGCTGAGAATATGGGGCCCATGTAATGAATGTCCGTGACCCATGAGCATACTCAAATCTCTCAAGACCAAGAACCTCTTCACAATGTACCAGGGAAGCTCAGGGGGGAGTTGGACCCCAAGCTCTTGGCACATTACAGGTACATCATCAGCCTTTTAGCTATACATCATGGATGAAGAACATTGGGGTTTTTTGTTGTTGTTGTTCTATTTTTTTAATTTTTTTTGGTTGACATGTACAAGGTGAATATTCTCTCAAGACAGCCCTTCGGTGAATTACTTAATACTGCAAAATCTAGTAACTGGTGACAAGAGATTTCTAAGACAATGATTTTTCTAATTTGGGTTTGTAGCAGCTGCTTTGTTAGCAGTACCGTAATACATTATAAATAACAAAATGCTACTAAAATTTTCATCAAGAAATTTCTGTTTATACAGAATACTTACCAGAAATACAGTATCTCCTTACTCTACATCCCTGTCTCCTCTCTGAAAAACTAACCTAACGTACTGGATTTTCTCTAGGAGGCCAGTGCCTTATTTATTAGGCCACTGGGGCTTCTTGGATTGTCTTCAAACTAAACATTTGAAGAAAATACACTCTTAATTGGCACATATTGCATATGTAAAGAAAGTAGCAGCACATAATCAGTTCACAAGTGCAGGTGGTCAAGAAGCACTGCATTTGTTCACTTTCTTAAAATGTGCTGATTCCTCTTTACCGGTAGAAAGTTCAAAACCATCATTCTGGGTTCCTTGCACCTAGGGATGGATGGAACAGAATGCAGAGGTTTTCCAAGCCCAAAACTTTGGGGAAGCTCCACTAGCAAAGCTATCAGCTCATGTTGGACTACCCACTGCCCTGGGCTACATGAACTCTTCCTGTAAACAGCCAACTCTTGTTTCTGTGCCCTGCCCCTGTTAAGAATCTCTGGCAGGGCTGGGACCTGGAGGTAGACCATAGAACCATGTCCTTTGGCTTTTGCCAGTTCTTCAGAGAGAAAGTTTCCAGAGGGTGGGAAACATTTCTTGCTTCTTAGGGACCCACAGAACTTGGTGTCTTTCTGAGATCCAAAGAACCTCTTTCCCAGTCTTGTTGCTTATCAAAGGCACACTCTCTCTCTGCTTCACTAGGGTGAGCCACAATTCCTGAGGCAAGACAAGGAAATGAGCAGGGAGGGAAAATTAGAGGCAGGAAAAGCAAAATTTAATAGTGCAATAAATCATTCTGCTATAATAATATCGTGCTTATAAATTGGTATTTCCCTCTTAGAGAATTTTTGAGAATTCCTCAGAAGGAAATCAAGAATTAAATTGTTTGATTTTTTTTATATGAAAAACAGATGCATGGGTATTTGTGATACAGATACAAATTTTATATATATATAGCATAATATACGTAAGTATATGTACATAATATATATATGCAGAGACTATATATAATATATAAATATGTATGCATATATATGTTTATATAAATATATATAAATAAATAATTACATTAGTGTTTATGTCCATTATAGAGTCATAAGTCCCTGCCAAGGTATCAGAATGTACTTTTGTGTTTTCAATATAATCTTGAGTTATTATAACATTTATAAAATAAAGGATTAATAACATTTGAGAACATCATTCTTCTTGCCATCTCAGCTTTCACTTATTTTTCCTTTACATTTTGACTCACTATAGATGTTTTATGTATGTATGCATGTGTTTTATTTATTTTAAAAATTCTTGTCAATGTAAAAACTTGGCTTTGACAGAAAGGTTGGCCAGACACATTTAATGCCTCCCTCAGTGGAGAGCAGTGCACTGGGCTTGATGGAGGTCTGTGATATGGAAGGCATGGTTCTAACCAAGGGGAGCTGTCCATCATCAATCAGGTTAGATGGGCAGACTCTTCAGAAGAGAATGGAAAAGTAAGTACAACTCATGGTTGAGGAAAAGGTAGAAGCCAGAGTAGGTATTAAAGGAAAAAGAAAAAGTGTGAAAGGCAAACTGGGTTGAGGCAAATTTGATAGAGAAGCCAGAAGTAGAGTTGCATTATGTGTACCAGGGATGGTAAATATCCCATAGAGTATGTCCTTGGAAACCCAGGGGTCTGTCTCAAAGCCTTTGGCAGAGTAACAGTTGAAAATATTTTATTAAAATGAGTCTTCCTCAGAGAAACCAAGATGGATGACTTAACTGCTGTAGTCTGGCAATCAGAGAAGTAGACTACCCCTTGGGAAAGAGCAAGAAGCCCTTAGACCTGCAAGGAAAAGTAACTTCTTATCCAGTGACCTGAGCAAGCCATTGCCTTTAGAAGTAGTGGTCAAAGGAGTGCAGGCATAGTAGGTAAAAAGCTCTAAAATCACAACTGGAAAGAGCCTCAGGTTTATCTGGTCTGATCCTCTGACTTTATACAGGAAAGGAAACTGGGGCTCCAACAGGGTAAGTGAAGTATTCAAGGGTCCATGGTTCGTTAACAGTGAGCTAGGACCAGAACCCAGATGAAAATACCTCTTATCCCTTTGAGCAATGTTTTCAACAAGCATTCCCTGGCTTTTGTCTAAAGGAGAGTGAAGTCATTTCTGGATTAAGGGGGTAGGGGGAAGAAAGCTTACTACTTAAGTGACAGCACTTAAGGATTCCAGTTTTCTGGGGGTTTTTCATGCTTGGGAAGTAAAAACCAAAGTAATCAATCATTGTCTAGATTATCTAAGTGACTTGGGGGAAAAAGTTAAGAGTAAGCAGTATTGTACTCAATTCGTGTCATACTCTCAAATGTTTCTTTGTGTTTTCTGGAATCTCTTAATGTTGTCTCTTGCTTTGGAGGAAAGCCAAGGTTTTTTCCCTCAAGATTGATTCTCTGTCACACTTCATTAAACCATATATTGATTTGCATTCCTGAATCCTGTAACTTCTACTTTAAGTAGATCCCTATTGTAAAATCCAGTTCTTTTAAAAATAATTTTCTGAACCCTGAAATTGTCACTCAGAGCACAGGTTTGATAATAAATGACCAGACCTAGGTATAAACTTAGGTTTTCCACTGTGGGTGTAAATATAACAACTTATTGGAGAACTGCTGTCAAAGAGGGCAAATAATTAGAGCTAATTAAATAGGATTTCAGCATGAAAATATGCACCATATGCTATGCCTTAAAATTCCCTGATGTGTTATCTGTCAATTTGGTAGATTTACTATTCACAAAAATTGCTCTTCCTAAGTTAATAGAAGCCAATGGTCCTTTCCATTATTATAGCAGTTGTAATTTTCTGCATATTAAGAGACTTGGTTCTGTAGAAACAAGAAAGCATTATTAACTCTGAAGCCCAGGTAGATCAGAGCAATACTAACACATCTAAAGTTATTCTGATACAATTTCTAAAATTTGAAAATCCTGATAACATCTTTGGATCTGCAAACCAGCACAGAGTTGGAGGTGTTTTAGTACATTCTCCCTGCCAGGTTAGAGTGTAGCTTTGAAGAAAGAAATGTTCTGAGGAGAATGAAATGGGGAATTAGGAATTAATTAAATCCACATGTAAAACAGTTGCTCACTAACATTCCAAGTTCCCTGAATGAAGTTTTTCTTGGCCAAGGGATCAGTAGTTCCCCTACTAGCTGGGTAATCATGGACATGCCAGCTCCTTAATATTGCTGTGCTTTAATTCCTCACTTTGAGAAGTGGGATTAATGAAAGAATTTCCTTCGCAGGGTTCTTGGGGTTAGATGAGTCAGGACTGGTAAAGCACCTGGAACATAGCCTGGTATGCAGGAGAAATCAGTCAATGCTGGTTCTAAACTGGGACAGAACACTAACTCACCTTGTAACCTTTGACACACTTATGGTGATCTCTCCCACAGACAGGTCTGCCTTGAAGGTAGTCTTCAGCTAGCCCCTTCCTTTCTTAGGACCTCAGTTTCGTCCTCTGTGAACTAACTGGCTGAGAACATCACCAATTTCTCAAATGTCTAATAGTAGTTAATTTAGTGTTTGTGACCAGCATTTTTTAAAAGTTTTTATTTAAATTTTGGGGCGCCTGGGTGGCTCAGTTGGTTAAGCGACTGCCTTCGGCTCAGGTCATGATCCTGGAGTCCCTGGATCGAGTCCCGCATCGGGCTCCCTGCTCGGCAGGGAGTCTGCTTCTCCCTCTGACCCTCCCCCCTCTCATGTGCTCTCTCTCATTCTCTCTCTCTCAAATAAATAAAATCTTTAAAAAAAAAAGTTTTTATTTAAATTTCAATTAGTTAACAGAGTGGAATATTAGTTTCAGGTGTACAGCAGTGATTTAACCCTTCCATACATCACCTGCTGCTCATCACAACTGCCCTCCTTAATCTCCATCACCTATTTAACCCATCCCCCCCATCTCCCCTCTGGTAACCCTCAGTTCTCTATAATTAAGAGTTTGTTTCTTGGTTTGCCTTTTTTTTTTTTCTCCTTTTGCTTGTTTGTTTTGTTTCTTAAATTTCACACACGAGTGAAATCAGATGGTATTTGTCTTTCTCTGGCTGACTTATTTCATTTAGCATAATACTCTCTAGGTCCATCCATGTCATTCCAAATGACAGGATTTCATTCTTTTATATGGCTGGGTAATATTCCTGTGTGTGTGTGTGTGTGTGTATTACCTCTTCTTTATCCATTCATAAGTCGCTGGACATTTGGGCTATTTCCATAATTTGGCTATTGTAGATAATGCTGCTATAAACATTGGGGTGCATATATTCCTTTGAATTAGTATTTCTGTATTCTTTGGGTAAATACCTAGTAGTGCAATTACTAGGTTGTAGGGTAGTTCTATTTTTAACTTTCTGAGGAATCTCCGTACTGTCTTTTACAGTGGCTACACCAGTTTACATTCCTACCAACAGTGCCAGAGGGTCCCTTTTCCCCACATCATCACCAACACCTGTTGTTTCTTATGTTCTTGATTTTAGACATTCTGACAGGTGTGAGGTGATATTGTAGTTTTGATTTGCATTTCCCTGATAAGTGATGTCGAGCATCTTTTCATCTTGCCGTCTGTATGTCTTCTTTGGAAAAATGTCTATTCATGTCTTCTGTCCATTTTTAAATAGGATTATTTGGTTTTTGGGTGTTGAATTGTGTAAGTTCTTTATATATTTTAGATACTAGCTGTTTATTGGATATGCCATTTGCAAATATCTTCTCCCATTCCATAGGTTACCTTCTTGTTTCATTGATTGATTCCTTTGCTGTGCAGAAGCTTTTTATTTTGATGGTGTCCCAATAGCTTATTTTGCACTTTTGTTTCCCTTGCTTCAGGAGACCTATCTAGAAAGAAGTTGCTGTGGGCAATGTCAAAGAGGTTACTGTCTATATTCTCCAGGATTTTTATGGTTTCAGGCCTCACATTTAGGGCTTTCATCCATTTTGAATTTATTTTTGTGTTTGGCATAAGAAAGTGGTTCAGTCTCATTCTTTTGCATGTTGTGGTCCAGTTTTCCTGACACCATTTGTCTTTTTCCCGTTGGGTGTCTTTCCTGCTTTATCAAAGTCTAATTGACCATATAGTCGTGGGTCCATTTCTGGGTTTTCAGTTCTGTTCTGTTGATCAGTTTGTCTAGTTCTGTGGCAGTACCGTTACTGTTTTGATCACTACGCTTTGTAATATATCTTGAAGTGTGGAATTGTGATGTCTCCAGCTTTGTTATTCTTTCTCAGGGTTGCTTTGGCTATTCAGTGTCTTTTGTATATATAGAGTATATATATAGAGAGAGTATCATGTCACCTGAAAATAGTGAAAGTTTTACTTCTTCCTTGCCAATTTGGATGTCTTTGTTGTTGTTGTCTAACAACAACAATATTCTCTGGATAGATCACATAACAGATCACAAATTAGGGCTCAACAAGTACAAATGATTGAAATCATACCGTACACATTTTCTGACTACAGCACTATTAAACTAGAAGTCAACCACAAGAAAAAAAAGACAAAGACCACAAATATGGCGATGAACACTATGCTACTAAAGAATGAATGGATCAACCAGGAAATCAAAGAATTTTTTTAAAAATATATGAAAATGAAAATAGCAACACAAAACCTTCAGGATGCAGAAAAAGCAATCCTAAGAGGGAAGTATATAGCAATACAGGCCTATGCCGAGAAACAAGGAAAATCTCAAACAACTTCACCTTTCAATTAAAGGAGCCAGAAAAAGAACAACAAATGAATCCTAAAGTCAGCAGAAGGAAGGAAATAATAATGATAAGAGCAGAAATAAATGATATAGAAATTAAAAAACAATAGAGCAGATCAATGAAATATGGAGCTAGTTCATTGAAAAAATTAATAAAATTGATAAACCTCTAGCCAGATTTACCAGAAGGATAAGAGAAAGGAGCCACATAAATAAAATCGCAAATGAGAGAGGAGAAATAACAACCAACACCACAGAAATAGAATATTGTGAAAAATTATATGCCAACAAATTGGACAACCTGGAAGAAATGGATAAATTCCTAGAAACATAAAAGCTGCCAAAACGGAAACAGGAAGAAATAGAAAACTTGAACAGACTGATAACCAGCAAAGAAATTGAATCAGTAATCAAAAACTCACAACCGTCAAAAGTCCAGGACCAGATGGCTTCACAGGGGAATTCTACCAGACATTTAAAGAAGAACTAATACCTATTCTTCTCAAACTATTTCAGAAATAGAAAAGGAAGGAAAACTTCCAAATTCATTCTATGAGGCCAGCCTTACTCTGATACCAAAACCAGATAAAGACTCCACTAAAAAGAACTACAGGCCAATATCACTGATGAATATGGATATTAAAAAATCCCAATAAAATACTAGCAAACCAAATCCAGCAATACATTTAAAAAATCATTCACTATGATCAAGTAGAATTTATTCCTGGGTTGCAAGGGTGGTTCAGTATTCACAAATCAATCATTGTGATACATCACATCAATAAAATGTTAAGAACCATATGAGGGAGACAAGCCATAAGAGACTCTTAACTATAGGAAACAAACTGAAGGGTGCAGGAGGGGATGTGTAGGGGGTGGGGTAAATGGGTGATGAGCATTAAGGAGGGCACTTGATGAAATGAGCACTGGGTCTTCTATGCAACTGGTGAATTTCTAAATTCTACCTCTGAAACTAATATATGTTAATCAAATTAAATTTGAATAAAAAAATTTTTTTAAAGAACCATATGATCATTTCAGGAAGCAGAAAAAGCATTTGAAAAAGTGTAACAGCATTCGTAACACCCCTCAAGAAAGTGGGTTTAGAGGGAGCATAACTCAACATAATAAGGCCGTATGTGAAAAACCCACAGCTAACATCATCCTCAATGTGGAAAAACTGAGAGCTTTTCCTCTATGGTCACTGACCAGTATTTTTTTATGTAAATGATTGAAACAGAATAAATAGGAAATATCAGGCACATCATATGTACTAAGTATTGTTTTGAGATAGTTTTGTTTATATATATTTTTGAGGGTGGTGCTAATTTGAAAATTTTTTTTTACTGGTCTTGTTCAAAATTTGGAAGTCACTGAATTGTATGGTATTTCAAGTTTCCTTTTTTCTTGAGTGGTTTAGTATTGCATTAAGAAGCAAAAATAATGGACAGTGGAGGGCCCTAGAGATGGAGTCAGAATACTGTGCTGGGCCTGGCCCTTCCTTGCTGAATTAATCCATCTTTCACCATCTGATACAAGAATAGGTAAAGTAATGAATATAAAGTACATATTATAAAATACACATTTTATCATGATTATGATCATTCTGTGATTCTGAGAATGCAAACGTCTTGCCTTATTACCTCTCTTCCTGCATAATCTGTTTCCTTCACTCCGTGCCTTTCCTCTTATCAATCCCTTTGCCTGAAGCTCCTGTTTTACTTTTATTATCTTATCCTTTAAGACTTAGCTCTGGCTATTGTGGACATTGTTGCTATGAACATTGGGGTGCAAGTGCCCCTTCTTTTCACTACATCTGTGTCTTTGGGGTAAATACCTAGTAGTGCATTTGCTGGGTCATAGGGTAGCTCTATTTTTAACTTCTTGAGGAACCTCCATACTGTTTTCCAGAGTGGCTGCACCAGCTTGCATTCCCACCAAGAGTGTAAGAGGATTCCCCTTTCTCCATATCCTCGCCAACATTTGTTGTTTCCTGTCTTGTTAATTTTAGCCATTCTAACTGGTGTAATGTGGTATCTCATTGTGGTTTTGATTTGTATTTTCCTGATTACAAGTGACGTGGAGCATTTTTTCATGTGTCTGTTGGCTATTTGTATGTCATCTTTGGAGAAATGTCTATGGAAGGAGCCGAGATGTCCTTCAGCAGATGAATGGATAAAGAAGATGTTTATATATACAATGGAATATTACTCAGCCATCAGAAAGGATGAATACCTATCATTTACATCAATGTGGATGGAACTGGAGGGTATAATGCTAAGTGAAATAAGTCAATCGGAGAAAGACAGGTATCATATGGTTTCACTCATAAGTGGAATATAAGATATAGCACAGAGAATCATAGAAGGAAGAGAAAACTGAATGGGAAGAAATCAGGGAGAGAGCAAGACTCTTGACTCTGGGAAACAAACTGAAGGTTGCAGAAGGGGAGGTTGATGGGGGGATGGGGTAACTGGGTGATGGGCGTTAAGGAGGGCATGTGATGTGATGAGCACTGGGTGTTAGATGCAACTGATGAATCATTGAATACTACATCTGAAACTAATGATGTACTATATGTGGGCTAATTGAAGTACAAAAAAAAAACAGTTCAGGCACTCTCTCCCCTCTTCCCCACCCCTGCCCCAGCAGAGCCTTCTCTAAACTCCTGATTGTATTTCAATGCTCCCTACCATCCCAAATGCATGTATCTCTTTTTATTTACCTCATTTCAAAGTAAAAATCTAGTTCTATGTCAGACACCCTACTAGGCCATCACATTCTGAAACTTATTCCCTGCTTAATTTCTGAAAGTTAGCCAAATGTCTGCATGTACTGAGCACTCTTCTAAATACTTGCTAAATTGAACTAAACTAACTTGTGCTTTCACTTCTACACTTCTTCTTTATTCTTGTTCTCCTACACACCTTTTAGACATAGTCATTTGTTTTCCCTACCTCTTATCCCATTTCTAGGTTGAACATGACATAAATAATAGCTAATTGGGCAGCGACAATTATCTCTTGGCTTCCTTTATTATAGGATCTTCAGGGGTGGCTATTATAAAAGTGTATGCAAAAAAAGTGAAGCAGTAACTATGAATGAGACATCCTGGCCAGATGAGAAAGGTGATGATGTCAAGTTATTCACACATTGTGACATTGAACTGGGAGATCATACACAGGTAGATGAACAGGGGTAGGAGAAATGGGAAGAGCTTGTGGCACAGAGGTGACCAGCCAGAGGTGAGCCTCTGCACCTTTTCCTCATCTGCACATAGTGCCATGGAGAGACAGAGTATTGGACTCACCATGGTACCTCAATTATTCTTCTCTTTCTGCACATAGAGAAAGGGAGGCCCCAGCAACCTGATGACCCTTAGTAATTACCCAACCATCCTGACTCGGGAGCTTCTGATTCCTGATCCAACATATAAATAATTCACAAAGCAATTTCCAGGCTGCCATGATAGTGTGACATAGAAATCAATAAAGTCTTGGCATAAGGACAGATGATTTTGCAAACTCTGAGTCTCATCAGATGGTTACATCACTCTCTGGCTGTTGAATGTTTTCTCTCTTGCCACTGCCAAAATGCTGGGTTGATTTATCAGGAAAAAGAGGTAACAGTCACCAACTCACTGCTGTTACTTGATTCCTGTGAGAGAACAGGTTACAAAAACGTCTGGTTTGTCTCCCTTGCATTTATCTGTTTATTCATGCATGGAGTTTTGTTCTAGGGGTAACTCAAGCATATAATACTCAGTTCTAATAAATTGAAAATTGCTCCTGCTGAGATTTCAATAAATTATTTGCCTGCTGGGGTTCAGTCAAGACTTTTCTTTCACAGAATAAAGTGGCTTCCACTGTGTCAGATACACTGTATACAGTTTTCAGTATTATACCTTCAGGGTAGGCTCAGTATATTTTTAAAAGCTCCAAGTCACCCAATTTTTTATTTAGTGTTTATTACCAATTACAATGCTTTGACAACTTTCTCAAAGCTGTAATAATAATAATGGTACCTTGTGGTTCCTTTGTTTTTGAATAAACCTTCACTTGTCTTATAGATGACATAATCTGAAGGAAAAATCCTTGCTATCATTCAACTGAAGTCATACCTGGACCCTTTCATGTACCAGTTGCAAAGCATTTTCACACATCATCTCATTTAATCCTCATAATGATAAACCCTTGTGAGTATAGCAGTATCCCCAATGTACAGAAGAATGAACATTGTCTTAGAGATAATCAAAGTTCCTAAGCAGTGGATTTATAAAGAGGCAGAGCCAATGCCTAGTTCCTTTGACCTAAATCCAGTGCCCTTTGTATTATCTTGTAACCTGTGGCACATTTGTGGTGTTCTCCCCAACAGCCAGAGTCAGGTTCTTTCATGTGAAAAGAACTCCAATTTTGTTTTCTCTCTAATGTATCCAGCTTCAGGAAAGAAATCATGATTAGTTTGAGAGAAGAGCAGCAACATGGTCTTCTTGGCTAGTGATCACTCTAGAAGTGGATGTAGGAGCCCAATTCAGTCCACTGTAACATAATTGGAGGTCTGCGGGGGTCTTTTAGAGTGCTCTGATATGAAAAAGGAACACAATGAGAAAAACTGTTCTCCCTACCATGCTTCTTGGTTCCCATCATTGACATTGTCATGTGAGATTTGAAGCAGTGGACAACTATTTTGTTACCATGTGATCAGACATTTCTGGTATAAAGAGGATGGTTTCTGAAAAGACAGAAAACTCCTGGGTCCATGCTATCAGTGAGTTTCCAAACCAACCTCATCTGCCTCTGTACTTCTTGTTAAATAAACATACATATATTTGTTTAGATCCTCTTCATCAGATTTTCAGTTATTTGCACCTGACTGGATCCTAACAGGTAGATAGCTGTTGTTAATCTGCACTGTTTTGGGGACACCAATGAATAAAATATTTAAAATTCTTCAGGCTTGTTCCATCACTCCCAACTCCAGCGGGTGCTTTAACTTACCCCTAAGACCTACACTAGCCCTGTTTTGGAATAACAGCTGCCCTCAAAAACAAAACAAAACAATAAAAACAAAACAAAACAAAACAAAAACAACGAAAAACTAAAATGTATAACACTCTATGCCAAGAGTTGTCTCAGTCACCCAGGAACCTTTCCTTATTCAACTCTGCCTGCTTGGCCCTACCCTTTCCTGCACATGCATCTTCTCCATATTTGTTTGTTTTGCCTTAGATTTCTTATCTGTCCCCCTCCCCCATCCCGTTAGCTTTTGCCTCCTTATGATTCTTGACTGTTTACATTCTAAACCTTGGCCTTGATCTGAGCTCTGACATTTGTATTCATTTGATTATAGTTTGGGACTTTGGTTGTGATTAGAGTGTGATTCATTGTTTTGTTTTGGATCCTTATAGGAGAAAACACACTTCTCTTTATCTCCACTTTTCATAAGTAAAAATCTCAGAGTATCAGATCTCTAGAAGTAATATATCCAGGAGTCCAAACAGCTGAGCTGGGCTCCAAAGTCCATGTCTTCTGACTATACCAAGACACAGTATATGACAAATTCTTGTCATATACTTCCCTGATCTTTCCTTGGTTGGTTTAACCTAGAGTGCTCCCTTCTGACTTCCAAATTCTCTTTCTGAATCTAATATTAGAAAAGTATGGAAATGTTATAAATGTCTATCACATAATTATCCTCCCTCTGAAATGTCTCAGGTCCTATGTATTATATGTTCAGGCAAGGGCAGTTTAATTTCATTTAATTAATAAGCACTGGTGAAGAGAAGTAGTAAATCTTTTAGCTAAGTCACTTGGTTGGGAGTCACCACTTGATTTTTGGTATTAGCTCTTAAAAAAGTATCAACAAGGTTTACCTTAATAAAATTGTCAGGTATGTGTTTCTTGGATATACAGGTCCATTTGGTGAAACATTTGGTCTAAATGTGACATAATTTGGAATATACATTTGTTTGATGATACTACTTTTTGTATATTAATCAAAACTTGTCAGTAACCCAAATTTCCATAATCAAGGTTTGGCTAAATAAGTTATCATATGTTCAAAGAGAGGAATATGCTATAGCTTTTACATATTTTAGGAAACATGACATAGGATAATAAAATTAAACATTAATTGTTAGAGTTCTAAGTTGCATATACTAAAGGGCTTCACATTCACAATGAATATACATGTTTATGTGCATAGAATAAAAGAGTGAATTGAAATATTACCGAAATGTTTTCTGTAATAAGATACTGTTTAGTTTCTATAAATATTTTTTCATTTTCTGATTTTTCTACAGTGAATAGGTTTTATTAATTATAAAATGAAATCTTGGGATGCCTAAGTGGCTCATTCAGTTAAGCATCTGCCTTCAGCTCAGGTCATGATCCAATGGTCCTGGGATTGAGTTCTGCATTGGGCTCCTTGCTCAGCGGGGAGCCTGCTTCTCCCTCTGCCTGCCCTTCCCCCTGCTTGTGCTCTCTCTCTGTGTCTCTCTAACAAATAAATAAAATCTAAAAAAAAAAAAAAGAAATCTTGATTAGGGGAAAAAGTGACTTATAAGTGGTTTGGATTAATGTTCCTTAGTGAGTTTCTTACCTAATAAAACTTAAAAAAAAAATTGACTTCTAAATAAAAAACACAACTTTTCACAGCATTTATATTGTCTATACCATAGTTTTTTTTAAGATTTTATTTGACGGAGAGAGCGAGAGCAGGAACACAAGCAGGGGCAGTGGGAGAGGGAGAAACAGGTTTCCTGAGGAGCAGGGAGCCCAATGTGGGGCTCTATCCCAGGACCCTGGGATCATGACCTGTGCCAAAGGCAGACGCTTAACGACTGAGCCACCAGGCGCCCCTTAATTATTTCTTTAAAAATTAATACGCATTCATATTACAGTGGTTGGAGGGGACAATCCTTTCATTTTGAAGCCACTGAGGTTTCTGCAACGGGTTGTCCTACCTATGGGCTTTCTCTGGGTCATTCCATGTCAGTGATAGAACTGGGGCTTGGCATTTTTCAAACTGAAATACAATACAGTTGGACTACCTCAATAAAAGGTGAACAAATGAGTGAGCAGTATCACTTTATTTTCATTTTTTAAAGTTTTTATTTAAATTCCAATTTGTTAAAATACAGTGTGTAATGTTTGTTTCAAGTGTACAATATAGTGATTCAACACTTCCATACATCACCTGGTGCTCATCACAAGAGCTGTTTCATTTTAGATGGTGGTATATCCAGAGAGAAAAATGAAGCCAGGTGATTTGACAAACATTTGCTTGGGGAAGAAGACATGATAGGTTGTCTGTATTTGATTGGATTGTTGGGAAAGACTCTGGGGAATGGACAGGGTTGTTCAGAACTGAATTACAAGAAGATCTCAGCTAAGTAAAGATTTGCGGCAGAATGTAGTGCATGGAGAATAGTACATGTCAAAGCTTTAAGATGAGATACCTTGACACAGTCAAATAAAATGCAGGCATGGGCATGAGGATGCAGCTTAGTGAGAAAGAGAGGAGGACAAGATGAGGCTAGAGATGAGGGCAGCATTCACCTCATATGGAGCCCAGCAGGCAATTTTGTGTGTGATGTTTTCATATCAAGATAAAAGTCAATATACACAATAGAGCAATAGAGTTTGAGCATTCAAACTAACAGAGGCTGCCAGATTGGGGGTCTAAAAAGAAATTAAGCTGTGGCAGAAAGAAATTAGACTTGGCAGAAATGACAGTTTTAAGTTTTAATAAAAGGAGAAACTATAAATGTGAAAGGACGTCCTGCAGTCCTATTGGTAGGCTCATTGTGGCTGTGGTGATAGAGAATGAAGAAAAAAGTTTATGACCACTTTTGGAGGCTGACAATTTATTTTAAATTGGTCTTCAAGGAAAATTCAACCAGTACGGTCTGGTAACCATGTTGCAATGACTATGATAATTCAGGGAAATGTATTATTTCCTGGTTCATCAGCAGAATCAAAGGAATCATCTGCTTGCATTATATTGCATTCACTTATAAAAACATGGCTAACTCTTGTATTTTCCAGTGGCTCAGTTACTATTGAGAATGCAACTCAAATTTTATGCTTGAAATTTAGAATTTGATGTTTAAAAGCTGCTCTCAACTTTTTTAATTAAAACTTTATTTTTTAAAGCAGTTTGAAATTCACAGCAAAATTGAGGGGAAGATAGAGATTTCCTATATACCTCCTGCCCCTCCATCATTGTCAACCACCTGAGTACTACATTTGTTAAAATTGATGAGCCTGCATTAACACCTCATAATCGTCCAAGGTCCACAGTTTATTTTATGGCTCACTCTTGGTGACATACATTCTATGGATTTGGACATATGTATAATGACATGTATCCCTTATTACGATATCATACAGAGTATTTCCACTGCCTTGAATATCCTTTGTGCTCTGCCTTTTCATCCCTCTCTCTACCCCACAACCCTTGGCAGCCACTGATCTTTTTACTGTCCTCATTGTTTTCTCTTTGCCAGAATATTATATAGTTGAAATCACACAGTTTGTAGCCTTTCCAGATTGGCTTCCTTTATTTAGTAATATGCGTTTAAGTTTCCTTCACATCTTTTCATGGCTTGATAGCTCATAGCTCATTTCTTCTGAACACTGAATAATGCATTTTCAGGGTTACCAAAGCTTATCCATTCACCTATTGAAGGACATCTTGAGCACTTACAATTTTTGGCAATAATGAATAAAGTGCTATAAACATCCATAGGCAGGTTTTCATGAAGACGTATTTTCAGCTCCTTTGGGTAAATACCAAGGAGCATGATTGCTGGATTATGTGGTAAGAGTATGTTTAGTTTTATGAGAAACCACCAAACTGTCTTCCAAAGTGGCTGTACCATTTTGCATTCCCTCCAGAAACGAATGACAATTGCCCATTGTTCCACAGCCCTGACAGCTTTTTGTATTGTCATTGTTCTGGATTTTGGTCATTCTAATAGGTGTGTGGTGGTATCTCGTTATTTTAATTTGCCTTTCTCTTATGATATATAATGTAGAGCATCTCTTAACAGAATTGTTTGCCATATGTATATCTTCTTTGGTGAGGAGTCAAGGTCTATGGTTCATTTTTAAATTGGGCTATTTTCTTATAGTTGAGTTTTAAGAGTTCTTTGTACATTTTGGATATTTATCAACTATGCCTTTCGTGACTATTTTGTCACAGTGTGTGGCTTATCTTCTCATTCTCTTGATATTGTCTTGTGAAGAGCAGTTTTTAATATTAATGAAGTCCAGCTTATCAGTTATTTCAGAATTGTAGCTTTCAATTTATCATGCAGAGTTTCAGTACCATTATCTATGGACAAAGCCTAAGTGCTGTTTAGAAGAAATTCAGATTTGTTAGCCTGCTCAAAGAAGAAAGTTTCTCAATCTAAAATACAGCAGGTATGTGCTTTCTGCTTCTGCTTAAAATCAAGCAATTCTTATAGAAATCTGGAGGTCTGAGATTCGAATATCCTCAGTATCTCCAAACATGGTAGCGTTATACTTAGATTCATCTTACAAATAATTTCCAGGGAAAGGCATAGGTTGGATCCATAAGAATCTGTTGTCTGGATGATGCATGTTTGAAAAACACTTGACTTTAAGGGCCAATGTGATTCAAACAAAGAAGCAAAATAATTTTTGATTAAATCATATTGGTAAATATACACAAAAACATCGTGAATAAGAAAAGAAAAATAATTGGGAATATTTTACCCTGTGGGACTTGTTTATATGGTTAACTGGCTCTTCCTTGGTGACATTTCTTGTCTTATTTTGTACAATTTGAAATTTCAATGCAATATTATGGACATCAGTGACATCGTTGGCATAGATAAAACTTCTTCCAATCCTTTGAGTGTATGAATACTTGATCACAGATTCAGCAGGAGGAACACAAACATGAATGAAAAATTAATATTCAATGCAGCCTTCCCACTGAGTATATTATGGGCATTAGAGTTTTGGTTCATGGTTTAATACCCTGTAGGAATGACCTTCATATTCTGCTAAATATATAATTTCCAGAAACTAATTCCATTATATTATGGCTGTTCATGTAGTAGACTGGCAGCTACCTCAGTGATTTTTAAAAGGAACATTTAAAAAATTGCCTTCAATATTGAGCCAGTTAGGTTTCCTGAGTCATCAATACAAGCAATGACTGGAGAGCCTCAAATATTTGGACTTATTCTTAGGCTAGATTTTGTGCACTAGTATTTTTTGTGACAACGTTTCTATAGTTATAAACAGCATAATTAGAACTCCGAAAAGCTATTTCTTTAAAGATTTATTTATTTATTTATTTGAGAGAGCGTGAGAGAGAGCATAAGAGGGGAGAGGGTCAGAGGGAGAAGCGGACTCCCTGCCGAACAGGGAGCCCAATGTGGGACTCCATCCCGGGAGTCCGGGATCGTGACCCGAGCCGAAGGCAGTAGCTCAACCACTGAGCCACCCAGGTGCCCCCGAAAGGCTATTTTAAGGAGTTAGCTAAAAATGTAGGCCCTAAAGTCAGGAAATCCCAAACTTGTCCGTATTGTGCATATTGTATTTCGGATGAGTTTAGATTTCTAAATATATATCTCATCATATGGTGTTTCAGTGGGAGAAGAGTCAGGTTTTTTGTTTTGCTTTTTAGCATTTAGTGTGCTTGAATTGTCTTCCAACTATATCATTTTAAAATAGCTTTGGGTGTTCGGATAGGTGGTTACTCTATTAATCCAACAAAGAAAGCTGAAGTTATTTTAAAGCAAGTGTTACCACTCTGGTAATACTGTTGAAGTCTTCTATAATACAGAAGTGGGCAACTTCTGTTTTATTAACTTAGCCTTCCCCTGAAAGTGTCCTTACAGTATCTCTGTGGTATCTATGTTGGTACATTGTCTTTAAATAGTCCCAGACTTCTTGAGGTCTCACTGTCTGAAAACTTGACCCCCTGGGCCTGGCAGGGAAGTGATGTCCTGCTGTCACTGTGCCTGTCCTCTGTGGTTTAATAGCCACAAGTATATGATGATGTGCTAAGGACCAACAGAAAGCAAATGTATAGAATTTCAGGCTTGGAAGGGATTTTCAGGGCCATTAAAAAAAACCTTTATTTTGAAATAATGATAGGTTTACAGGAAGTTGCAAAAACAATGGAGGGAAATCTGAGGCCATTTATTTTAATGACCCACCTTGCCTTTTAAGACTTACCCAGCTAGAGGGCGCCTGGGCGGCTCAGTCGTTAAGCATCTGCCTTCAGCTCAGGTCATGATCCCAGGATCCTGGGATCGAGACCCGCATCGGGCTCCCTGCTCGGCGGGAAGCCTGCTTCTCCTCCTCCCACTCCCCTTGCTTGTGTTCCCTCTCTCGCTATGTATCTCTCTCTGTCAAATAAATAAATAAAATCTTAAAAAAAAAAGCCGTCTAGAGCTAAGGAAACTCAGTTTTGAAGATTTATTCATAAGGATCTGAAGAATAAGGCATCCAAACCAAAGGACCGACTTTAGTAGCATGCAGAAAGGTGGTGAAAGTAACAACAGTGACCCAACAGATAAAATCCTTATCCAAAATGGCATCTTTTAGAATGTGATGATGGAGTAGGTACTTAAAATGTGTGGAGCGTCTTTAGTTCTGAGGTTACAGTGGAAGAGCTGTTTATACAATCACCAGGGCTTAGAAGTCAAAACAAGTTTCAAATTCTGACTCTATCACTTAATTAGCCATGTAATTCTGAGAAGATAATTAATCTTTTTGCCTTTGTTTCCTCCTCTGTAGAATAGTAATAATAATATCTTCCTCATATTGTTGTCAAAAAAAATTAAAATAGTTAATAAGTGGTAGGTGCTTAGCATGGCATCTGAGCAATTGCTCTCTATATTAAAGGTATTATTAATTTTACTTACGAAAATTCAAATACAGCTTATTCTTGTTTGCTGTAGTTATAGTCTATACAGTAACTGTGAACACTGGATTAGCAAATTTCAAAACTTTGTCCTTCAGTAAAACATAGCTGTATGTTCCGGCAAAACTCTGATTGCAGTAATTTGTCAGCTGATCAATATATTAACCTTATTTTGTGTATTTCTGTTCAAAGGCATCTTATTATATGTGTGTGTTACACGCTATGCGCATGTGTTAAAAAGCTTCCTTTAGGCATGAATTATAGTGCTGTTGGCCATGAGCTCAGTGTTAATGAATTTATATACACCTAAAAATATATATATACTTACATAAAGCTTATAAATATATAATGAAATAATATAGTATTATATATCATAGTAAATGTTATACATTCTGCTATATTATGATTATACAGATACTCATTAATATTTGTTATAGATTTATGAAGTACATGAAAGTGCATACGTAAAATTCAATAGCCTGAACTCACAGCCAACAGTACTATAACTCATGCCTAAAGGAAGCTTATCCAACGCATGCATTTTCTCCATAAAATACATCACAGCCTTCTTTTAGGACCACCACCCAGCAGTTCAGTACTGTACTTGGAGGCCATTTTAAACAGCAGAATCACCAACAAAAACATAAAAATGTGAAAAATGTGGCCCTACATAGACTGAGGACAAACACATTAATTATGAGAGCTGAAACCTCTTAGTTTCTGAGAGCTAAAACCTTTTGTTTCAGCTGAGAACTTGGCATGGTGGGGAGGAGAGGGGGACTCAAAATTTTCATGGCTCTGCACATGTGTCTGTCCGTAAATGACCATGAAAGAACATCCAAGTACTGATTTGGAGATTGCAGATAAATTTTAGTCACTGAGTTCACAAATACGGAACCTGTGAATACAGGATCACATTTGTGCCTACGTGAATGGATTCTTGTATCGACTCCTGAAAATTTAAGTGTACCAGATCCAAGTGTAAGGTAATGAAACTAGTTTTTATGTGTGTCTTGTGGAATGAAGACCCACTCATGTGTCTACTTTTGTCTCCCCCTCCTTCCACATATGTTCTGCTCTGGAATGTGTGCCGAAGATCCCTGAACACAGCAGGGTCTCCCATGCCTTTGGGCTCTTGTCCATGGACTGCACCCACCTGTGAAGGGACAGAGTAGAGTGGCAAAGCCTGCAGGCTCTCAAGTCCTGAAGCCTTAGGGTGACAGCTCAGCCACTTCATGCATGTGACCTGGAATGAGTCATGTGCCCTCTGGCTGCAGGTTCCTTTTCTCTAAAATGATAAGAGCATTCAGCTAAGCGGTTGTGAAACTAACAAGATCAGGTTTAGAAAACACTTTGCAAATGCCTAGCACGTAGTGTACTCCTGTATTTCTCTGCCTGGTAGGATTCTTCTGCAAGCCTGCCTCCATTCTGTGAATGCTTTGCAGATTCCCCAGGCACAGCGAATCATTTTTCCTCTGTGTTCCCAAATCACTTCTGTCTGAAATAATAGCTTTTGAGGAAATTCATTGCGAACAAGCCTCCCACCCCTGTAAACTCTGAGGGTAGAGAGAGGTCTCTTCATTCTTTATTTCCTCTATGCTCATCAGGGAGCCAGACCTATATGTTCAACAGTACTTGATAATACATGAGGTAATAAATACATGCATTTACAATTATATATTATATAAAATATATTAATATATATTATGTAATATATGTGAAATATACAATATAATTTCTAATTTATATATTATACATAATTTATATAATTATAAATTAATTTATATATTTTGTATATAAAATATATATATCAGTATATTGATATATAATTATAGTAGTGATTATATTGTTAATGTATTATATAAATATAAAATTATGTTATATGTTGTGTATAATAGGATTATAATTAATATATTGATATATAGCTGCTCTTTTTTGAATTCAAACCACAGACATTGTACAATATATTTAAGACTAGACATATACAATAAATTAAGTATTCTATACCCCAACCCTCCAGAATAAGGTTTCTCAAAGTATGGTTGTAATCATTTGAGAACTTTGTTAATTATAAAATCCACCCCAGATCTGCTGAATATACATGATGTTTAACAAGCTTTCCATGTGATATTTGTCAGGTGGCAGCCAAAGCTTTTCAGGATAATCTCATGAAATACTGGGATGCATTAAGATGTAAGTGCTTTGGTGAGAGCAGGGACCATGTGTGTTTTACTCAATATCATACCCCCTTGCCTAGAACAATGTATAATACATAGAACACAATAAATAGTTGCTCATTAAACAAATACATTAATTATGCAGATAAAAAGCAAGTTCAGAATTCCCAATAAGTACTATGGATTGTGTTAGCGAACTGGGAGTCCCCACTCGTTCTCAAACTCCAGTGTAGTTAACAATCATTTAAAAGGAATCTCCAAGGGGTGCCTGGGTGGCTCAGTCAGTTAAGCATCTGATTAAGCACCTGACTCTTGATCTCAGAGTTGTGAGTTCAAGTCTCATGTTGGGGGGAATCTCCAAGATTCACTCTTTGGAGAGTACATAAGTCTGAGGGCCGGCTGGGCTGGACTTGACCACTTTTGACATGATTTTTAGCATGATCAATTTTTAACCCAGTGATTCCAATGGAAATGATTATTGCTACACAATTTGAAAAATATATTATCCAAGCAGTGGTTCAGTGATTGACATCAAGCGTAAATAAATCTTTGTCATGTGGTTTAGCTATGAAATGTGCAGATATCAATACACAGAAGAGTTTATATGTAAGATTCAATAGTCTAATCAAAACTGTAATCAACGTGGACCACCAGATACTGGGGGCTCTGCAGTGTTACTCCAATAAATGCCCAGCAACCTAAATGTGTTCATAGTATGTTTAGAGTAAAAAGTGTCATTTAAATTCTATCTGGAAAAATAAATACATACATACATATATATGTACATGCATACTTTTCTATTCTGGACTTTGTTCTCTTCCTGATAGAGGAGGAACATGGCAGGATAAAGATGGATCCTGCTCACTCTCTCCTATACATGCAGTGTTTAACCAGTGAAACAATATTGAGACCATGGCCTTTCAAAATATTTTCCCCATCATGATTCTTGCAATACCTTAAATTTCTGATGGCTCTTCTTTTTTGTGAAACTTGTTTTTTAGGTCCTTTGCAAGACTTCTGCTTCTGAATTATCCATTATCTCTTCATTATTAAAAGCTACACCTACCTGCTGCTTTGCTTACTGTTCGGCAGGCTTTTGAAGGAGAAAAGCCTGTGGGATGCTTGGGGGTGGAGTGTGGGGACTAGAGGAATTCTTACTCTGGCAGCAACGGGAGGGGAAAGCAGAAAAGCTGAAATGAAGTTTTTTGCCTCTGGGCTACACTTACCGCAGAGTAATTCATATGCTCTTCTGCCTTTATCTGTAGCTTGAATATAGGCACATTAAAAAAAAAAAATCTCTAAGGAGCTCTTTGCTTGATGAAAAAATGTTTGATTATATTTATAGAATTTCCATGAGGTAGATAATGTAAGCCATTCCATTTAGTTTGTTGATTAGTGGTATAGTAACATGTTCCATTAGAATAGTGCTGTAGATAATAATATTTTATTTCATTAGGTTCCATCCTCTTGTGCTATCATGACCATAATAAAATGATCATTGGTAATTATCTGATATTGAAATTTAAGGTAAAATTATCAGTGAGCACAAGTTTTTTAAATGTCCATTGGAGACCAAAGGAAGACCATCCACACTTTTTAAATATAGGAGTTTAGTTTACAAATAAAAGCTAGATTCTTTTTCTTAGATATTTCTTACTAAAGGGAAACAAAAATTATTTAACCATTTCCACACATGGGCAAATGTGCTTTTCCCAGCTTGTTAGGGAGAAGTGAAGCCAGGGTCCCATGATTGCCAATGCTGGCTATCTGGTAGGACTGAGGAAGGAATCTTGCTATTTTCTGCTACTCTTGTTTTTGTGTTTGGGTTTTGAGGGGTCATTTTATTTGCTTGCTTACTTGCAAAAGTCATACATGTTCATGGCATAATGTCTCAAAAACTCAAATAGTAACTAAGTAAAAAAAAAAAAAAAAATCGCCTGCTCCTACTCAATCTCTTACTTTAGTTCTTTTCTCAAAAGACAACTGTTCTTGACTCACTTTCTGGTGATAATCTATGCATGGATAAAAGTCTGTGTTTGTACATTCCTTTTAGAAAATCACAGATGTTGGCATAATATACACATGTTAAAATGTACTTTGCATTTTTCCACTTAACTATGTATTTGTTCCCATGATTACCTTACCTTTCCAGTCCAACTTTTTGCTTTCTCTAGAAGTAATGAGGTTTCTCTGAACTTCTTATTAATTCAACCCTAAGCACCTTATCTAATGTGCTCTCCATCTATTCAGTCCATCAAATATTCTAATGAAATCTAAAGAAACTTCTCCTGGATCCTTCTAATCAGTTCCTTGTTGAACTGCCTGTCATCAGTACCTGGTGCAAACTATCATTCTGGGATCTTCCTTCACCATCATTCTGAGGATTTTTATTTATTTATTTATTTATTTTTTAAGATTTTATTTATTTGTGAGAGAGAGGATGAGAGACAGAGAGCATGAGAGGGAGGAGGATCAGAGGGAGAAGCAGACTCCCTGCTGAGCAGGGAGCCTGATGTGGGACTCAATGCCAGGACTCCAGGATCATGACCTGAGCCGAAGGCAACTGCTTAACCAACTGAGCCACCCAGACGTCCTCTGAGGATTTCTTTACATCTCTTCTGTGTGGGAGTCTGTTTTTCCATTCTTCCTGCTGCTTGTTTTCTCCATCATTTTGGTGAAGTATATACTTCAGTACTCTACTGAGAAAGAATGTGTAGGATGGAACTTATTTTGAGTATCTGAAATTATCTTTTATTCGATGTTTATATTCAGTTGATAGTTTGATCAAGAATTATGGATTGGTATACAGAAAAGAGTTAACATACTGGGCTTGATAATGTATTCTGAGAAAGGCCTGCTTGCAAGGTTGGCCCTTGGCTGGTGTCTGCAAACTTGAATTGTAAACAGTTTCCTACACTGACATAAATGTTCCCTGAATGATAAGAGTACTTTACTAAGCCTTAGCTGTTTGTGCAAATAATATGGTTTATGCTGAACACCTGCTTTCCTTTTGGGAGTCTGGAATTTTGGTACATGCTAGGCAGAAGGTGCCTCCCTGACCAGCCCCCAGTAAAAAACTTGGGAATTTCCTCTCTAACGAGCTTCTCTGGTAGTCTGCCATACACGATGTCATGTGTGAAAGAGTTAAGAACTGCTTGAGGAGTGAAACACATCATTTGCAACTTCTCTGGAAGAGGACTCTTGGAAGTTTGAGGCTGGTATCCTCAGGACTTTGCCAGATGTGTCTTTTCTCTTTGCTGATTTTGCTGTTAAAAACCACAGCAGTAAGTACAATTATATTCTGAATCATGTGAATTCTTCTAGCAAATCACTGAACCTCGGGGTGGCCTTAGGGACCCTCCTTAGTTTGGCATTGTCCACTGCTGTTTAGCTTCCATGTTGAGAAGTAAAAAATCATTCCTATTGCTAACATTCATAAGTAACATCTCCACCTCTTCACCCTTCTCCTTCTCTCAAATTTTTTAGAATCTTTACCTTGTTCTCAGTGTTCCGAAAGGCGGAAAGTTTATGATGATGGGCCTTGGTGAGTGTTTATTTTCTTCTACTCTTCTGATCTTTAATGAATCCTTTTAATCTAAGAAACATTTGTCATTTATTCATGGAAAATTCTTCATAAATTAGTTTTTGATTATTTTCTCAGTTTTCTATTTCTGGATTCTTATTGTTTGGATATTGAACTTCTTCATTTACTCTATTCTTTCCCTCTCTCCTATTTTCCATGTCTTTGGCTAATTTCATATAAATTTGTCTTCTATAATATGGCATTTTTCATTTCTCTAATATTTTAAATTTATAAGAGCTCCTCTTTGCTCTCTGAATGTTCTTTTTAAATGGAATTTTACTTTTTTCCTTTTTTTCCCTATGAGTACATTAGTGGTAGTTATTTTGAAATTATTGTCCCCTGGAAGAGTCTCTGCTTCTGCTAGGAGCACTATTGATACATGATCCTATTGATTCTTGCTAGGGGTACTATAGCTACATGAATCTTTTCTTCAGATATTTGATAGTCCTTGATTATCTATATTCATGATTTGGACAATAAAAATCTATTTGCAGTCTCTGAGCTAGTGGGTTGTACTTTGGAACTCTCTGTGGGTTGCACTTTAGAGATATCTGGCCAGGACATTTCCTTGGAATATCTAATGATGAGAGTTTCTTTAGCCTTTTGGGCTGCTTAGAACCCTTGGAGAAGGATGAATGGCAGAAAAAGGTGAGAATCTCCTTATTCTGGATATAAGTAGTCATTTGACCTGTGATCATATGATATTTCTATCCTCTCCCCAACTCCAAAAACCATCTGTTTTACCCTTTCCCCCAAGTTACTAGGTAACTCCAATATTGAGGAGATGAAAGATTTGGGGATCTGACTGAATTTCAAACAGACTGTGACCCCTCCTCCTTTTTATTTTTAAAAATTTTTTATCCTACTGTATCCCCACTTGAGGAGGTAGTTGGTGTTGTCAACTTCCGAAACTTCTGGGGTTTCTGTTTGGGGGCATAGATCAAGTTAATTCTTGGCTTTCCTCACTATTGGTCATGATTGAGTAACTTGGGTTTTTCTGCTATTGGCTACAAAAAAAGTGCTTTGTCAATTATCTGCTTACTACCTACCAGAATTTGTTGCTTCTGTCATTCTCTCTGTTCTTGTAAGTTTATGCCTTAAAAAAAAACAAAAAACCGTTATTTCAGAGGGATTTTTGGAGAGAATGAAAGAAAAAATATGGGATTAAAATGCCATCTTAACCCAGAGTTTTAAGAAATGATGCTCTTAAGCATGCATAAATACATCATCTATATTTGAATCTCTAGTGCCTAGGACATTATCTGGTAAATATTAGGCCTTCAATATATTTAACTGAATGTGTGTGTGTGTGTGTATGTGTGCAATTGTAAATTTATATGTATATATTCAAATGTACGTATATCTGTGTATATGGTGTATGTTTCTGTATATATCATGTATGCGTGAGTGTCCGTATACATGAGTTCTTTTGGTTACCAGTGAAAGAAACCCAATTAACAAGCTTCAGCCTAAAAGGGAGTTAATTGGCCTATTTAATAAGAAATGTGGGTAGCTCCAAACACAAATGAATCTCAGGACTCTAGTGAAATAATGACCTCTCCTGTGCTCTCATTCTCTTTCACTTAGTGTGTCTTCTTTTTTTCAGTTTTGGCCTTATTCTCCTCTTTAGCAGACAGAGCAGGCAGAATGATTCATATACTTTAGCTCCATGATTCTTCCAGTACTAAATTAAGAAAATCCCACAGATGAACTTTCATTGGTCTGGCTTGGCTCACATGTCTACTCCTGAACCAGTCACTGTGACCAGGAGAATGGAATATACTAGGACATGACACACTGTGGTCCATGGCCACATGTGACCTTCCACCTGCTTATTTTTTTACTATAAGGTGAGAATGATTTTTTTACACTTTAAAATGATTAAATAGTAAATGTCTTTTAAAAGCACATAAGCATATAAAACCTTCTTTTTTGACTTTTGGTCCTCAAAGCCTAAAATATTTACCCTGCAATTTACTATGATTGGCTTGGTCTGAGTATGGGTAATGTACACACCTTGGGCAAGGGAATGAAATAGAATGATTGTCAGCTTCATTAGAGTTAAATGTTTATTGGGGAAAGCAATAGATTCCTAAATAAAGTGTATATCCCAAACAGTCAAAAGCTCATGAACATCCCCATGTATGAGTAATAATTTATCCCTGAGTATAGAAATTATTCCTATTAATGTTACAAACCCAACACAGATTCATGTAGATGCTATATAATTAAAACAGTTTCCATTCTTCCAATAACTTAAGAGCTATTGTACAATGTTGTAGCACTATTGGGAGAAACAATTTATCTATTACTAAGACTAAAATTGTACACTGGCTTAGGATGAGGTAGTCTTTAGGTTTGGTTGAACTAGTATTCATTTGTATCAGTTTTTGAACTTCATATTGAAAAAGAGGACTAGCCATTTGACCTGGATCAATTCAATTATTATTTATTTGACAAACTTTTCTTAATGCCTGCCTGACACTGGGCAAGGCACTGGGCATACAGTAGTCAACAAGATGCATTTCCTTCCTACAAAAGGGCCTATGGTCTAATGGAGCTTTTGAAACTCACATAACTTTCTCAATATGGTATTCATGGCCCTTTTCAACTAGCTTCACTGGCCTGATTTACCCAGACCTGTATATATTCTTCATCTTACCCAAATCATGCATGTGGTCAAATAACCACACTGATTCCCTCTTGGAGCACATTCACTCCCCCTCTCTGGACCCATTTACCTTCCTGGGACTGCTTCTTCATAAATGCAAATCTAGCATTCCCTGTAAGTCTCAGCCCAAGGCCAGTTTGCTCTCGGTGAATCTCAGCTATAATTTAGAAATTTTTTTAGCACCTAGAATGTGGACCATACAACCCAACAGTAGGTGATTTACCATCCTATAATTTTATCTTGGATTTTCATTTGGACATTTCAAGTCTCTGTAATTTAACATTTATATAGTCTCTTTTAAGTTTCCCATAAAATTTAGTGTTTCACCTTTGAATAAATATGTTGATTTAACTTAGTCTGACGTTTGGGAACCAAGATGTGTGTTTTTTTTAAAGATTTATTTTAGGAGAGAGAGAGTAGGGAGGAGGGGCAGAGGGAGAGGGGGAGGGAGAGTCTTACGCAGACTCCATGCTGAGAGTGAAGGCTGAGGTGGGGCTTGATCTCAAGACCCTGAGATCACAACCTGAGCCAAAACCAAGAGTGAGAGGCTTAACTGAATGCACCATCCAGGTATTCCTTAAGGTGTGTATTTCTATAGGACTGTCTAAGATAAGATAGACAGGAGAGAGCCTTGATGAGCTGTTTTTTGTCAAGTGAAGAGCCTTTTAGATGCTCAAACTCTTAAAAAAAACAAAAAAAAAACAAAAAAAAACGAGCGAGTGAGAGAGTAGCCCCTGGCTTGCAGTGGAGATGGGAGTGGCCCCCACAGAGATAGTTCTGCAGTGGATGCAACACTGGAGGCGCTAGAGGTTGGAGGTCGGGCTAACCGGACTTAAATTTAACCTCTTCAAGCTGAAGCTCAGTCGCAGATGAAATCAACACTCAGTGAAATCCTGCTTCTCTCATTTTAGCCACCAGACATAGGGAGGAACTCCTGCTGTCTGGGAAAAACAAAGCAATGCAACAGTATTTCCCAATCCCCACTATTTTTCTATGTGTAGTATCTGCTTATTAATCAAAAATCACTCCGCATGAAAAGCAAGAATATAGGACCCAAATTTTTTTAATTCATTTAGCCAACATATAGTACATCATGAGTTTTTGATGTAATGTTCAATGATTCATTAGTTGAGTATAACACCCATTGCTCATCATATCCCATGCCCTCCTTAATACCCATCCCCTGGTTATCCCATCCCCACCCCACACATACACACCTCCCTTTCCACAACCCTCTGTTTCCTGGAGTCAAGAGTCTCTCATGGTTTGTCTCCTCTGAACTCTTCCCATTCGGTTTTCCCTTCCTTTTCCTATGATCCTCTGTGCTATTCCTTATATCCCACATATGAGTGAAACCATATGATATTTATCTTTCTCTGATTGACTTATTTCACTTAGCATAATACCCTCCAGTTCCATCCATGTCAATATAGGATCCAAATTTGTGATCTGGGCAGAGGAAGGATCCAATACATAGGTGAACCAGATATTGGAACTAACAGATGAAGATTTTAACATTATTATAAATGTATAAGGTTTTCTAGGAAAACATAGGATGGGTCAACAGAGAAGGAATATCAGCATAGAATGGAAACTATTAAAAATCACATAAAAATCCTGGATATGTAAAGCAAATATCTGAAATAGAAAATAAATTATATGGTTTTAAGAACAAAATGAGGGGCGCCCGGGTGGCTCAGTCATTAAGCATCTGCTCAGGTCATGATCCTGGGGTCCTGGGATCGAGCCCTGTATCGGGCTCCCTGCCCGGCAGGAAGCCTGCTTCTCCCTCTCCCACTCCCCCTGCTTGTGTTCCCTCTCACTCTGTCTCTGTCTCTCTCTGTCAAATAAATAAATAAATAAAACCTTTAAAAAAAAAATGAATACTGAAGAAAATTTAAGCAAAGTTGTCAAATTCTATGAAGTGAAGCATGTGAAGGAAAAAGACTAGAGAGAATGTTGGATAGCAATAGGAAAATTTATCAAGTGGCCTAACAAACATATTTGGAAACCTCAGAACTAAAGAGTAAGAAAATGGGACCCCCCCAAAAAATATGTGAAGGGTTATTAACTGAAATTTTTCCAAAATTGATGAAACATAAATCCACAACTCTAAGAAGCTCAAGTTCCAAATAAATATGCTGATATCCGCACCTTCACATGTCATAATCAGACTATTACAAAATATAAGAAAATCTACATAAAATCCAGCTGTAATAAATGATGTGATAAATATTAGCAAAAGTAATTAGAAATAAAATTGAAAAATTACTTACAAAAGCATAAAAAACCATAAATATCTAGGGATAAATCTTAGACCTCATTGAAAATTTAAAAATATTTGAGAGAAGTTAAGGAAGATTATATGTACAGATAGAAATGAGACTGTAAATATAAATGAGATAAATCATGGAATTTGTTTTGGAAGATTTAATATCCCCCCCCCAGTTAATGTATAGGTTCAATGAAATAGTAATAAAAAATGCCACAGGTTTTAATAAAAATCATCAAGCTGATCTTACAATCTGTATACAAAAGGATATAGTTGGAGGACTTATGTTAACTGATTTTTTAAAAGATTTATTTATTTAAGAGAGAGTATGCACACAAGTGGGGAGAGGGGCAAAGGGAGAGAAAGAATCCTTAAGCCGACTACCCACTGAGCATGGAGCCCAATGCAGGGCTTGATCCAATGACCCTGAGATCATGACCTGAGCTGAAATCAAGAGTCAGGCACCCAACTGACAGAGCCACCCAGGTGCCCCTATGTTACCTGATTTTAAGACAAAATAATGAAGACAGTCTGGTTCTGGAGTAAGGATAGATCATTGTATCAGAACAGAGTCCAAAAATATACCCATATTTATAGAGAGAGAAAGTGTCAAGTATTTGAAAAAAGCATCAATGAAGAAAGGACAGTTTTTTGTTGTTGTTGTTTTTTTCAGTAAGTGCTATATAACCACCTGGATATATGTGTAAATAAAGTGAATCTTGATGCATACTCCGTATGATATATAAAAATTATCATGAAATGGATTATGGTCTTAGATACAAAAGCCAAAATTATAAAGCTTCCAGGACAAAATTCAGGAAAAATCTTAGCGAACTGGAAATTAGGCATTTTCTGTATGGAACTGCAAAAGCTCTAACTATAAAAGAAAAAAGAGATAAACTGGAGTTAATTGAAATTTTAAACCTTCTGTTCTCAAAAGACACTGTTAACTAAAAGCAAGAAAATTCCGGTTTCTGATCTAACATGTGAGGAGCCTGGAAGTTGTCACAATAAGGAAAAACTGAACAAGCTAAAAATCAACAACTCTTCCTAGATGCATCAGAGAATTGAAGTGTCAGAGCAAATAGCTGTCTTGAAACATGGAGATGGGAAGATACAAAGAATAAAATTTATTAGGAGCAGAACACTTACCTGAACCCAGCAACTGGCAGGAATACTAAGAAGTAGTTGACTAATTGCTGGAGACTGAGTGGACTAGTTTAAAGAGATGAAAACTCCTGAGGATGCAGGCTTAGGAGGCCTCCAAAGTTTTGTGAATTTTACCTCCAGGGCCCCGGCCAGATTGTCACTGGAATCAGAGAAAAATCCCCTCTGGCTTCCACCAAGGGAGGGGGAAAGGAACCATTTTGAAAAACTGCCAGAGGATTCATTCCTTAACAAGGCCAACTTTTAAAGGAAACTGTTTTACCACAGCCCAACCAAAGTGTGTTTATCAAAACCTAACTCATGTGGGGGAAGAAAATACTCAACTCCAGCCCCCTCTAGCCTTTGAAGTAGGGAAAGATAAATACCAAGTCCACCTCCTCCTAGCCTTCCATGTTGGGGAGGGCAAGCATCCAACTCCAGACTGCACCTACTCTTCTGTCTCACTTCAGGGGTGGGGAGAACTGAGAAGGAATTGTGAAGGTCCTGGGCCAGAGGAACAGGCTCAGAGTAGGGATTTTGGAAATAACCAAGATGTCCTTCAATAAATGAATGTTGATCACTAATTATAGTACATCCATTCAATGAAGCAATTCAAAGAAATAAGCTATCAGTCTCTGAAAAGGCATGGAGTAAATGCATACTGCTAAGTGAGAGAAGCTAGTCTGTAAAGGCTATGTACTGTATGATTCCACCTATAGGACATCCTGGAAAAGGGAACAGTCTACAGACAGTAAAAAGATGAGTGGTTGCCAGGTGTTGGTGGGGAGGGAGGGGTAGGAATGAATAAGTGGATAAGTGCTGCATGGATATTTTTAGTCAATGAAACTATTCTGTATGATACTGTAAAAGAAGATACAGGACATTACGCTTTTGTTAAAGCCCACAGAATTGAAAAGCAACACAAATTATGGTCTTTAGTTAATAACGTGTCAATATTGGTATTCCATTGCCAAAAAATGTACTACATTAATATATAACGTTAGTAGGAAAGCTCTGGAGGTTGAGGAATGGGAGTGGGCAGAGGGGATGCTCTACTTTCTGCACAATTTCTCTATAAACTTAAAACTGCTTTAAAGAATAATCTATTAGAAAAGGAAACTACAGACTTGGAAAAAGTATTCCTAATACATTTATTTGACAAAAAACTCAAATCTATACATCTTAACTCTATAATCAATAATTAAAAGGCAAGCAACTTAATTAAAAAATGGCCAAAAGTCTTAAGATATTTCATAAAAGTCATGTATTAGATGGTCAATACTTGAAAAGGTGTCAGTACTTGCCATGAAAATGCACATTAAAAACACAGTGAAATATCACTGAATAATAACTAGAAAGGCTAAAATTTTTAAAGACTGATAATACCAAAAGTTTGCAAGGATGTGGAGCACCTGGATCTCTTGCACATTCTTGGAGATGATACACCCACTGTAGTAGTCGCTTTTAGTTAATCATACATCTGCATTATGATACATCAATTTCACTCCCTGGAACTTAAACATTATTTCTCTAAAAAATACTTAAACAAGAATATCGAATGTAGTTTTATAGCAAAAATCTTGGGAACAACACAAATGTCCATCAACAAAAGGGATAAACCAAACAAGTACGTTATTTTCATACAGTGGAATACTATTCAGCAATAAAAGGGATGAACTGATACAGCACATGAAGTCTCAAATTTTTGCTTAATGGAAGAACCCAAAGAGTACACTTTTATAATGTTTGAGAACAGGCATAATTTATGAAGATAGAAATCAGAATAGTGGCTGCCTGTGAGTGATGAGGTTAGATTGTTTTTATAAATAAAATTCGATTGGAACGTAGATATACTCATTTGTTTATATGTTGTCTATGGTTGGTTTCCCATGACAACAGCAGAGTTAAATAGTTGTGACAGGGACCATATGGTCCACAAAGTTCAAAATACTTAAAAAAAGTTTGTGGAGCCCTGGTATAATGACCAAGAAAGATTAACAAAATGTTGATCATTCTAGAGGCTGGCCAGTGGATACATGGGGATTCATTTGACTTATCTCTCTACTTTGGTTAAGAATTACAATAATTTTAAAAATTTGGAGATCATCATCTTGACCAAGAATTGCTGGGGTTTGCTGGTGAAACAATTTCCTAAAACATTTGAAGAAAGCCAGTGGAGTCTATACTGGGAAAATAAAGTTGCCAACTAGAGATATCCCAGAATATGGTGGAAAAAGGGGCAAATATTTAGGTAAAGTTGTGAATTCTGATTGCTTGGGCTAGATTTTACAATTGATTGAGTGGCAATGCTATAACCTCCAGAGAGTCCAAGAATTGTCCCTTGTTCCACCAGCAAGAAGGACTGTGAAATGGTTCAGGGAGTAGGATTTGGCCTTGATGTTGGGAAAGGAGTTTTTGATGGGGTGAGCTCTTTCATCTGTGTGGTTTTTCCTTCTTCCCTGATCTTCTGGCCTTTTCCTCCTTCTGGCCTTGTAGCATGTTCCTTTTAGAAGGACTCTGCAGCTCTCATGCAGCTTATGTGTAGTGAAAATACTAGTGTATCCCCTGCTTGAGGTGGAAGTAGGAGCAGTGGATTATGCTTTTCCAGCCAAACATGTCTAAATTTGGATTTGAGGAAAGGGAAGCCTGGTGTGCATGGCATAAGTGGGTTTTCTTCTGGGTCTTAGATAAAGAAGCTATTTTCCTTGACTTGTCTTTTGCTTGTCTCTACCTGAGGCAATTTCATGGTTGCAAGATGAAAGTTTCTAGACCAAAATCAGATTGAAATTCTGGGTAAAAGAACTGAAAAACCATTTGGTCTGCTTCTGATTAGGCTTTGGGCTGGAGTAGTACCCAGATTAAGAGACCACATAGCATTCAAATAGGGCCTTGGTTCAGACTTCCAGATAGTATTAAAGACTATTCATTTATCAGGAATGTACTGATTACTTACCTCCTTTCTGAAGCTGTGGCTAAAGTAGCCAGCTGGTGGAGGATTTAGGTTTTTTGGGACCTTAACCACATCTCTTTCTTCTGAGAACCAACCCGTCCTTGATAGTTTTTATGTGGAGTCAACCCAGTGAATAAGTCATCTAATTAATGAAATTCATGCATGAAAGGTAATAAGTACTGAAGGCAGATTTGGCTTTATTACCTAGCCAAGGATTGGGCCTATTGTGAGGACTTATTGGTGTATTTTTGAGATCAATGCTGTGTCCTGGGATTACAAATTATGTCAGTATGATTTGGGATCATTTGTAAATTTTACTATGCACTTAGCTCATTCACTCCTTTCAAAAGGGACACTTTGTTGTATTTATACAACCATATCAGTCAGTGCCAGTTCTGAAATTATTAGTCTTCTGGAAAATTCAGGAGTTTTTAAACTAAATTTAAAACATCATTTTTCAAGCCAATTAAACATTTTCCTCTTTTCCTCCTCCAATATTTCTTTATGTACTGAGTATAATTAATATTAGTTAATTGACACCTCACTTTACTAAGTCAAAGAAACAATTCAGGAGTGCAACAGGGAGCTATTATTTAAGAACAGATACAGACCTCAAGGAGCTTGGAATCCAAATGATAACATAAGAAATAAGTTTAGTTATTTAAACATCATTAATAGGAACTTATGGATAGGGAACAAAGGTCTTAGGACTGAAGTTCTAGGAATGATTTCTATTTTTAAATGTCTTTAGCAGTTGCTAAAATATTGTTTGAAAACCTTATTTAAGATTAATTTTTTTGGGAAAGGCATATATCACTGATTGCTGTGTTTTAGAATGTGCTATGTGTAAAGGGACAGAACGTAAACCTTTAAAATCTTACATTTTTAATAGCATCTAGTATTTATATCATGCTTTATAATTTACTGCTTTCATTCCCTTACTCATGTAGTCTGTACACCCATGCTGCAAATAAGATATTACATCTCTTTTGTAAAAATGGGGAAGAAACTAAAGCTGAGAGGTTAAGTGGAAAAGCAAAGGTCACAGCAAACAAGTTTCACAGAGCTTTAGCCCCAGTCTTCCTATCTACAGTCTGTGCTAGTCCTACTGTCTTCTGCTGCTAATGTTTTAATTAGTGTAATTGACCTTGTTGTCAAATACAAGAAATCCACACTTTGCACAGTAATAGCACAGAACTGTAAAAATGATCATGCCAGCTGAATGTGTGCAATGAAAAAATTAAAAATGTTCCATGACTTGTACATTTTTGTTAAAATGTTAAAAACGTTGTTGTAATTATATAGGGAAATATATAGGGAAATAAAAAAACTAACATTTACTGCACTATAATTTAAATCATTAGGCATTAAAATTCTTTTTGTTAAAAAAAAAAAAAAGTATCCAGAGTAGTTTTTGAATACTACTTACCTTCTTGTATAACCTATGATACAGAGTGAGCATCTTCACTATGCCTTAGCCAGTGGTTATACTCCTTTCTAGATTTGGATCAGCTTCCAACATTTGATCCTTTCTCTTTTTTACAGTTTTTTTTTTTTTTTAAGATTTATTTATTTGAGAGAGAGAATGAGAGAGAGAAAGCGCGTGTGCACATGAGGGGGAGGGTCAGAAGGAGAAGCAGACTCCCTGCTGAGCAGGGAGCCCGATGCGGGACTCGATCCAGGGACTCCAGGATCATGACCTGAGCCCAAGGCAGTCGCTTAACCAACCGAGCCACCAGGCACCTTCCTTTCTCTTTTAATGTTAGAAAATATTTCAGAGTTCCCTTAATCTGAAGATTTTCACCAGGGTCACTTTCTCTCATTTATGTCAATAACTTTGCTTTCAGTAAGTTCCATCCATTGCATATCTAGAGTCTCTGAACCACCCCACCATTAAAGTTGCCATGATCAGCTAGTTCCTCCATAACTCCACTTACACTGGATTTGATTTTTACATTCCAGAGTTAGCACTTTGCATTCCTTTACTGTGCTTTTATCTTTCTTGCTCAAATCCCTCTGTTGAATATCTGTCCTTGTAAAATGTCGTGTAGGTCCATCTCTGGGAGATGAGGCAACACAACTGTACATTTGCTGCCAATGCAGGAATTCGGTAACAGATGCACAGTGATCGATCACTGTGATTAGTCACTAGTCATGATGTACCTTTGTTTCCCTAGTGATTTGCGGACTGAAGAGTTAGCAGGGAAGTGTATACTTTATGCAGTTACTCACGGTTAATATACTGTGGTAAATGAAACTTGAATCTTGTTTTTAGGGGACTGGTAGTATTTAACTATACTATGGAATCTGAAATTTGTGTTTTTCGGAATAGTACAAAGGAAAATGTGCTTGCATTTGAGCCTATGATACTTGAGAGACCGCTAGCTGCAATCAGGGTCCTGAATGGATGGGAATTTAGATAGGGAAGGGGAAATTCTGTTGAACAGGGAGGAGAGTTGCAGCTGCAGGGAGAGACAAGGGGGTGGATGCCTTGACTTAGGTCAAGGGTATGACACAAGTCTACAGAAAGAAGGGCAGACTGGAAGCTGACTACAGGCTGACTTCACTTGCTTCACAATTTTGTCTTACACAAAATGCCACAGTTATTAGAAAATCTAATTTTTGAACTGGAGAAAACACATTAAAACTGTGTCCTTAAAAATGAGTAAATAAATTAATACAGAACATCTTTTTGATCATCTAGGTTCCAGAAGGAACACATACCTGTAAAAGATTTGAATATGATGAAAGGGAAGAAAGCAAAAAAGTGAAATTCCTTTTACATGTCAGTCCTTTTTCTCAGGAGGTGATAACTGCTGGTAGCATTTCAATGGCCATTATTATTTTCAGTCTGCCTTATCACTTACATTAGTTTAATGCCAAGTATGATATTACATGATACTTACTACAATTATATATATGTTTAAGATACATTTTCTATATACATACATTTTTAAGATAATTTTTCTATGAAGAAAATGATGAATTCAACCTATTGCACTTAGAAAAGACAAAGCCATGCTTCTATTGCTGTTGAGTGGGTATCAGTGGTGAGTCATTAGAAAATTAAAATAAAGACTTTTTCCAGGAACCAAATTTTGCTAGTTTACCCGTAAAAGGATGCATTTCAGACTACTTGGTTTTTTTTGAGATGGGTTTCTGAACTGAAAATCTCTCTCATTCATACTAACCTTAAAAAATTTTTAAAAAAGGAATATATTTTAACCCAGATATTGTATAAGCCTCCAATTTGCCAGAAAAATAATGTGGTCATCTTAGAGGTAAATTTTTCTCACTTTTCAAAACTAAACATGTTGAAACATATAAGGATGTTTTGATATTACTTATGTGTAAGAGTACTACTCGTACTACTTAAATGTAAAATGAAATGCACATATCTAGCGCTGAGCTTTAGACATAAACCCATAACTTTGAAACTCCTATGCCCCTCCCTACGCTACTCCTAAAATAGAACCATTGTCTTGAATTTTTGGCTTTATTCTCTTTTCTTTGGGGTTTTTAACACAAGTATTTGAATTCTAAATCATACCTAATTTGTTTTTGCACATTTTTGAAATGTATATCAATTTTATGCCGTAAAATTTTGTTAGATTTTTTTTCTTTTGCCTAACATTTTGCTTATTTAACCATGATAGTTTTTGTCGTATTTTATTCTTCATTTGTAATGCCGTATAGTAAGCCATTAGAGGAATATACTACAATCCATTTATCATTTCTTCTGGAAATAGACATTTGAAGTGTTTCCTATTTTTGAGCTACTTTAAGGATTTTTTTGCATGTGTTTTCTGGTGTACATGTACCAGAATATTCCTGAGATTTACTCCAAGAAGAGGAATTCCTGGGTCACAGAGGTTATGCAAATCCTCATTTTATTTGGGTAGTCCTTCCTTTGCTTTTTCAGAGTGATTATATGAATTTACCTTTCTAGTAGCTATACATTGGAATTCCCCTTTCTGAGCACCTTGCAAAGGTGGACATGAAATTATATTTCACTGTGGAATTAATTTACATTTGGCCCAGTTGGCATTGGCCTTCTTTAAAGGGTTAGAGGTGCCCTCCTATTTGGCAGTTATAAAGTCATTGACCTTAGTGAGAGCAGATTCAGAGAAGTGGTGGGAATAGATGAGGGAGGATATACATTAAGGTCACAGTTTTCTCAGTAAGATAAGGTGTCATTTTGTCTCCTGTGAACACAAGGGTGAGGAGGCCTCGGAGGCTGGCAAAGGTTTTGAGTAGCTGAGAGACTTTGGAAGATTAAGGACCTTGTTAAATTGTTCCTCATCGGGCCTCATTTATTCATTAAGCATTACTTTTTTTTTTTTTTTAGTTGAAAACACGTAAAATTAGGCATTGGAAAGGAGCAAGTGAATAAGACTCAGTCCTGGTTCCAAAGAAGCCTTAGTGAGAAAGTGAGATGTGTAAATAAATAATTATGCAATGAGATGCTTGCTATACTCAAGATTCTACTCAGTACAGCAGGAGGACAGGAAGAAGTTATTGGCTCTGAGAGAATAAACAAGAAAGGCCTCATGAGTGACAGACAAGTAGGGACATTCAGCAGAGGACATTGTGCTTAGAGTGATCTGAGTTCATTGTTTCTGAGGGACAGGCCACTAGAGATAATGTAGGAAGGCAAAGACTAACGAAGTAGGTTTCTACATTAAGGATCTAGGAACTTATATTTTGAACAGTGTAGTGGCATCGGAAGTGTTGTTTTGTTTTTAAGTTTTTTTTTTGTTTTTTTTTTTTTTTTACTATTTTTAGAGGAGTTTTAAAATCACATCAAAATTGAACAGTACAGAGAGTTCCATCTACCCCTTGCCCCCACACATGCTTCAGAAGTTTTTAAGCAGTGTCATGATGGCCATGCTCAAAAAGCTAGTTAACAATGCTACAGGAGATGGGAGCAGGAGGAGACAGGAAAATAAGTTAGGAGATTGAATCTAGGAGGTAGCATTAATGGGATCTGGTGACCAAGTAAGGGAGGAGGAAGATTTTTTACTTCCTGCTTCCAAGAAAATATAATTTACGTAGTTTGTGTGTGAGAACAATTTAATGCTAAGTTTGGGGCAGTTTCTTTCATTTTTTCAAGTGTTCAAAAGAAGTTCCAAAAAACCAAACTAACAGTAAATAGTGAAATATCAATCTTATCATCTCATGCCATAATGAACCAGGTTTTATTTAGATAACTCTAGAGTTTCGTCTGCCATATGTGAGTAAAATCAAAACAATACTGCTTTTATAGAATTAAAAATCGGTGTGACAGTGGTCATTATATAAGGTCTGTGAAATTGCTAGTCAAGGGAAGTAAATAATAAAAATATTCTGATCTCAAAAATAA
>NC_138371.1:123653606-123677735 GCF_054177405.1 Leptonychotes weddellii | reverse complement strand
CAATCTTATCATCTCATGCCATAATGAACCAGGTTTTATTTAGATAACTCTAGAGTTTCGTCTGCCATATGTGAGTAAAATCAAAACAATACTGCTTTTATAGAATTAAAAATCGGTGTGACAGTGGTCATTATATAAGGTCTGTGAAATTGCTAGTCAAGGGAAGTAAATAATAAAAATATTCTGATCTCAAAAATAATATGGGGTTCATGTCATTTCATAGATGCATGCACTTACATCCTTACAATCCTTTTCTGATCAAAATTCATTTTAAGATTCTAAGAAGTTATTAAAGAATTTGATTACATTTTTCTTGGGTGATATATCATGGCACATTAGGATAAGGAGAACTAATTGATGCATTATTTGTTAAATAGAAAAGCTGGAAAGATATCTTTGACAAGATAATTCTTAACAAAAGAATGTGTAAGAAACTATTCTGATATTAAATTCACAAAGCACAATCTCATGCCTAAACTGAAATAACAGTAAGAAAATTTAAAGGGGAATAGCATTCCATGAACTGGACATCTTTTTACTAACAAGCTCATCTGCAGTTCTCTGACTAATCTCTATAGTAACAATACCCAAACACAGTCTAAAATCCTCAAAGAAAAATTGTGCTCAGCATGGCTTTATTTTCAAGTGAACATTGCTGTTATAGGCTGGATGTTAGCTGAGGTGGTTCTGTCATTTAAATGTAACTAAAATTGGCTTTAGTTCCTTTCTCAAGTCCTGTGGGGTATTTTGTGCCAGTCCCATGATTTCTGCAGATTACGGTGCTTTATGTTTTCTGATTATGTCTATTTCTAAAATCTTGTCTACTCCTACGATTGTCCTCTTTTCTCTGTCACACCAGCCCTGAAGTAGCACAGATGTTTTTCTATAGGGATTAGTTCATCAAACAAAATCCCACTGATACATTTGTATATGCAACAAACTTTACTGAAGTTTTGTGGTTTATATCACAACAATACATAATGACCTTAAATTGAATATTAGACATCCCTGTTTTGTGTAAATTGTTTTAGTTCTCCTGTGACTAGGAATTGCTCATTGGCTACTCTTTTCTGAGGGCTCCAGCTTCCTGACATTTTGCTTGGTTCTCTCTTCCTCAAGACTGTGCTCATCTATATCTACCCTACTTCAGTACTTTGTTCCCTTTTCTAGTGGCAGTGGTGAGTTAGGGTTTTGCCCAAGAATTGCTATTCTCTTTGTTTGATTAGATAGAGTAATTTAGCCTTTTCCCCTTTTCTACTCCAAGGCACTTTGGCATATCCAAAGACCCATTTATGTGCTAAGTACATAAAGGGCTCTGCTACTCAGTCTCTGTTTTTGGCCATACAGCCGTGGTGGATTCAAATTCCACTATGTCCTTTCTCCCATCCCTACCAGTTGAAGGAAGGGAGCACTAGAAAAATTTATTTCCCTCAGATACAAATTATGCCACGCCTCTTAAAGAGGTGGCATTCCACTTAAATTTTACTCTACTCTTTTTTTTTTTTTTTTTAAGGGGAGGAAGCCCATGTACCTCAGATGGATGCTCATTTGAGGGAACCAAGACCAATCTGTACGACCAGAGGGCATCTAGTTTACGATATTAAGGCCTGTAATATGTTCACATTCAAAAATCATTCCTACCAGTTATACAAATGTTATTTTCTCATTTACTCAAAAGGGCAAGAGTTCAGGCACAAGTTTGGTATAGCCAATAGAAACAGTGACTCTCAAGGGCCCACAGTAAGGAGATTCTTCTGTAAGAATGCTATGAATTGTGTAAGACTGTTGAATCACAGACCTGTACCTCTGAAACAAATAATACATTATATGTTTAAAAAAAAAAAGATAGTAGGAAGGGAAAAATGAAGGGGAAATCGGAGGGGGAGACGAACCATGAGAGACTATGGACTGTGAGAAACAAACTGAGGGTTCTAGAGGGGAGGGGGTTGGGGGGATGGGTTAGCCCGGTGATGGGTATTAAAGAGGGCACTTACTGCATGGAGCACTGGGTGTTATATGCAAACAATGAATCATGGAACACTACATCAAAAACTAATGATATAATGTATGGTGATTAACATAACATAATAAAAAAAGAATACAGTTCTTCACATTTGCTTTTTCTTTCCTTCTAAAAGTTCTATTGAGCTATATTTACATACTATACAATTCATACATTTAAAGTGTACACAAGATAGGAAACACAAATCTAGATAAGGCATAGAAATGATTCATTTCATTTCTCCAGAACTTCCTTCATTTTTCCCACTAACAAGCAAAGTAATTGACACGTAAGTGTCCATATTGAAAATACTGAACAGACCCACATATTCCACTATATTATTTTTAAAATAATAGTTATATTAAGATATTCATGTTCCATAAAATTTACCTTTTAAAAGTATATCATTTAGTGGGTTTTAATATGTTCACAGTTCAGACATTACCATTTTTTAGCTTTAGAACATTTTCTTTGCCACCAAAAGGAAGATCATAACCATTAGTAGTCATATTACACTCCCCACATGCCATTTCCTCTGGTAACTACTGATCTACTTTTGGCCTCTATGAATTTACATATTCTGGATATTTCATACAAATGGAATCATATATGGTCTTTGGTGACTGGCTTTTTTCACTTAGGGTAGTGTTTTCAAGATCCATATTATAGCCTATGCCAGGAATTTTTTCCTTTTTATTGCTAAATAACATTCCATTGTGTATATATATATACTACATTTTGTTTATCCATTTATCGATTGATTAACATTTCTCTACATCCATGCCAATCCTTATTACTGTCATCTTAGTGGGTGTTAAATGGTATTTCACTATGCTTTTTATCTGCATTTCCCTAATGATTAATGATGCTCAGCTTTTTATGTGCTTGTTAACTATTTTAAGTCTTGTTTGGAGAAATGTCTATACACAGACTTTGTCCATGTTTTAATTGAGTTGTCTTTTTTATTGAGTTATAAGAGTTTTTATTTTTTTATTTTTATTTTTATTTTTTTTTTTAAAAGATTTTATTTATTTGACAGAGAGAGAGACACAGCAAGAGAGGGAACACAAGCAGGGGGAGCGGGAGAGGGAGAAGCAGGCTCCCCGCTGAGCAGGGAGCCTGATGCGGGGCTCGATCCCAGGACCCTGGGACCATGACCTGAGCTGAAGGCAGACGCTTAGTGACTGAGCCACCCAGGTGCGCCTATAAGAGTTTTTATATATTCTAGATATAGAACTATATATAATATCTATAGTTGTATATATAAATGCTATCTATATTAGATACACATCCTCTATCAAGTATGCTTTGCAAAAATTTTTTCCCATCATGGGTTGTCGTCTTTGTTTTTGATATTTCCAAAATCTTTTTTTAATTATTATTGAAATATAATTGACATACAATGTTATATTAGTTTCGGGTGTACAACATAGTGACTCAAAAATTCTATACACTGCATTTAGCATAATAACTTCAGGGTCTATCCATGTTGTCACAAATGGCAAGATTGCATTCTTTTTTAATGGCTAAGTAATATTTGTGTGTATGTGTGTGTGACATCTTTATTCGTTTTTTTTAATTATCAATTAGCCAACATATAGTACCTCATTAGTTTTTGAGGTAGTGTTCAACGATTCATTAGTTGTGTATAACACCCAGTGCTCATCACAACACCTGCCCTTCTTAATACCGTCACCTGGTTACCCCATCTCCCCCACCCCAGCCGTAACCCTCAGTTTGTTTGCCAGAGTCCAGAGTCTCTCATGGTTTGTCTCCCTCTCTGATTTCTCTTTTAAGTTCCTTGATGCTATCCTTTGCAGCACAAAAGTTTTAAATTTTAAATCTAATTTATGTTTTATTTTGTTGCTGGTGCTTTGGGGATTATATCTAAGAATCCATTGTTTAATACAAAGTCATGGAGATTTATGCCTATGATCCTCAGAGTTTTACAGTATTAACCCTTACATTTAGGTTTTTGACAGTTTTTAGTTGATCTTTTAATATCTAATCTTTCTCCCACTCACTTGCCTTAGCATTCTGGTCAGAAATTACTTAATTATAAAAATGAGATTTTATTTCTTAACTCTTTTTTTATACAGATCTACATATCCTCATGCCAATACCACACTGTCCACTCTCTTTATTACTATAGATTTGAAGTAGGTTTTCAAACTGGAAATTGTGAATCTTTCAACTTTATTCTCCATTTGAAAGACTGTTTGGCTGTTTTGGATCCCAGAATTATCCTTTATGTCTCAGAATCAGCTTGTAATCTTGGCAAAGAGGTTAGCTGGACTTTTGACAAATATTATATTGAATCTGTAGTTCAGTTTGGAGAGTATTGTCAGATTAACATTGTCTTCAATTCCAGGAACATGGAATTGGTTTACATTTATTTAGGACTTTAATTTTCTTGCAAAAATATATATTTTTTAATTTTTCAGTATATAGGCTTTGCACTTTTTTGTTAAACCTAAGTATTCTTTTTGATGCTGTTGTAAATTTTTTTAAATTTCATTTTCAGGTTAATTGCAAGGATATAGAAATAACATTGATTTTGTATATTGGTCTCTTATCCTGCAACTTTGCTGAACTCCTTTCTTCTAATTTTTAATGGATTGCTTTCCTTAGGATTTTCTGTAGATTACATCTTCTGAGAATAGAGATAAGTTTTTCATTTCCCATGGATGTCTTTTTTTTCTTCCTCATTGTCATAGCTAGACCCTCTAGTACAAAGTTGAATAGAAATGGCAAAAGTGGATATCCTTGTCTTGTTCCTGGTCTTGGGGAAAAGTATGAAATATTTCACCTGATGGTATTAGGTATACGTTTTTCATAGGTTTTATCAGACTAAGGAAGTTTCCTGTTATTTCTAGTTTATTGAGCATTTTTTTTGGTCGTAAAAGGGTGTTGAATTTTGTCAAGTGTTTTTTTTTTCTTCTGTACTTGTTGATATGATCGTGTGTTTTGCCCTTTATTGATAAGAAGTTTTACAGTAATTGATTTTTGGATGTTAAGACAACCTTGCTTTACTGAGATAAATTCCACATGGTCATGGTGCATAGTCCTTCTTATGAGTCTTCATCTGTAAGAGATTTTTGGACTATGGGTTTCTTGTTTGGTTTTGTTGGTTGGTTGGTTGGTGGGTTGGTTTTTGTCAATACTTACTTTTTAAGCAGGTTTCAGAGTTGAGGATAATGAAAGCTCATGTGCAGCTGTTAAGATGTTAAGTCCTACCTCTGGCACCCAGGTTACTCACACATTCGATAATTTACTGTGACTCTACTATCTTACTTCTGTTCTAAGCTTTGGGAATATAGTAGTGAATAATGGAAGATTTCTCCTCTCAAGGAACTTAATAAACAACATAGTATAAAATAAAATATTTAAAGAAATGAATATAAATAAATGTGTTATGTCAAGTGTAATAAGTGATTAAAAGACAAAGTATAGTAAGGGAAAAAAGTGAAGAAGTTGGGAGGAGATCTTAGATAGGTTTATTAAGGAAGTCTTTTTGATAAGGTATCATGTAGTAGAGACCTGAATGAAGTGAAGTCAAGAGTCATGTAGACATTTGGGGATAGAATTCTCCAGACAGAAGAAATAGCAAGTGCAAAATCTGAGGCAAAGGCATGCCTGATGTGTTTGAAGATTAAAAAGAAGCTCTTAAAGCTGGAGTGGAGTCATCAATTAGGATTATGTCCTGCTACACAGAACTGAAAGCTGCATTTACAGTGGCTTAATCAAATAGAAGTTTTAGTTGCATCATGTAAAAGAGGCTAATATGAAGCCTCATGATACCGTCAGGAACCCAGATTCTTTTTAGGTTTTCCCTGCACCAGTCTATAAAGCTTCAATGCACATGTTTGTGATTTTGAGATGACTGGTCCACTCCTATTTTCCCTTTTAGCTTTCAGGTAGAAAGAAAGGGAAAGATGAAGAGCCAAAGGCCACATGCCAGCTGAATCACTTCCTTTAATAGTTATATTTTTTTCATTCTGGAAAACTGCCCAGAAACTTCTGTTTATTGGCCACAACTGTATCACATGAACACCCCTAGGTGCAAAGAAAGCTATATATGGCCATGTGACCAATGAAGTATTTTAGCTGGGAAAATTACTAACCCTCCAACATTGGAATACTTCCAGGAGGAAAAAAAGGGGGATAATAGATACTAAGTAGGCAGTTAGCAGTCTCTGCCCTATGAGGTCACAAATGTAGTGGGAACTAGATAATGTATGAGCATATAAATTAAGTCTAGGTCTTTGTATTTCACTGAGATGAAAATCTTTAGAAATTTTTGTGCAGATGTGTTACATGGTATGATTTAGATACTGTTTTAGTTTTGGGTCACCTAGATGCAAGCCTTAGACAAAGTTTTATATACAGGAAATGTATCTGAAAAGTAAGCAGGAGTGTGGGACCAGAAAGAAGTAAACTAGGAAAGGAAGGAAATTCTCTTGGCCATGACTGAACAGAGAACTAAAGCCATGAAGATGGGAAGCTTTGCACAAGAGGTATACAATATAATATACCCCTTCCACCACTCAGATCATGCTCTCTATTAAGTGCAATCCATCACACACTTCTCAAGGTGGGTGCTAACCAACAGCTACAAAAATAGAATGTAAAATCGTTTATGGAAACAGCTACAGTCTTTTTGGCTACAATTGCTTCCAAGGTTGAAGTTCATATTCATCATCTTCCTACTTAATCATCTATCCTGGAGTTCTCTTACCCTCATACAGCATTTCAGCCAGTCTGTGTTGTTTATATAGTGAGGTAATTCAGATCTTCATCTCAAGACAACTGAACCTTAATTACTTGTCTCTATTTGAACTATTAATGCTACAGTTGCCTTATTGCCATTATTTCTGATCATGAAATCAGCAAGAAACATTCAGTTGAATACTCAGTTCCAAACTTCTCTTTTCTGCCCTCGTTACGTAGATGCCACGCTATGTTACGATAATTAAGGTTTGTTAACTCTGCCATTATAGTAACTCCTTTCTTTTTTTTCTGTTTTAATTTTTTATTTAAAGTCTAGTTAGTTAACATATAATGTAATATGAGTTTCAGGAGTGGAATTTAGTGATTCATCACTTATATATAACATCAGTGCTCATCACAAGTGCCTTCCTTAATACCATCACCCATTTAACCCTTCCCCCACCCACCTCCCCTCCGGCAACTCTCATTTGTTCTCTCTAGTTAAGAATTTCTTTTATGGTTTGCTCCCTCTCTTGTTTGTTTGTTTGTTTTCCTTTCCCCCTATGTTCATTTGGTTTGTTTGTTAAATTTCACATATGAGTGAAATCATCGTATTTGCCTTTCTCGGACTTATTTCTCTGAGCATAATACTCTAGCTTCATCCATGTCACTGCAAGTAGCAAGATTTCATTCTTTTTATGACTTAGTAATATTCCATCACACACACACACACACACACTCACACACACACACATACACGCCATCTTCTTTATCCATTAATTTCATCAGTTGATGGATACCTGGGGGCTCTTTCCATAATTTGGCTACTGTTGATAATGCTGCTATAAATATCAGGGTGCATGTGCCCCTTCAAATCAGTATTTTTGTATTTTTTTGTGTAAAAACCTAGTAGTGCAATTGCTGGGTTGTAGGGTAGTTTTATTTTTGAGGAACCTCCAAACTTTTCCAGAGTTGCTGTACCAGTTTGCACTCCCACCAACTGTATGAGCGGGTTCCCCTTTCTCTGCATCCTCATGAACATCTGTTGTTTCCTGTGTTGTTAATTTTAGCCATTCTGACAAGTGTGAGGTGGTATCTCATTGTAGTTTTGATTTGTATTTCCCTGATGATGAGTGATGTTGAGCATCTTTTCATAGGTAACTCCTTTATTATTCCTTTCTTTGACCATTCACTGGCCTGAGGAGGATAGAATGACAGAGTGGTGATTGTAGCTTTAAATTCGGTGGAATCATTACTCTATTCCTTTGCTGGAAACATTCCCCAATTGGGAATCGGACTTCTAATCCAACAGAGCCTAAATTTGTTGTGACTGGAAGCACACAATTTTCAAGCAGGTCACTTACATGACGTTACGCTGGGGGTTGATGCCTCTTCATTCCTCAGTATACTATAAATCTACATATGCTAAATACTGGGCATACATTCCCTAGTTTGTTCAGTGCATATACTGCATCCCGGAAAAAAGCACCCCACAGAGTATTTTCCCTGAGCTGACATATTAGCCAAACTTCAAATAGTCTCAGGCAAGACTTTTTCTTCTCCTTCAGTTGATTATAGGGAATGCCTCAGGAAGAATTGGTGTGAGGGGAGTGAGAGACATTTGAGGCAGGTAACAGAAATTGAACAACAAATTTATGTAATTTGTGCCCCTTGGCCCTCAGGAAACCTATTCCTGAGCATACCACTTGCAGCATACATGAATTCGTTGTGTTCTCCAACCTTATGCCTGCTTGGATTTGGTAGTATCAATTCATGATAGCCATGTGATCTTGTACTATCACATGTTTTATGTTTAGATGCTCAGTAGCCCATCAGGCGTTGCTTGTCAAAGAGAAGTATTTTCCTGTGACAGAGGACACAGCTTTGTTCTAGAAGTCCAGGGGTCTGCACTCTGGCTTTATTGGGGGCATGCCACACATAGATAGCATCACCACAAATAATTTTACTAACATTTTATCTGCTGGGTCATATGGTCTACATGCCAAGGTCACTTGGAGCAGTGCCACTCAAAACTGATAGCATTCCGAGTTACAGAAGTATGACTAAATGTGGTATGTGTTGTCTCTAAAACCCCAAAAGGACCCCAATGAGGCTTCCTTTTCTTAGTAATAGGAAAGGCAACAACTTGTTTTATTTATTTATTAGAGAGAGAGTGTACAAGCAGGGGGAGCGGCAGAGGGAGAAGCAGAAGCAGACTCTCCACTGAGCAGGGAGCCTGATGCAGGGCTCAATTCCAGGAGCCTGGGATCATGACCTGAACCGAAGGCAGATGTTTAACTGACTGAGCCACCCAGGCCCCAAAAACTTGTTTTAAACCATAGGTGTGCTGTACCAGTATGCCTCAGAAAATTGGACTTCTAGAAACTTCTGTCATAAATTCTTTTAAGTTTTTATTTTAATTCAAGTTAGTTAACACAGTGTTATATTAGTTTCAGGTGCACAATATAGTGATTCATTAATTTCCTACCTCACCTGGTGCTCATCATAAGTACACTCCTTCATCCCCATCACCTATTTAACCCATCCCTCTCCACTCTCCCCTTTAGTAATCATTAGGTTGTTGTCTATAGTAGTCCCATTCTTGATTTCTCTCTTTTTTTTTTTTCCCTTTGCTGATTTGTTTCTTAAATTCCACACGAGTGAAATCATGGTATTTGTCTTTCTCTGACTGACTGACTTTGCTTAGCATAATACTTTCTAGCTTCATCCGTGTCAGTCAATGGACACTTGGGCTGCTTCCATACTTTGGCTATTGTAAATAATGCTGCAGTAGATATCGGGGTGCATGTAGCTATTTGAATTTGTATCTTCATATTCTTTGGGTAAATACCCAGTAGTGCTATTCATGGATCATAGGGTAGTTCTATTTTTTAATTTTTTGAGTAGCTTCCATACTGTTTTCCACAGTGGCTGCACCAGTTTGTATTCCCACCAACAATGCAAGAGGGTTCCTTTTACTCCACATCCTCACCAACACCTGTTGTTTCTTGTGTTGTTGATTTTAGCCATTCTGACAGGTGTGAAATGATAGCTCATTGTAGTTTTGATTTGCATTTTCCTGACGGTAAGTGGTGATGAGCATCTTTTCATGTGCCTATTGGCCATCTGTATGTCTTCTTTGGAGAAATGTCTGTTCATGTCTTCTCATTTTTTAAATTGGATTATTCATTTTTGGGGTGTTGAGGGGTATAAATTCTTTACATGTTTTGGACACTTTATTGGGTATGTCATTTGCAAATATTTTCTTCCATTCTATAGGTTGCCTGTTGATTTAGTTGATTATTTCCTTTGCTGTGCAAAAGTTTTGCATTTTGATATAGTCCAATTTATTTTTGCTTTTGTTTCCCTTGCCTCAGGAAACCTATCTAGAAAAATGTTGCTACACCCAATGTCAAAGAAGTTACTGCCTGTGTTCTCTTTGAGAATTTTTATGGTTTCAGGTCTCACATTTAGGTCTTTAATCCATTTTTAAATTTATTTTCACATATGGTGTAACAAAGTGCTCTGGTTTCATTCTTTTGCATGTTGCTGTCCAGTTTTCCAATACCATTTGTTAGAGACTTTTTCCCATTGAATATTCTTTACTGCTTTGTTGAAGATTAAATGACCATATAGTTGTGGGTTCATTTCTAGGTTTTCTGTTTTGTTCCATTGATTAATGTATGTTTTTCTGTGTACCATACTGTTTTGATTGCTACAGCTTTGTAATATAATTTACAGTCCATAATTATGATGCCTCCAGCTTTGCTTTTCTTTCCCAAGATTGCTTTGGCTAATCCAGGTTTTTGTGGTTCCATACAAATTTTAGGATTGTTTGTTCTAGTTCTTTGAAAAATGCTGTTGGGGAGTGCCTGAGTGGCTCAGTTGTTAAGCGTCTGCCTTCGGCTCAGGTCCTGATCCCAGGGTCCTGGGATCAAGCTCTGCATCAGGCTCCCCACTCAGGGGAGAGCCTGCTTCTCCCTCTCCCACTCCCCCTGCTTGTGTTCCCTCTCTCACTGTGTCTCTCTGTCAAATAAATAAAATCTTAAAAAAAAAAAAATTGCTGTTGGTATATTGGTAGGGATTGCATTAAATGTGTAGATTTCTTTAGGTAGTATAGTCATTTTAACAATGTTTGTTCTTCAGATCCATGAACATCATCATCAATTTCTTTTAACAGTGTTTTCTAGTTTTTTTTTATTAGGTTTATTCCTAAGTGTATTATTATTTTGGGTGCAATTGTAAATGATATTGATTCCTTAATTTCTCTTTTTGTTGCTTCATTATTAGTGTATAGAAATGCAAAAGATTTCTGTACATTCATTTTGTATCTTGCAACTTCACTGATTTTTTTTTTTAACAGTTCTAGCAGGATTTGGGTGGAGTCTTTAGCATTTTCTTTATAGAGTATCATAGCATCTGCAATTAGAGTTTTACTTCTTCCTTACTGATTTGGATGCCTTTTAGTTCTTATTGTTGTCTGATTGCTGTGGCTAGAACTTCTAGTACTCTGTTGAATAAAAGTGGTGAGAGTGGACATTCTTGTCTTGTTTCTGGTCAGGAGGTTCAGCTCTCAGTTTTTCCCCCATTGAGGATGATGTTAGCTAAGGGTTTTTCATATATGGCCTTTATTATGTTGAGGTATGCTCCCTCCAAACCTACCTTATTGAGGGTTTTTATCATGAAGGGAGGTTGTACTTTGTTAAATGCTTTTTCTGTGTCTATTGAAATGATCATATGGTTCTTATCCTTTCTTTTATTGATGTGATGTATAACATTGATTTGTGAATATTGAACCACACTTGCATCCCAAGAATAAATCTCACTTGATCATGGTGAATGATTTTTTTTTTAACGTATTGTTGAATTCCATTTGCTGCTATTCTTTTGAGGATGTTTGCATCTGTGTTCATCAGGGATATTGCTCTGTAGTTCTCTTTTTTAGTAATGTCTTTATCTGGTTTGGTATCAGGTAATGCTGGCCTCATAGAATGAATTTGGAACTTCTCCTTCCTTTTCTATTTTTGGAGTAGTTTGAGTAGAATAGGTATTAACTCTTAGTTAAATGTTTGGTATAGAGTTCACCTGTGAAGCCATATGGTCCTGGACTTTTGTTTATTGGGAATTTTTTGATTAGTGATTTAGTTTCTTTGCTGGTTATCAGTCTGTTCAAATTTTATATTTCTTCCTGTTTCAGTTTTGGTAGTTTATATGTTTCTAGGAATTTATCCATTTCATCTAGCTTGTCCAATTTGTTGGCACATAATTTTTCATAATCTCTTATGATTATTTTTTCTGTGGTGTTGTAATTACTCCTTTATCATTTGTGATTTCATTTATTTGAGTCCTTTCTCTTTTTTTCTTGGTAAGTCTGGCTAAAGGTTTATCAATTTTATTTTTTCTTTTTCTTTTTTTTAATTTAAAGTTAGTTAACATATAGTATAGTATTGGTTTCAGGAGTATGTTTATTGATTATCACTTACATATAACACCCAATGCTCATCCCAATAGGTGCCTTCTTTAATACCCATCACCCATTTAACCCATTCCCCACACACCTCCCCTCCAGCAAACTTGTTTGTTGATCAATTTTACTGATTTTTTTTTCAAAGAAACAGCTCCTGGTTTCATTGATCTATTCTATTGCTTTAGTTCATATATCATTTATTTCTGCTCTAATCTTTGTTTTGTTTGTTGTTATTTTTCTAGTTCCTTTAGTTGTAAGGTTAGGTTTTTCATTTGAGATTGTTCTTGCTTCTTGAGGTAGGCCTGTATTGCTATAAACTTCCCTCTTAGAACTGCTTTTGCTGCATCCCATAGATTTGGGACTGTTGTGTTTTCATTTTCATCTGTCTCCATATATTTTTTTAAATTTCTTCTTTGATTTATTAGTTGACCCATTCATTGTTCAGTAGCATGTTATTTAACCTCTATTTGTGTTCTTTCCAGATTTTTTCTTGTGGTTGATTTCTAGTTTCCTAGCATTGTGGACAGAAAAGATTCATGGTATGCCTTTGATTTTCTTGAATTTGTTAAGGCTTCTTTTGTGAGCTAATATGTGATCTATTCTGGAGAATGTTCCATGTGCACTTGAAAAGAATGTGCATTCTACTGTTCTAGGGTGGAATTTCTGAATATATGTGTTAAAGCCATTTGGTCCATCATGTCATTCAAAGTCATTGTTTCCTTGTTGATATTCTGTTTAAATGATCTATCCATTGATGTAAGTGGGGTTTTAAAGTCCGCTACTATTATTATATTATTATTGATCAGTTCCTTTGTTATTAACTGCTTTGTGTATTTGGGTACACCTATGTTGGGTACATAAATATTTACAATTGCTATATCTTCTTCTTGGATTGTCCTCTTTATTACTATATAATGCCTTTCTTTGTCTCTTGTTACAGTCTTTGTTTTAAAGTCTATTTTGACCAATGTAAGTATTGCTACTCCAGCTTTTTTTTTTTTAAGATTTTATTTCTTTATTTGACAGAGCACAAGCAGGGGGAACTGTAGGCCAAGGGAGAGGCTAAGCAGGGAGCCTGATGTGGGGCTCGATCCCAAGACCCTGCAATCATGACCTGAGCGAAAGGCAGACACTTAACTGACTGAGCCACCCAGGCACCCCTCCAGCTTTCTTTTGATGTCCATTTGCATGGTAAATGTTTTTCCATCTTCTCACTTTCAATCTGCAGGTGTTTTTACATCTAAAATGAGTTTCTTGTATGTAGCCTACGAATGGGTCTTGTTTGTTTTTTGTTGTTTTGTTGGTTTTTGTTTGTTTGTTTTTTATCCATTCTGTCACCCTATGTCTTTTGGAGCATTTACTCCATTTACATTCAGAGTAATTAGTGATAGATATGTACTTATTGTCATTTTATTATTTGTGGTTATTTCTGAAGATACTCTTTGATCCTCTAGTCTTTCTCTCATGGTTTGCTTATTTTCCTAGTGATATATTTAGATTTCTTTCTCTTTATTTTTGCCATATGAATTAGTGGATTTTTATACATGGTTATCATTAGGTGTGTTCTTACCATCTTCTGCATATAGCAGTCTGTATTAAGTGGATGGTTATTTAACCTTGAACCCATTCTTTTCTCATCTCCTCCCACATTTTAGGTATATGTAATTATATTTTATATGCTTTTTTGTGAGTTCCTTGACTGACTGTTTACAGCCATAGTTCTTTTTACCACTTTTTTGTTTTTTACTTTTCATGCTCTCACTTTTGGTCTCTTTTGCACGCAAAGAGTACCCTTTATTTCTTGCAGGGCTGGTTTAGTAGTCATGTGTTCCTTCAGTTTTTGTTTGGGAAACTTTTGATCCCTGCTTCTCTTCTGAATGATAGCCTTGCTAGATAGAGTATTCTTGGCCACAGATTGTTCCCATTCAGCACTTTGAATTTATCATGCCACTCTCTTCTGGCTTACAAAGCTTCTGTTGAAAAATCTTCTGCTAGCCTTATGGGCTTCCCTTGTAAGTTACTGACTTATTTGTCTTGATGCTTTTAATTTTTTTCTTCTTTATCACTATATTTTGTAAATTTAATTACAATGTGTCTTGGTATGGGTCTGCTTTTTTTTTTTTTTTAAGATTTTATTTACTTATTTGTCAAAGAGAGGGAGAGGGAGAAACAGGCTTCCTGCTGAGCAAGGAGCCAGATGTGGGACTCAATCCCAGGACCCTGAGATCATGACCTGAGCTGAAGGCAGTTGCTTAACTGACTGAGCCATCCAGGTGTCCTGGGTCTGCTTTTTTCGGTTTTGTTGGAGGTTCTCTGTGCCTCTTAGATCTGGATATCTGTTTCCCCAGATTAGGGAAGTTTTCAGCTATTACTACTTCAAATAATTTTTCTGCCCCCTTTTCTCTCTTCTTCTGCTTTTGGGACTCCTAAAATACAAATGTTCCTGCATTTAATAGGGTCACTGAGTTCTCTAAGTTTATTCTCATTTTACATAACTCTTTTTTCTCTCTTTTGTTCAGCTTGGTTATTTTCCATTACTCTGTCGTCTAGGTCACTAATTTGTTCCTCTGCTTCTTCCATCCTGCTGTTCATTCCATCAAGAGTGTTTCTTGTTGCATTTATAAGACCTTTATGTCTGCTATGTTATTCCTTATTTCTGATGCCTTCCACTCTCTTTTCAAGTCCAGTGAGTATCCTTATAATCATTACTTTAAATTCTCTATCAGGCATGTTACTCAGATCTGTTTCACTTAGATCTCTGGCCATGGCCTTGTCCTGGTCTTTCATTTGGGATAAATTTTTCAGTCTCCTTATTTTGTCTGCCTCTCTGTTTCTCTGTGTTAAGGAAATCAGCGATGTCTTCTGTTTTTGAAAGTAGTGACTTTATGAAGAAGAGGTCCTGGAGTGTCCTGCAGTGCAGTATCCCCTGTTCACCAGAACCTGTCACTTTAGGAAAATATCCTATGTGTTTCTTATGCTCTGCTGTTGTGTCTGAGTCACTTTTCCTTTCCATGCAGTTGTCTGCACTGACACTCTACCTGTTATGGGCTATGCTTGCTTTCTGTGGTATTAGTGGGTCTCAGGCAAGCCAGCTCTGAGGGGTGGGAACTTGAGAGCAGGGCATAAGTGTTGGCAAAACTTGTATGGGCCACTAGTCCTATGCCAGTTCCCTCAAAGCACTGCAGTGGCTGAGAGCTGCGTGGGGGTTACTGGGGCCCCAGGGCTGGGTGTGGCACAAGTGCAACTTTAACAAAATTTGCCCTGAGCCCGGGGCTGAGGCTAGCAGGTCTGGAGTGGGCACGACCTTAGAAGGACTCATGGGCATGGCACACTGCCAGCAGATTAGGTAGCAAGTATCTGTGCAGCAACACCTCCCACAAATGGCCCCATGTTTATGCTGGGGGTCGGGGAGGAAAGTGTCACTTACCAGCTCCCTCATTTTGGGAGAAGTCCCCCAACATGCTCTGAAATTAGTATGAACAGATCTGTGTTCCTCCTCCCCACCCTGCCATGCCCCTGCCCCCTGGCATTGTGTAGGCTGCCATTTTTATGTTGCCTCTCCGTGCAGGTTGCTGTCTCTTAAAGAGCAGTGACCCAGCTATCACTGGCCTTCCCAGCTTTCCTAGTGCTGAGTCATCTGACTCTTAAAAACCCAGGCTCCAAGTCCTGTGGGTTATACACGCACATGGAACTCAGGCCTTCTGGTTTCCAAAGCCAAATGTTATGGGGATTAGTCTCTTCCCCTTCTCCCCGCAAAATGAGTTCCCTGGTACAAGGACTGTTTCTCTGACCTATCTTTTCGTGCTGCTGCCTCCCTCCTGTAGGCAGCTTCCCTCTCACTCTGACCTTCCTAATCTTTCAGATGCAGTTTATTTACATTTAGCAGTAGAATTTGTTCTGCCATTATTCAATTCAGTCTCTGGTTTATTTACTTGGATGTGGATGATATCTAGTTGTAAATGTGGGATGGGATGAGCTCAGGGACCTCCTACTGCACCATCTTCCCAGGCTCCTCACTGATGACATAAATTCTGCATCTTTATGTTTATCTACCCCCCCAACCTACAGTTATTTTATAGGACATATGCAGTTGTTCTTCTTAGTTGATGCAACTTTCAAAATAGTATCTATATTGTATAGTACACATTTGAATTGATGTACTTTCACCATAAGACAAGCTGAAACTTGTAAGGAGGAAACAGGCTCTATCCACTGACAGCTCTCACATCTTTAAGTTGGGATAGTTAATATCTGTTGTTTTCAGTTCCTTGTCTTTGTCAGGTTTGAGGATAATAGGAAATTTCCTTAATAGCCTCCTATGGATATTTTTGTTTCCTTGCCAACCAGAGGTCTAGATTCACAGCTTTTCCACAGTGCAACCAACTAGGGACAGATTTCTGATTACTAGGCAACCTATAAACATCTGTTTCCAGCACATTATCTCCAATGAGATGTTTATGTATGAGAAGAGTGGCATTATATATATGAAACATGGAAGTGAAATAGCTGCAGTGACAGCTGCTTCCATTACTCTTCCAGTGAGTGGCAAAAGAGAGAAACAGTGTGCTTAATTTGCTACTAGTTCATGTCTAGGTAGAGGCAAAGGTGAGGGAAATCTGAACTCACAAACTTGGATCTATCAGAAGTTGGGGCAAGAAAAGCAAAGGATAAATAGATGGACAGAGAAATTGATCATGATCCTCCAGTGGCTGGACTACATTATAAGCAAGGCAAGTAATCATTAAGTAGTAAATGTGCAGAGTCAAGGTTACTGGTAAGGGACAGGGACAGGGTTTGGATAAATAATAGAATCTTATAGTATCTCACAAAATAAGTCTCTCCCCTTGGCAGCAGGGCTAAAAACAGTTTATTGTGGCGGACCTGCTTACTCATCAGGTGAAAGGCAAATGTGTTTACATAATGATAAAAAGGCAAAGGTGAAATCCCAGTTTTGCTTATCGCAGTGTTTATTTTTGTGCTTCTGTTAATGCTATAATACCTTCGTTCTCAGATCCTGGCTTAGTATGCAGAATAATGACCTCCTAAATATCCCTAATCCCTGAAACCTACGAATATGTGATCTTAGAATACATAGAAAAAGGTTTTGCAGATATAATCAAGTTAAGGATCTTGAAATGGAGTGATCATCCTTGATTATCTAGGCCCAGTGTAATCACAAGGGTTCTCATAAGAGAGAGACACATGGTAAGAATCTAGGAAGGAGATATAGTCCTGGTAGCAAGCATTAAAGAGAGAAAGAAATTTGAATATGTTAGCTTGCTGACTTTGAAAATGAAGGGGCTAAGGAATGAATGTAAGTGGCCTCTAGAAGCTGGAGGAAAAGAAAAATTTCTCCCTTAGAACCAGAGTAATATAGCTCTGCTGACATCTTAATTTTACCCACTGAGACTAATTTCTAATGTTTGACCCCAAAACTCTAAGATAATAAATTTATGATGTTTTAAGCCATCAAATTGTGGCAATTTGTTTCAGCAGCAATAAGAAATTACAAAGGCCAATATCTATTTACTACTGCTGGATTTTCTCATTTTCTTTCTCAGGTTTCCACAAGATACAGAACCAGGCATAGTTCAGCCAAATATACATTCTTTAGACAGCAATTCTTGCTAGAAACTGTCTCTTTTCCTACCCTGATGAATTAGGCTGGACAGTAAGACATCTGAAGATTCCCTTTACCTCTTTGCTTGTGCTAAAACTAGTTCTGTGGAATTAGCAGTTGGCTTTCTCTTATTTGAGCCTGAACTGAACCCTCTCAGTTTTCTGGAGTCAAAGATGTCATCAGTGCAGAAGTAGTCCCTGTACAAATTAAAAAAAAAAAAATCTTGTGCTAAAGGTTCTAGGAGCCTCACAGCCCATCATTGCAAGGATCAGGACAGGGTTCAGAAGATTGCTTAATCTTCCTGCCAAAAAGTCCACAACCAAGAGGTATGCTAGAAGGAAATTCCCTTTTCTTTTCTTCTTTGAGGAGTATGATTTTCGCATTCCTTCTATCAAAAATTTATCTCTTACTCTTGTCCTTGCACTATCCTGTTGCTATCCTCTGAGAAATAGAAAAGAGGTAGCAAGATGTCTGTCCTTCTATCCTACTTTCATTGAGGACAAGTACTATGTTATTGATCTTTGTGTTTTCAGTACTGGCAAAAAAAAAAGAGAAAAGAAGTATGTGTTGAAGAACATCCAAAATTGCACTTTTGTAAGTGCTGTTGGTGCCCAGAAGTCTTATAAATCCTCAGAGCCTCTTGCTAAATTCTAAATATTCTTTTGATGGATGAATTTGTAACTCTTATTTGACAACCACGTGGAAGAACTTAATTGCTCACCAAAGTTAGACCAATTGGACATAGAACACTAATATTTATTAAACATCTTCTGCATCCCACATGCTTGATTTATATTATCTCATTTAAACCTCACAGCAACTGTACATGGAATCATTCTTTCCATTTTATAGGTCAAGAAAGTGAAGCCCATAGACATACGTCTAGTAGAGAAGCCCATGCTCTTTCTGCTTCACTACACTGAAGGGAAAGAGTCATTTTGAGGAGGAGTGGGGCATAACTGCCTTTCCTCTTGGCAGTGAAAAGTAGGTCAAATAAGAATAACTCAGGCAAACAATTCTATAGAAAGTTTCCTTGGGATTTGGCATTATCACAAGAGTGGCATTTTACTAGGATTATAAGTAAGATCTAAATTGAGACTGAACAAGGTAATGCTTTTGGTTGCAAAGCCAGCTCCGAGCTTTTAACTCTAGCTTCTCTCTGGGTAATGCTCTGAATATAGCTATTTCAAAAGATATTTCTTGTTATCATTGATTCTTTTGTAAGAGAAAAAGAATGTTCAGTGTATTCTTACCTCATAATATCCTACTTACCAGAATCAGAGTTTCTGGGTCTGTGGGACATCTTAGAACATTTGGTAGCTCTGATTTATCTTCTCTGTTACTTGTTTTTTCCCTTCTTTACTTCAGTACTTTAGTGTTTGGAAATGTTCCCCAAACTCTTTTAGCAGAAGTGTGAATAAGTAATTAATTTGGCATTTCTAATATTTTTCTTTAGACTATTTTAGTTTTGCATTTTAGGAGATCTATGATTTTAAATCTAGAAGGGATTGGTCAACACTCTGACCAAGTTAAGATGAGCTTAACTCATCTTATAGATGAGCACTCTTATAGTTAAAATCGCCTTCTTGTCAAAGGCATAAATATTGACAAAGCACTTTCTGAATTATTAAGGTTCTAAGAAATTACCGTAGAAATTCCTTCTCTCTAAAAGAAAGCTACTATTAAGAAATGACCACTAATAAAATATTGGTCCATTTGAATTGCTTTTTCAGGAAGTCTGAAATTGTTAATTGATATCACACAACATAAATACATAGTTTGAAATTTGGCCTTTTAAAAATGGTTTTATATCTTGTCAGTATTTTTATTAGAAATAGAACATATATTGTATGGGAAAAAATATCACTTGTAATAGAGTGTCGTAAGTATGAAGAGAGTGACATCAACAAGATGGCATAAATAGGGAGTACCAGCCTTCATCCCTCACAAAAATACTAATTTAACAACTATTCACACATGAAAACTTCTTCATGAGAGCTCTGGAATCCAGATGAGAGATTATAACACTCCCATGGAGCAAACAGAAACAACTTTAAAAAACACTGAAAGGGTAAGAAGAACAGTTACACTTTACCTGCTTCATTTTCTTCCCCTAAGCAAGCATCACATAGTGCTCAAAGAGATCCCCTTAGCCATAAATCCTCCTATACAGGAAGAAGAGAAATAAAGTGAATATTTGACTTCCTTAGCCTTTGGGGGCACCACCTGAGAGGCCTGCTTCTGTCATTCCTCACCCAAAACACTGAGGGAATTTGGTACAGTTAGATCACCTGGGGGTAGCTAAGAACGGAGGAAAGGGGAGGGAGAGCTCAGCAACCAGTGTGCAGATCAATAGCTGGTCTGAGGTTCTGGTAGCAGGCTTGCTTGCAGCCTCTAGCAGCAGGTCTGCTCACTTGCAGGTCCCAGGACCAGGCGTGCCCACCTGAGGACCAGAGCAGCAGACCTGTTTGCCTGTGGACCATGGCAGCAGGCTGCCCATGGACCCCACCAGCTGGCCCACCCAGAATCTCTGGCCAGGCTGAATGGGGAAAGCCAGCCTGCAAAGACTGGAAGAGGTGACTCTTTCCCCAGATGTTCAGAACTAACACAAGGCTATAATGATAATGAAGAATAAGGGAAACATAATACCACCAAAGGAACAAAATAAAGCTTTACTGCAGATCCTAAACAAGATTTACAAACTGCCTGACAAAGAATTCAAAATAATAGTCTTAAACTCAAGAGAACAGAAATAGGCAACTAAACTAAATCATGAAAACAATATATGAATAAAATGAGAAGTTCAGCAAAGAGATGGAAATGAGAAAAAAGAAAAAAACTTTGGAGCTGAAGAATACAATGACTGAAAAAAATTCAATAGGCTTGATCAAGCAGAAGGAAAAAAAAAAAGTAGATAATGCAAAGATAGGTTATTTGAAACTACCCAGTTAGAGAAACGAACAAACAAAACCGAATGAAAAAGGGTGAACAAAGCCTATGGGACTTACAAGACACCAATAACAGACTCAATTATACCTGATGGGAATCTCAAGAAGAGAAAGGGAAAAGAGCAGAAAGTTTATTTTTAAAAAATGGCTGAAAACTACCCAAATCTCTGCTGAGAAACGAACATCCAGATTAACAAAGCCTAAAGGATACTAAATAGGTTAAAGAAGTCTATACTGAGACATCATAATTGTCAAAAATCAGAGATTTTTGAAAGTAACAATAAAAACAAAAAAAGCTACTCCTTATATACAAGGGAATTCCCATAAGACTATCAGTGAATTTCTCAGCAGAAGCCTTGTAGGCAAGGGAGTGAGATCTAAAGTGCTGAAAGAAAAAAACTGTCAGCTAAGAATGCTATAGATAACAAAAGTATCCCTTAAAAATGGAGAGATGGTCTTATCCAGATTTAAAACAAAAAACAAAACAAAACTGGGGGAGTTTATCACCACTACAAAAAAAATGCTACAGGGAGTTCTTCAAGTTGAAATGAACGCCTGTCAAATAGCAACACAAAAACATATGAAAGTCTAAATCTCATTGGAAAAAGTAAATGTTTAGGCAAATATAGAATAGCATACTGATATGGTGATGCAGAAATCACAGTTAACCCTAGTATAAACATAGACAAAAATATTAAGAATTAACTATAACCACAAAAAATGGTTAATGAATGCACAATATAAACAAATTCTAGTATCAGTAACAAACTGTGAGAGAAGTAAAAGTGTAGTTTTGTATGTGGTTGAAGTTAAATTGTTATCAGCTTTAAATAGACTGTGAAAAGAAGTTTTATGTAAGTGTCATGGTAACCACGAAGGAAAAACCTATAGTAGCTACAAAAAAGAGAAAAGAGTATAGAAAAATCATCAAGACAGCAAAAAGGGAAATGGGGGAAGAAAAGAACTACAAAGCAGAAAACAACAAAATGACAAAGGTTAAGTTCTTATCAGTAATTACTTTAAATGCATTAATCTTACTAATAAAAGGTACAGAGTGGTTGAATAGATAAATAAGATTAAACTGTATGCTGTTTACTAGAGACTCACTTTAGATTTAAAGACACAAATAAGGTGAAAGTGAACGGATGGAAAAAAAATTCTGTGCAAATGGTAACCAAAGGAGAGCAGGGTGTCTGTGTTTATATCAAACAAAATAAACTTTAAGTGAAAAACAGTCACAAAAGACAAGCAAAGTCATTACATAATGATAAAGTGGTCAATTTAATAGGAAAGTATAGCTTTTATATACGTATCTAATATCAGAGCACCTAATTATGTAAAACAAACATTGATAGAACTCAAGGGGAAAATAGACAGCAATACAAAAACAGTAGGAGACTTCAGTACCCCTCTTTCAGTAATGGATAAATCATCCAGACAGAAAATCAGTAATGAAAAAGCAGACTTAAACAATATTACAGACCAAATAGACCCAACAGACATACACAGAATATCCCACCTAAAGAGCAGCAGAATACATTCTCCTCAGGTACATATGAAACATTCTCTAGGATAATCACATGCTAGGTTATAAGCCTTAAAAAATTTAAGGAGATTGAAAGCATTCCAAGTATCTTTTCTGATCATAGTGGAATGAAACTAGAAATTATTCATAAAAGAAAAATAGAAAAATTCACAAACTAATGGAAGTTAACTCACTCTTGAAAGACCAATAGGCCAAAGAAGAAGCCAAAAGTAAAAAAAAAAAAAAAAGAAAATTTTGATACAAATAAAAATGAAAATACACTAAATCTTACAGTATACAAGATAAGCAGTACTAAGAGGGAAGTTTACTGCAATAAATGCCTATGATAAAAAGGATCCCAACCCAAATTTAGACCTCAAGGAAATAAAGAATAAAGTAAGTTCAAAGTTAGGGAAGAAAGGAAATAAAGATTAGAGCAGAAACACAAATCAGAACTATAATGTGGTATCACCTCATATCCGTCAGAATGGCTAAAATCAACAACACAAACAACAGGTGTTGGTGAGGATGTGGAGTAAGGGGAACCCTTTTGCACTATTGGTAGGAATGCAAACTGGTGCAGCTACTCTGGAAAACAGTATGGAGGTTCCTCAGAAAGTTAAAAATAGAACTACCCTATGACCCAGCAATTATTCTACTAGGTATTTGCCCAAAGAATACAAAAATACTAATTCAAAGGGATACATGCATCCCTATGTTTATAACAGCATTATCTACAATAGCCAAATTTTGGAAACAGACCAAGTGTCCATTGACTGATGAATGGATAAGGAAGATGTGGTATAAATACAGTGGAATATTACTCAGATATAAAAAAGAATGAGGTCTTGCCATTTGCATTAGTATGGATGGAGCCAGAGTATAATACTAAGTAAAATAAGTCTGAGAAAGACAAATACCATATGATTTCACTCATGTGGAATTTAAGAAACAATTGAGCAAGGGGAGAAAAAAAGGGCAAACCAAGAAACATACTGTTAGCTATGGAAAACAAACTGATGGTTCCAGGGGGTGGGGGATGGGGTTGAGTTAAATAGGTGATGGGGATTAAGGAGTCCACTTGTGATGAGCACCAGGTGTTGTATAGAACCATTGAATCACATTGTACACCTGAAACTAATATTATACTGTGTTAACAGTAACTGGAATTTAAATAAAAACTTAAAAAAATAAGATTAGAGCAGAGAAAATCAAGAATGTAAAAGCAATAGAAAAAATGGTGGTGATCAAACTTAGAACTAAAACAATCCCACTTATAATAGCATCAAAAAGAAAAACAAAATACTTAGAAATAAACTTGACCAGAGAGGTGAAAGAGATGTACACTGAAAACTATACAATGCTGACGAAAGAAATTAAAGCATACACAAATTCATGGGAAGACATTATGTTCACAAATTGGAAAACTTAATACTGTTAAAATGTCTATGATACCCAAAGTGGTGTATAGATTCAATGAAATCCCCATAGAAATCCCAATAGAAAAACAAATCTGAGAGTCCCTAAGGATCCACAAAAAAACAAACAAAACAAAAACAAAAACCAATAGCCAAAGTGATCTTGGACAAGAGAAACAAAACTGGAGGCATCATACTTCCTGATTTGAGATTATACTACTAGACTAGAATAATTAAAACAATATGACTGGCATAGAAATACACATAGACCAATGGAATAGAGTAGAGAGCTCGAAAATAATCCCCTACATATGCAGTCAACTGATCTTCAACAAGGTTGAATACAGTATGGGTAAATATATTTTTTTTTAGTAAGTAGTTGGGAAAACTGAATATCCACATGCAAGAGAATGAAATTGGACCCTTTTCTTTTTTTTTT
>NC_138371.1:123613987-123653506 GCF_054177405.1 Leptonychotes weddellii | reverse complement strand
AAAAGAGATAAATGACTTTAATACCTGAAACCTCTTTGAAGAAAACTCTTCGAAGAAACTCTGAAGAAAACACAGGGAAAAACTTTCTTGATACTGGCCTTGGCAATGATTTTTGGATATGACACCAAAAGCATAGGCAATGAAAGCAAAACTAAACATGGAGGATTACATCAAATTATAAAGCTTCTTCACAGCAAAGGAAACAATCACCAAAATGAAAAGGCAACCCAAAGAATATTTACAAACCATACACCTGATAAAGGGTTGATACCCAAAATATGTGAGGAACTCTTACCACTCAGTAGTAAACAAACAAAATAACCTAAACCTACAAAAAACCCACCCAGATAACTCAAAAAATAGGCAAAGGAACTGAATATATACTTCTCAGAAGAGGCAAACAAATGGCCAATGACATATGAAAAATGCTCAACATCACCAATCAAAAAGAGGATGCAAATTAAAACCACAGCAAGCTATTACCTCACACCTGCTAGGATGACTATTTTATATATATATATATATATAGTATATATATATATAGTAAAGAGAGATAAAAATAATTATAGAAAAAAAATAGGTTATGTTATATATTATATATAATAGTACTTTATATAATTAAATATATATAATTATATATATTATGTATATATAATTACATATATATGAAAAGCTAACAAGATTTGGTGAGGATGTGGAGAAAAGGAACCCTGTTACCCTGTTGGGATGTCAATTGATGTAGCCATTGTGGAAAACAGTATAGAGGTTCCTCAAAAAAATAAAGTAGAACTCCCATATGATCCAGTAATCCTAAATCTGGGTATATTTCCAGAGGAATTTATATGAGAATCTTGAAGAGATATCTGAATTCCTGTTAGTTGCAACATTACCGACAGTAGCCAAGACATGGAAGTATTCTAAATTTCCAGTAACAAAAGAATGGATAAAGAAGAAGTGGCATATGCATAAAATAGAATATTATTCAGCCTTTAAAAAGATGGAATTAAAAAGGGCACGTACTGAATGGAGCACTGGGTGTTATAGGCAAACAATGAATCATGGAACACTACATCAAAAACTAATGTATGGTGATTAACATAACATAAAAAAAAAACAAAAAAGATGGAAATTTAGCCGTTTGTAACAATCTGGATGAACCTGGAAGACATTACGCTAAGTGAAGAAAGCCAGATAGATAAACAAATACTATATAATACCACTTATATGATGAATCTGAAATAGTCTCATACTCGTAGCAGCAGAGTGTAAAATGGTGATTGTCAGGGCCTGGCAAGATGGGAAACTGGGAAGGTATTAAAGAGTAAAAATTTTCAATTATGCAAGGGAAGTCCTAGAGATTTAACTGTACAGCATAGTTAACAGTACTGCATTGTATACTTAAAATTTTGCTAGGAGGGTGGATCTTATGTTGTGTTCTTACAAAAAAAAAGGGGGGGCTGGAGAAAAATTTTAGAAATGTTGGATATGTTTATTACACAGATGATGGTCAGAGTTTTAGGAGTGTATACTTGTCTCCAAGCTCATCACGTTGTATACATTAAATATGTGTGACTTTTTTATGTCAATCACACCTCAATAAAGTGACTTAAAAATATTAAGAAGTATGTTTTCTTCTCCTATGGTAAAATATTTTAATAGTGGAAATAATAATCATGTTTGACATCCAGAACATTTTATTTATTTTAATTGAAGTATAGTTAACATACAGAGTTATATTAGTTTCGAGTGTACAATATAATTCAACAATTTTTTTTTTAAAGATTTTATTTATTCATTTATTTGAGAGAGTGAGAGAGAGAGAGAGAGCACATGAGAAGGGGGAAGGTCAGAGGGAGAAGCAGACTCCCCGCCAAGCAGGGAGCCCGATGCGGGACTCGATCCCGGGACTCCAGGATCATGACCTGAGCCGAAGGCAGTCGCTTAACCAACTGAGCCACCCAGGCGCCCTATAATTCAACAATTCTTTACATCACTCAGTGCTCACTATTATACCTTTTATGTACATCCACATTGTTGCAAATGGCAGGATTTCATTCTTTTTTATGGCTAATATTCCATCGTGTATATATGCCACTTCATTCATCTATTGATGGACACTTTGGTTGTTTTCATATCTTAGCTATTGTAAATAATGTTGCAATAAACACAGGCATGCATACATCTTTTCAAATTAGCGTTTTCATTTTCCTTTGGGAAACATCCAGTAGTGGAATTATTGGGTCATATGGTATTTCTATTTTTAATTTTTTAAGGAACTTCCATACTGTTTTCTCCAGTGGCTGTGCCAGTTATATTCCCACAGTGTATAAGTGTTCCTTTGTCTTCATATCCTTAACAACACTTATTATTTCTTGTCTTTCTGATAATATCCTCTGACAAATTTAAGGTGGCATCTCCTTGTGATTTTGATATGCTTTTCCCTGATGATTAGTAATGTTGAGCATCTTTTCATGTGTCTGATGGCCATCTGAATGTCGTCTTTGGAAAAATGTCAAGTCCTCTGCCTATTTGTTAATTGGGTCATTTGCTTTTTTGGTGTTGAGTTGTTTTATAGTTTGGATATTAACCCTTTATTGGATATATGAGTTGCAAATATCTTCTCCCATTCAGTAAGTTGGCTTTTTGTTTTATTGATGCTTTTCTTTGTTGTGTGAAAGCTTTTTATTTTGGTGTAGGCTCAGTAGTTTATTTTTGCTTTTGTTTCCCCTGCCTTAGAAGACATCTAGAAAAATGTTTCTAAGACTGATGTCAAAGAAATTACTGCCTATATTTTCTTCTAGGAGTTTTATGGCTTTAGGTCTCACACTGAGGTCTTTAATCCATTTTGAGTTTATTTTTGTGTAAGTTGTAAGAAAGTGGTTTGGCTTTATTCTTTTGCATGTAGCTATCCAGTTTTCCCAACACCATTTGTTGAAGAGACGGTCTTTTTCTCATTGTAGGTTCTTTAGATTAATTGGCCATATAATTGTGGGTTAATTTCTGGGATGTTTGTTCTATTGAAAATGTGTCTATTTTTGTTCCAGGACCATACTGTGTTGTTTTTATTAGGTTTTTGATTTTAATTCTGGGATAGTTAACATACAGTGTTATATTAGTGTCAGGTGTAAGGACCATACTATTTTGATTACTACAGCTTTGTAATACATCTTGAAATACGGGATTGTGGTACCCCCAGCTTTGTTCTTTCTCAAGATTGCTTTGGCTATTTGGGGTCTTTTGTGGTTCTATACATATTTTAGGATTATTTATTTTAGTTCAGTGAAAAATGTTGGTATTTTGATAGGGATTACATTGAACCTGTAGATTGTTTTGCGTAGTGTGGACATTTTAACAATATTATTCCATTCCATGAGTGTGTATGTCTTTCCATTTAATTGTGTCATTTACAATTTTTTTCTTCAGTGTTTTATAGTTTGCAGGGTACAGATCTTTCACTTTTTTGGTCAAATATATCCCTAGGTATTTTATTGTTTTGATGCAATTGTGAATGGAATTGTTTTCTTAATGTCTCTTTCTACTACTTTGTTATTGATGTATAGAAGCACAATTGATTTCTGGGTATTAATTTTTTATCCTGCAACTTTACTGAATTCATGTATTATTTCCTACAGATTTTTGTTGGAGACTTCAGGGATTTTTTTTTTTTAAGATTTTATTTATTTATTTGAGACAGAGAGAATGAGAGACAGAGAGCATGAGAGGGAGGAGGGTCAGAGGGAGAAGCAGACTCCCTGCCGAGCAGGGAGCCCGACGCGGGACTCGATCCCAGGACTCCAGGATCATGACCTGAGCCGAAGGCAGTCGCTTAACCAACTGAGCCACCCAGGCGCCCAGGGATTTTTTATGTATAGTATCTTGTCATCTGCAAACAGTGACAGTTTTACTTCTTTCTACCAATTTGGATGTCTTTTATTTCTTGTCTGATTATTGTGGCTAGGACTTCCAATATTATGTTGAATAAAAGTGGGAAGAGTGAATATCCTTGTCTTGTTACTTAGGGGAAAAACTCTCAGATTTTTACCATTGAGTATGTTGTTAATTGTGGGTTTGTCATATATGGCCCTTTTAGTGTTGAGGTATGTTCTCTTTAAACCTACTTTGTTGAGAGTTTTTGTCATGAACAGATGTCAAATTTTATCAAATCTTTTTCTGTATCTATTGAGATGATCATATGATTTCAATCCCTCTTTTTTTTTTTAAATGTGGTGTATCATGCTTATTGATTTGCAAATATTGAACATACTTGCATCCTTATAAGTCCCACTTGACCATGGGGAATGATCCTTTTAACGTACTGTTGAATGTTGTCCAGGGTAGAAATAATGAGGATCATAGTTGTTGCTAACAGTGGAATGTGCAAGAGATGGATAGAAGCAATGTCATCAAGTTACAGTTTTTGTGGTTTGCCATTGATAGGCTGCAAGGAGGGAGCAGGGATGTTAAAATAAATTCCACTCTTCTAAGGGAGCCAGGATGGTACAGTGTTTAAGAACCTGACATTTGAAATCAAACTGGCGTATGCTTGTTAACTGCTTGAAATTTCAGGTCCTCAACCTTAGAATGGGGATAATAATATTCCTTAAAGGATTAAGGACAATTATGGTTTTAAAATGTTAAGCCCAGTGTCTGGCAGTTCATCACCATTATCTGAAAAGGATATGTCAGTATTAGTCACCACATAATAAAAGACACATCTTTATTGTATTTTATGAGATCACTGATTTGTAGTTATTTTTAATAGAACAAGCCCTCTGCTCTCTAAATAATAATGGTTACACTTTAATATTTTAATTATTAATATTGTGTGTAATACTAGATTAATTGAAATCTTGTCATAAGGTTGTTTTCCATGACGCAGAATTATAGGTGAAGATAATGTGTGCATGATCTTATTTTAAGGGCCTTAGTCTGTGACATACCATTTTAAAAGTTTTAGTGACTGAGGTACCAGAGAGACTTCCATTTTAGGCAATTTAACATTTAAAATAGTCCAGAGCAGAAACTATTAAGGCACAACTCTGCCACAATCCAGGTATCTTAACTATCATGCAGTGGAATTAGTTCTATCAGAACTGATTCCAACAAAATAGTCAAGGGGGCTTTAAGGGACTCTGTTCTGAGTAAACTCATAATTTGTCTCTAAAACTCTTCAGTGAAACAAGTTACTTTAGCCACCAAATGTTCTGTGGAAGTCCAAATCCTTCAAGAATGGTGTTTTTGGCTCATCTACAGTGAAGTAGGTGTGTTAATAAGTGGGAAACCATTGTTTGCCAAAATAAAAGGGAAAGTACTTCACTAAAGTCATGCCTGGACTCCTCCCCAAATTCAGAGGCAAAAAGGCAGAAGCAAAAAATAACCTTAAGTGTCAGAGATAAAATGGAACTTTGGGGGCTGTGATCCAATTTACAGATCAAGAAAACAAGGATCAGTGATCACATGGATAATTAGTCTTGTGGTACTTGATATCATGGTTCTAGAGACATGAACAACTCTACAGATGGAGTTTTTTTTTTTAAAGATTTTATTTATTTATTTGAGAGAGAGAGACTGAGAGAGAGAGAGCACATGAGAGGGGGGAGGGTCAGAGGGAGAAGCAGACTCCCTGCTGAGCAGGGAGCCCGATGTGGGACTCGATCCAGGGACTCCAGGATCATGACCTGAGCCGAAGGCAGTCGCTTAACCAACTGAGCCACCCAGGCGCCCCTGGAGTTTTTTTTTAAATAGTCATCAGATGAGTTGAGATTACATTTATTATCAAACACTAAACTCTCCTCTAGGACTATAACCTGTGAGTTTGAGTCTCTATGGAATCACCTGTATATACAGAAGTTTACATTCTGTTCTCATGTCTTATAACATTGTATACCCAGGAATAAGCACTTCAAGGGTTGTGTTGCTTGTTTTTGTGGAAAACTGAAGAGATGCTTTTTATTTAATTTTAAGCTTTTGTAGTTAGAGAAGAAATTCCTGGATAGCAGGGTGCTTTCAGGAAAATCTCCACATTTATATTTTTTAATTTAATTTTGTTATGTTAGTCACCATACAGTACAAAATCTCCACATTTAAAAGTCTCTGTAGGAGGACAAGTGAAGACATGGAGATATTTGGCTAGAAAATTAACCTTACATCTCGCATTATTTGGTTTGAAGACGGAATAGAAGAGTCTGTATTCTAAAGGGAGCTATTGATAAGCCAGAAAATGGAGATGGTAGAAAAGAAGATAAGAATTTCACTCTGTTATAAAAAGAATAAGTGAATGAGACTGACATTTTCATTTTTGACAAACAGTCCTACAGAGATTATTAGAAAGATTAATCTCTGTCATATGTATGCCTTCAAAAACAATATAAAGGAGAACAGATTCATCAAATAGCTCATCTATTTAAATTACATTATACAAAACATTCCTTTTTTATGGGAAATTAACTGTGCTTTAAAATATAACACACAAATTACTTGTTTTGTGATTATCTTACTTCCTATTTTAGAATTAGTCTCTTAAATTGGGAATATTTTGTATTAGGAGTCAGGAATACAGGGATCCAGTAGCAGTTGAGATGAAACTTACTGGTTAAAAACTTCTGGGCAAATCCCTTTAATTTTCAGAACCTCACTAACTTCATTTGTAAAATGAGGATGACAGTCTAACTACCACAACAGAGGCTCCAGGTCATCTAAATTTAGTTACTGCATGTCTGTTCAGTATCAAGTTGTAGGGTGGGACACTAATAAAGCTTGTATATGTGAAGTCATTTTGAAAGTTTGCAAAACTAAACAAATTTGAGGAATCATTATGTCCATTTTTGAGGAAGGTGAACATGAATAATTATTACTCAAGTGATTCATGATACAAATGTTTGGAACATTTATTTAGCAAATGGTATGTATACATATACATAGATACACATGCACATACTTAAAAAGGAATCCTTTGGAGAGTGTATTTATTAATCCTTAAGGCATCACATCTATTTCTCAGAAGTTCAGATACCAGCTCCAGGATTTCCATCTGGTAAAATTTTTTTCTTCCTCTGCAAGTCTTTCTCCCAGGCATTTAATAGACTGTTATGCATACATGCAGTAAGTGCTGTAGGAAAAAATAAATTTCTCCTACATCCCAATGGGAACTTGGGGAGACGAGAACTATGTCTTAACTGATAGTTTTTGTCTGGTCTTCAGTAGCTCCATAAATGATCTACACACTGTGATTGTAGTGAGTATATAGTCTAAAGGGACAAATGATGTTATAGTATGTTAATCATTCTCTAATAGATTCTTAGAAATTGGCTCTTTAGTCAAGTATCTATTGAGTTACTATTAAAGATACTATATGTTGGGTAATTGAACATAATAATTAAAAAAGATACATGATAATATATACTTACATTAGACAAAAATCCTTTAGGGAAGTGAGACTAGGTTTCATGGAACAGAAACAATAGAGTAGTGGACAAATGAACAATAAACTATAGGGGAAAAAAAACAAAAGTAAAAGAGGAATGTGGTGATGGAAAACATCTGATGGGAATTAGATTGGGATTAGAAAAGTGAGTAGGCATCGAATATATGGAGCGAGAAAGGGCTGAACTTGTAGTGGTGCGTGTGGTATTAAGGGAGTCAGAGAAATAAGCGACACCAAAAGTAACAGTGAAGCTTTTAATCACTTACTGTAACAGTGAGGTAAAGTGAGCCTCCAGCTTTCCAATGTTCCATTTTCCCCCATAGAACAGCACTGGATGAGAGTCCATTGGATGCAACACAGGAGGAATCATCTTACTCCTGAAGAGCACCCCCACAAAGGCTTTCACCTTTTGATGGACCCATGGGGTGGGGAGGGCTAAGAGTGGAAAAGTACTGAGTCAAAGTGGAGAAAGGTACCTCCATCAAGGTCCCCAATAATGAGGTCTCTGAATGGAAGCACCTAGGCTAGGAATGTAGATATGCCCATGTGTATGGCTTGCCAAGGGAGTCGTGGGTTGGAGATAAAGCCCTTGACTGCAATTCCCTGCAGAAAACTGCAATGTATTGGTAGTGCATCAAGTCTGGTGTGGGGTGGGTAGCCTTCCGATAGCCAAAGTCTTGGAATTGCCAAGGGTCAGGCCTGAAAGTTCACACATAGGACCTGGACTGGTGCCAGACTCCTCATGAGGAAAGAGCATTCTCCAGCCAGGGTAGAAATAAGTTGGGGAGACTGAGGTAAGTTCAGGTTATAATCTTTGTGATGTTAACAGAGGAGTTTTAGATTGATGAGGAAAGTAAGGATTTTGTATTCCAGCGCTGGTTTCGTCCCTTACTGGTTGAGTTACCTTAGGCAAAGCACTTCCATCTCTCTGAGCAGTATACAACGTCATCTATAAAATAGGATGATAATACTGGCTTATAGGTTTCAGTTAAGTGAGGAAATACCTGAAAAAATGTCTGACCAAAGTCGGTAATACATGCTTTCAGCTCAAGGCAAGGCTATGTTCACTAGTTGCATTCAAGACCTTGGCATAAAACTAATGCTAAAGGAGAAGCCAGTTACTTTCAGTCTGATCTGGTGGAGCTGTGGTAGGATGAATAATGGCCCCCAATGATATTCAGGCCTTAGTTCCTAGTGCCTGTGAATGTTAGCTTCTGTGGCAAAAGGGCTTTTGCAGATATGATTAAGGATCTTGAGATGGGGGAGATTATCCTGGTTATGCAGGTGGTCCTAAATGTAATCATATATGTATTTACAAGAGGGAGGCAGAGGGAGATTTGGCTACAGAAGAGGAAAGAGCACTGTGGAGACAAAAGCAGATATTGGAGTGATGTGGCCACAAGCCAAGGAACATGGGCAACCTTAGGAGCTAGAATGGGCAAGAAATAGGTTCTTCCCTGGAGCCTCCAGAGGGAACCAGCCCAGTTGACGCCTTTACTTTAGCCCTCTAAGACTGAGTTCAGAATTCTGGCCTCCATAACTATCATAATCTTGTGTTTTAAGTTACAAGTTTGTGGTAGTCTTTTAGAGTGGCAACAGGGAACTAGTTCTCATTTGGATGGATACCTCTGAAGACAGCTTGGTTTCTGACAGCTTTGTCTCTTAGCTTTGTTCTCACTGGACCCGTGTCTGATGGTTAATGTACTTCTCTACTTAAGAGATAGAGGTATATGAAAGGGATTGCTTTGCTGGATAAGCTGAAACGATGTAGAGAAGTATAGACCACTGTGCCCAGTGGAGCAGCAGAAATAGAAGTGAACAAGTTGGCAAGTTTGTGGGAAACATCCCTTGGAATCCTACATTGGTAAGAGGTAATGCCCAGGCAACATTTGAGTTCTTCTTATTAAAGTGACTTTATGATACCCCCTTGCTGATGTCCTAAGGAATTTGTGTTATATATTCTTAGAGATCCTTAAATTAATGGTCTGAAGTCTGGGGTTTTTTGGTTTTGTTTTTTTTGCCCTGAGGTCTATGTTTATAGAAAACTGCTTTTAGTCCAACATATAGGTTTGCATAAACTAGAGGCCACTAATTTGATTGTACATCCAGGTTGTTTCACGGCAGTGGTGAGAATGACAAGCACATGGAGAACCCCAGAGACTTTGGCAAATGATGAAAGCCTCTGGGGCCGTGTGGATACTGGAAATGACCACACTCATAGATCTGAGAAGCCACCAGCTTGACTATTTGACCTTCTTTCCTTTCCTTTCCTTCTATCCCTCAACTTCCCACTATCTTCCTGCTACCCTTTGTCCAGTTCATTAGCACCTTCATTGGTGGAAGATTTGCAAAGAGAAAGGGGAAAATGTAAGTTATATAAATCAATTTTCCTACTTGTCAGCAGCTATCACACAAGGTCTACGTGAGGTGAAAGTGAAAATTACTGACAGAGTAGGGTTTGGAATGGCTGCAGAGTTCACTTGTCCAGTGAGAACTGTATTAATTGAGAACTGAGGATCAGAGTCTTGTTCATTTGCAATTGGCGTTTTTATTCAATGAGCAGAGAATTTAGTGGCTTCTAAGCCTTGTCTGTATATGAGGAGAAGGAAAAGGGATGGAGGGAGAAAAAACATTTCTGACTGTTCTGAATTCTTACTAGAGCTTTTATTTAAATTATTTCCCTTGGTCCCTTTCATGGAAGTGATGGACACTTTTAGTTTATTTTGGAGTAATTTCCCATCATTTGCTTGGCTTATGGTCCATCACAAATTAATCTCTAGTTCTTTGCATTTATTTTCCACTGAAGAATATGGCTGTTCTCTTCACAGTGGCTTGTAGGTCAGCTCTACATTCTTCTCCCTGATACTTAATTTGAGTTATAGAGTAAGTGGCGTTGGCAGAACTAGATATTTGTACTGTAAGCACTGGAAGGACTTATAAGCAATTCTGTGAAGACTTATCTCTGGAGGACAAAATAAGAACTTATGAGTAGAAATTACAGAAATTACAAGGGACCAAGGGAAATTTTGGCCTGATGTGAAGAGTAATTTTGTAACCTAGGGCAATTCAGCACTGCAACAGAAGGAGTAATATGGAAGGTATCAATGCAAAAGTTGGGTGGCTGTTGGCTAAGAATGCGGTAGAGGGGATTAATGAGCATAGTAAAGACTGAGCCAGAAGAAAATTCATATCTTCTAATTTTGAGATTCTATTAACCTAAATTTGTAACTTAAGACAATTTGCCTATCACTGCATTTTATTTTTCTCAAATAACCCTGCTTTGATATGTTCATATTCAACTTTAGCTGTTCTTCCAAACTGTCATACCCTCCCTTATCCACCCATCTGTTCAAATCATTTCCATCCCTTAAGGATCAGTTAAAACTTGCCTTCCTTAGTCTTTTCTTCAATCAGTGATCTCTCTTTTCCCTGATTATTATAATATTCACTGAGTGCATCTCTTCAGCACTTAATTACACAGAAATACTTGTATTGTTATCTATATGTGCCTATCTTGTGTCCTCCACAAAACTGACATCTCCTGAAAGGCATGAACATTACAGAGCTGAATAAATACTAGGTTTTTTTTTTTAATTATTAATTTCCCAACATAAGGATAGGAAGGAATAACTTGAGCTTTTGAGTGAAGTTTCTCCTTTGCCATTGCTGAGACTTCTAAAATACACCATCACATCAATTACAAACTATCTTTATAGGGTAATTATTTACTTTACAAAATTTATTATGTGGATATCTTTCTAGAGCCAGGTTTTAGAAATGCTGAACTGTTTCTTCAGCATCATAAGCCCTGAATATTTCTGTTCCTGATCTTTTGTAAATGCCACTTCATGGTGAAATAAAAGTTACCTTAGGCAAAGCACTTCCATCTCTCTGAGCAGTATACAACGTCATCTATAAAATAGGATGATAATACTGGCTTATAGGTTTCAGTTAAGTGAGGAAATACCTGAAAAAATGTCTGACCAAAGTCGGTAATACATGCTTTCAGCTCAAGGCAAGGCTATGTTCACTAGTTGCATTCAAGACCTTGGCATAAAACTAATGCTAAAGGAGAAGCCAGCAGCTTCATAAAAGATGGCATATAAAAGTGCAAGACTACAAAAGTTTAAAAGTCAAACTAAAGGAATGAATTTTATAAAATTTTAGTAACAGAGTTCTATTATTTGACTACCAAATATCTTAGTTTTATCATAGTTACAAAAAATGAAAAAAATTAACCTTTCCCTATAAAGTTACTTTAACTGTTCACTTTTCTAAGACTTGTTATTGCATAAAATCAATTGATGACCAAATGTGGCTACTATTTAAAAAGTTATATAGAGGAAAAAAAAAAAAACCACACAGTAATTCCTAGGGCAGTTGTAAGAATCACCAAAATCCTTTCCCACAAAACTGCATTGTGAATTACAGCAAGCCATCATGAATTCATTTAGCAAACACACATGAAACAACTTACTATGTACCAAGATTTAATCTTTCTTTCCTTCATTTACATTATTATTATTATTTTTAATGGCAGTCCCTGCTTTACCTAGCTCAGTATTGTGTGTGAAATGAAAGAAAGCCATAGACTTGGAAAGATCTGAACTTTTCCAGACTGCCAGACCCCCTCTATCTGTCAGACCTGATTCAAAATTAATTATCCCTATGGAATATCCTTCAACCAACCATTCAGAGTGGCCTAAGCTTTCAAGTCCCTCCTCCCTAGGCAAGAGAAATTCCATCTCCTTTTCAGAAGTAGTAGATGAAGGAGTCCTTAGATCTGAAGAACTGATGTCTAGGCTGGGTGGTAGTATTTTAATTTTATTATTTTTCTTCAAATTTATTTGTATATATATGTATATTTCATAATGAACACTTTTAAAGAATGATGTGCAGCATAGGGAATAGAGTCAGTAATCTTGTAATAACTTTGGTGACAGATGGTAACTAGATATATTGGGGGGATCATTTTGTAATATATAATAATGTCAAATCATTAATGATGTATGCCTGAAACTAATAAGATATTGCACATCAATTATACTTCAATTAAAAAAAAAAAGAATGATGACAATAGGAAATACAGTGGGATGAAAAAGGCAGAGTGCATTTTTTCTACCTTACTGTGAAGCACCGAGGAGGGAAGGGGAGAATGGTGTTCCAGCTTTCCATATTGTGAAGGTCGAGAGTCTTCCTAACTTTTCTGCAGCAGCTTCTATTTCAATAACCAAATTCTGTATCTCCCATGAACTAAAAAGTAGGTTTTTCTTAGTCCGATGTCCATCTACCTTAAAATTAAAGCCAAGGCCTCCTAAATTCTGTAGCTTTCTTTCATTGCAATATTTGGTAGCCTTATGAGTTCTCCTCCTCTTTCTCTAAGTATCTTAGTGAGAAGTTCAGATATGCCTTAGTAGAGATTATTGACCAGATACCATTTTGTGATGAAATTTTTTTATTTGGGTGTTGCCAGGAAGTTACCTCCTTTTTCTTTTAATACATGTGCTGTAAATGTTTTTTTTAAAGTTTTACTTTATTGTGGTAAAAACAGTTCAGATGAGATATACCCTTTTTTTTTTTTTTGCAATTTTTAAAAATTTTATTATGTTAATCACCATACATTACATCATTAGTTTTTGATGTAGTGTTCCATGATTCATTGAGATATACCCTTTTAACAAATTTTTTAGTGTACAGTATTGTTGACCATGGCACAGTGTTGTACAGCAGATCTCTTGTATTTGACATTCTTGATAAATTAGTTAGGCTACTGTTCCTAATAAACCAAAGAAGAAAGAGAGTGTCCCTTTTGATCCTTTGGGTCTTATGAAAGTTTCCTGACAAATCAGTAAGAGTAGGACATTTCAATTAAATCCAGTAAGCATTTTTTTATCCAATCCCATGTTATTTACCCATTGAAGAAAGAAAACACGCAAATAGCTAATTTTAATAAATGGATAATAGTAACTAATTTTGTCTGGGAGGTCAAAACGGTGCAATAAGAAATGCCATGGAGTAGGAAGCATTTGAGTTGGGTTTTAAATTTTAACAGCTATATAAGATGAGAACTCTTCCAGGCTGAGGAACTCACAAAAGCAAAGATATTGCATGATGTAAAAATTATATATTATGTATATTAAATAGAGAATAATTTGAGCATATGCATGTAAGTCGCATGGGGTCTACCATGTCTCTTCCTCCCCCCTGTACCTATACCTGCCCACAATTTCCTTTATTAATATCCTGAATTGGTATTATGTCTATTATAATTCATGAACTAATGTTGATCAGTTATTACTATATAGATTCTATACTTTATGTTAAGGATCACTATGCTATGTAGTTCTATGGGTTTTGAAAAATGCATAGCGTCATGTATTGTAAAGAATAGTTTCACTACCCTAAAATCCTATTGCTCTCCTTTTCATCCCTCCTGGCCCCAAATTCCTGGCAACCACTTATTATTATTATTATTATTATTTTTTTTTTTTTTTTTTTTTTTTTTTTTTTACTATTTCTAAACCTTTGCCTTTTCTGGCATGTTCTGTATTTGGTGTCATACAGTGTGTAGCCTTTTCAGACTTCTTTCACTTAGTACTATACATTTAAAATTCTTCCATGTCTTTCTGTGGCTTGAGACGCCTTTCTTTATATCACATTCTATGGATGTACCTTGGTTTATCCTTTCACCTATTGAAGGATGTCTTGGTTGCTTCCAGTTTGGGGGCATTTATGAATCTATAAAAATTTATGTGCAGGTCTTATGTAGACATACGTTTTTAATTCAATTGCTTAAATACCTAGAAGGCAAGACTAAGGTAAGACTGTATTCACCTTTATAAGAAACTGTCAAACTGTTCTCCAAAGTGGCTGTACAATTTTGCACTTCCATGCATGAGTGAAAGTTCCTTTTGCTCTGCATTCTCACCAGTACATAGTGCTGTCAGTGTTTTGGATTTTAGTCGTTCTAATAGGTACGTTATGGTATCTCATTGTTTTATTGTCATTGCCCTAATGACATATGATGTTGAGTTTCTTTTCATATACTTATTTCCCTTCTGTATGTCGTCTTTGGTAAGAGGTCTGTTCCATATCTTGTTCATTTATAAAATGGATTGTTTTCATATTGTGTTTTAAGTGTTTATATATTTTGGGGCTTGTATTAACTTTAGAATCAGTTTGTCAATATCCACCAAATAACTTGCTTGGGTTTTGATTGAGATTGTCTTGAATCTATGGATCAATTTGGGAAGAACTGACATCTTAAAAATGCATCCTTCCTATCTATTGAACATAGAACGTCTCTCCATTTATTTGGATCTTTGTTCTTTTCGTGTTTGTAGTTTTTCCCGTATATACTTTATACATATTTTGTAGGTTTACATGAAAGTATTTATTTTTTTGGTGTTAATGGTGTTCTTTTTAATTTCAAATTCCATCATTCACTGCTGGTTTATAGAAGAGAAATTGCATTTTGTATATTAACTTTGTGTCCAGCAAAGTTGCTATAATCATTATTTCTAGGATTTTTTTGTCAATTCATTCAGATATTCTACATAGACAACCACTTCATTGCAAACAAAGATAATTTGATTTCTTGATTTCCAATCTGTGTATCTTTTACTTATCTCATGTGGCCGCATTAGTTAGGACTTGTGGTATAATGTTAAATAGTGTGGTGAGAAGGGCCATCCTTGTCTTGTTCCACCTCTTAAGATCTAATTTCTTCCTATCAAGAATGATGTCAGCTATGTTTTTTTGTGGATATTCTTTACCAAATTGAGAAAGTTCTCTTTTACTTCTGGTTCGCTAAGAGTTTTACCTTAAATGGCTGTTGTTTTGTCAAATGCCTTTTCTGCATCTATTAATAACAGTATATGATTATTTTTCTTTAGCCTGTTGATGTGATGGTTTGCATTAATTGATTTTTAGTTGTTGAATAAGCTTTACGTACCTGGGATAAATTTTACTTGGTCATGATGTATATTTTTTTTATTAAGGTATAATTGACAAAAATAATTCTTTTTATGTATTTTTGGATTCAATTTGCTGATATATTGTTGAGGATTTTTACTTACACATGAAAGTTACTGGTCTGTAATTTCCTTTTTTTTGGCAATGGCTTGGTCTGGTTTTGGTACTTAGGTCATTTTGCCTCATAGAATGAATTAGGAGGTTTTCTCTCTACTTCAATTTTCTGGAAGAGATTGTAGAAAATTGGTATCATTTAAATGTTAGAATTCACAGTGAAATTGTCTGGCCCTGATGCTTTCTGGTTTTGGCAGATTGTTAATTATTTATTAAATATCTGTAATAGATTTGGGCTTGTATGGATTATTTATTCATATTGGTGTCCGTATTGTTAATTACGTCTTTTAAGGAATAGGCCTACTTCACCTAAGTTATCAAATTCAAGGGCATAGAGTTATTCATATTATTTATTATCCTTTTAATGTCCATTGGATCAGTAGTGATGGTCACTCTTTAATTTCTGATGTTAGTAATTTTTGTCTTCTATTTAGTTTTTCTTGGATAACCTAGCTATAGTTTATCAATTTTATTGATCTCTTCAGAGAACCAGCTTTGGTTTTCATTAATTTTCTCTATGGTTTTCCTGTTATCAAATTAGATTTTTGTTCTCATTTTAGTGTTGGTTTTCTTCTGCTTACTTTGAATTTATATTGCCCTTATTTTTCTAGTTTTCTAAGGTGATAGATTATTGAATTTAGATCTTCATTTCTAACAAATGCATTCAGTACTACAAATTTCCCTTTAAGCATTGTTTTTGCTGCATCTCACACATTTTGATAAGTGTATTTTTATTTAGATAAAAGTATTTTTCTGAGACATCTTTGATTCATGTGTTATTTAGACATCGTTTAATTTCCACATACATTGCTATTTTCTTGCTTTTTTTCTGTTACTGATTTCTAGTTTAATTCCCCTGTGATCTGAGAATATACATTGCAAGATTTCTTTTAAATTTGTTAAAATATGCTTTGTAGCCCAGAATATCATCTGTCTTGGTGAATGTTCCATGTGAGCTGGAGAAGAATTTGTATTCTATGATTTCATCAAGTATTCTGTAAATGCCAATAAGATCCAGTTGGTTGATGGTGCTATTCAATTCATCTGTATTCTTATTTTGTGCTGCTAGATTTGTCAATTACTGATGACGAGCTGTTAAAATCTTCATCTATAATAGTGGATTTGTCTATTTCTCCTTATAGTTTTATTAGTTTTGACCCATGTAATTTGACACTCTGTTGTTAGGCACATTCACATACAACATTATTGTCCTCTTCGAGATTTGATGCCTTTATCATTATGTAATACCCCATTTTATCTCTGGTAATTTTCCTTACTTTGAGGTATGCTTTGTCTGAAATTAATATACTTCAGATTTCTTTTGATTCATGTCAGCATAGTATAGCTTTCTCCATTCCTCTACTTTTAATTTGTCTATGTCTTTATATTTAAAGTGGGTTTCTTCGATGAATACCCACCATTTACATCGACATGAATGGAACTGGAGGGGATTATGTTAAGTGAAGTAAGTCAAGCAGAGAAAGACAATTATCATATGGTTTCACTCATATGTGGAACATAAGCAATTAGCACCGAGGACCACAGGGGAAGGGAGGGAAATCCAAAGGGGGAGAAATCAGAGAGGGAGATGAACCATGAGAGACTATGGACCCCTAGAAACAATCTGGGGGTTTCAGAGGGGAGGAGAGTGGGGGAAGGGGTAACAGGGTGATGGGTACCGAGGAGGGCATGTGCTGTGATGAGCACTAGGGTGTTATACATAACTAATGAATCATTGAACACTACATCAAAAACCATGTACTATACAGTGGCTAACCGAACATAATAAAAAAAAAGAAAAGTGGGTTTCTTGAAGACAACATGTAGTTGGGTCTGGTTTGTTTTTTTTTAACCAACTCAATCTGTCTGTTAATTGGTACATTTAGACCATTCACGTTTAAAGTGATTATGGACATAGTTGGTTTAATAGATAACATATTTGTAACTGTTTTCTGTTGATTGACCTTATTCTTTGTTTTTTTGTTTGTTGTTTTCCTTTTTTCCCTGCCAATTCTAATTCAGCATTTTATTAGTCCATTGTCCCTCTTCACTTCACATATCGATTATACCTTTTAACACTCATTTTAGTGCTTGACCTAGAATTCACTCCACTATGTTCTTGTTTCATTGGTTTCTGAAGAAATCTTCAATATAATTCTTATATTTGTTTCTTTCTGGGTAAGATGTTTGTTTTCTCTCTGAGTTTTTTTTTTTCTAATTTTATGTATGTATTTTAGAGAGAGAGAGATCACATGGGAGGAGGAGCAGAGGGAGAGGGACAAGCAGACTCTGTGCAGAGCCCAGTGTGGGGCTTGATCCCATGACCCTGATATCACAACCCAAGCAGAAATCAAGATTTGGACACTTAACCAACTGTGCCATTCAGGTGCCCCACCTCTGAGTTCTTTCAAGTTTTCATCTTTGTTTTTGATTATCTGCGGTTTGAATATGGTGGTGTTAGGTGTCAGATTTCTCCTCCTCCTCCACCTCCTCTTCCTCCTCCTTTTTCATCCTGTTTGATGTTCTCTGCACTTCTTGAATCTGTGGTTCGATGTGTGTTATTAATTTTGGGAAGGTTTCAGACATTATTATTTCAAATATTTTTTTCCTATTCTTTTCTCTTTCTGGTATTCCCATAATGCATTTGTTCTATCTTTTGTAATTGTCCCACAGGCAATTTTCTTCCTTTAATTTTTTTCCTATTACCTTTTCAGTTTGGAAGTTTCTATTGATACCTACTCAGATTTACTGATTATTTCCTCAATTGTGTTCCATTTACTAATGGGTCATTGAAGACCTTTTTAATTTGTTAAAATTTTAAAAAACTTTTTTAACAGTTCCTTTTGATTCTTAGAGCTTCTATGTTCACCTATGCAACTTTTTCCATTAGAGCTCTTAGCATATTAACCATAATTATTTAAAATCCTCACTCTGATAAATCCAGTACCTGTCCTATAATTGAGTCTTGTTATGATGCTTGCTTTGTCTCTTCAGACATGGCTTGTAGCATTATCATACCTTGTAATTTTTTATTGCAATCCAGCCATGACTTCTAGTAAAAGGAACTGAGGTAACAGGCCTTTAGTGTGAAATTTTATGTTTATCTGGCTAGGGTTTGGACTCTGTTTAATGATCTGCCTATAATACCAGAGAATACAGACTAATTTTTTTTCTAACATTCTTGTGTTTTCTTCCCTCTTGTCTTTGATTTCACCAGAGATTTTTTCATTTTCAGGTTTGAGACTTGCAGTTCTTTTAGCTATACTCTCTTATTATACAGGAACCTTATTAATATGGTGGTAAGGGCTTGAGGGAGGGGAAGCATTTTATAATCTCATGATTAGACCTCAGTCTCTTAATGAGCTCATGTCTCTGGGCTGTGACCTTCACAAGTGCTTCTCATCTTCACTGCCCTTAGGTAAGAGAAATAAGCTAGAGGGGTTGGATTTGGGTATTACCCTTACCCAACACTGAAGGTAATGGGCTATGGAAATGAGTATTTCCCCTAGGTCAGTTAGCCTTTGGAAAATAGTTTCCTTTGAGGGTAGGTCTTTGTTAAGGAGAACAGCAAGCTCTAGGTATATTTTAAATGGTTACTTTCCCCTTCCCCTGGCTAGAAGCAAGAGGTAATTTTTCTTTGATCTTCCTAGTGCTAACCTAATGGAACTCTAAAGCTCATGAAACTTGGGGGCCCCTCTGGAGTATTTAACTCTCAAGTTAGTCTACACTGAGCCACTAAAATTAATTTTCCTACAGTACTGGCTCCATGTGGAGACCTGCTCCCAGTAAGCTGTGATTCTCTGTATCCACCTGTCTCTCTAGTTTTCTGGACAAAAGTTTGCCCTGTGACATCAGTTCTTTCAGAAGAGTTATTTGATTTTCAGTTGATTTAGCTTTTGTTATTGCTGTTGTGAGGATGGTGTGTGACTTCCAAGCTCTTGAGATGTCAGGCCAAAAACCAGACCTCCTTCTCTACCCTTTCCATACATAAGTGTGTTCCTAATGTTTTATCTCCTCCAGAAGGCCAAGCATATAGCATTTATGCTTTGGCAAGGTATGTTTGATGCATGATAGCACAACATGACTTACATTAATATCACAGTTTATTCAAAAACCATACAGTCCTGGAAAACCTACAAACAATACTGGAAGCTTTCATGGTTTGTGGAATTTAGAGTGGCATATTGAGATTTTGTGTGTGCAAACTCTTTGAGAATCTCCAGAGGCAGATGTCTCTTCCCTAATCTTCATATTCATGTTCCTATCTGCAGTGTGGATCTGCTGGTCGAGATAAATCTCTTTGAGGGATGAAATTCCCAAAGCTCCTCAGAGCCAATTTTTGAACCTGCTAGCATTTTGACGACTTAGAAATCCTCTTTGGAAAGCAAGTCAACAGGGAAAGGAAACAAATAATAGGAAAAAAAATTATGTTGGGATAGGAAGTAAAGTAGGTTGCTGTTATAACAGGCATTAGGACTGCTTCTGGGTCTCCTGGATTGTTTGATGACTACATTTTGGTGGTATAGCTTTCTAGCTCCTCTCATTTTGCTATTTGTCAAGGATAATTCTTGATATCTTTATTTACAGAGTAAAAACCTGAACACTTTTTCTTGTATGCCAATAAAACAGCCTCCTCCTTGAGATTCTCATATTCCCATGTGCCCACCTCCTACCTTGAACTGCTGCCAAAGGTGTGGTTATTCTATGCATTGATGTTACTGCCTATTTAGTATCCAGTGTTTCATTGGTTTGGGGGTGACCTAGCAAAACATACCCTTCTGGCCTTAGAAATATTCTAACTAGGCAGAGAAATCACAGTAAAGATCCATAGAAATCAAAATTTTCCCAGTCAGATGTTGTTTCATGATATTCTGAGCATTTATAATACCTTACAAGAACTGTGATTCCATCAAACAAGAGTGAAAGAATGTCAACCAACGAACTACCCAGTGACTCAGGGAAAAACTATGACCAAGTAAATCAGAAGGGATGGATAGGGTCATGTGGAATTATAAAATTAAATCACCTTGCTGTGTGCCTAGGTTTCCTTTTATTTCCACAAACCTCTTATGTGAAGTAGTGGACATGAGACAGAAAGCCTTACTCAGTTCAATTAGTTTAAAGCATAGTAGGAAGAAGAATAACTAATTTTTTTGAGTGCATCCTATGTGTCAGGCACTGTACTAAACATTTAATTTAAATTATTTAATTTCATTCTCCTGACAGTCTTACAAGGGAAGTGCTATTATGTCCTAGTTTTGCAGGAGAGGAAATGGAGGCTCAGAGAGATTAAGTCCAAATCCTCACAGTCAGAAAGAGATAGGGCTCAGCTTTGAACCCAAGCAGCCCAACCATAAGGATTTTAATATTTACCACTGTACTATATCAAGAAGTAGGGCCAATTATTTATCCTCAGTAGTCACCTGTATGGCATAATCTAAGAAGTATAAGATGTCCACCTGCCTACCTATATTTTTTCACCCACTACCTAGTCAAGTCTTACATGTTATATGTTGCCTGATCCTTGCCTTCCTATTTGTAAAAGCAAACTCTCCTAGGGGCTAAGGGTGGAGATGGAAATAACTTTCTAAACACCTTTGTTCTTAACACCTTCGTATTTGTTATACAGATGTCAACCCCTCATGATTGACTGTCTTATTAGTGAGGAAGCCAAAAATCCAAAGTCAAAAAGAGAGAATATATGAGAGGTACTTACTTAATTGCCTAATATATAGTAAGCCTTTATTGTATGCTATTTATTATTATTACTTATACACTAGTGAGATTAAGAGAAGAAGGTCAAGTTTCCCTCCCAGGTGACGCATTCTTGTTCAGGTTCACTTGTAGAATGTGAACCACAAGTCCACTAAATCTTCCTTCCTTAGGCCTTATCAAATATCTGATAATCCTTCTCAACTCAAAGGTGATTGTGTCTTGATTCATTGATACATGATCTTAAGCCATTGCTTTTATTTTCTCCATTATATGGGTTTAGGAAAAGGAGAGGGTTATTATTGTTATTTTCAACAGCAAGAATGGCAAATAAGTCTCTAAAGGGAAGAAGTCCAGTAGCTGGCAACATTAAGTTTCTCAAAGGCTTCCAAGCACACAGGTTACTTCTTTTCCATTTTCATGCCTCCTGGCCTTTTTATAGGTGATTTCCTCTGCTTTTAAGTCTCCTGGTCCTTGGCCATTCTATCCCAGCCCATGCTTGCCTACCTGTTAACATTTCTTGTTTATGTGTGAATAACCCTTCATTACATATACATACCACATTTTCTTTAGCTATTCATGTATTGATGGATGCTTAGGTCATTTTCATATTTTGGCTATTGTAAAGCTGCAATACATCTTTTGGGGCTAGTATTTTCATTTTCTTGGGGCTAGTATTTTCATTTTCTACACCAATTTACATTCCCACCAACAGTGCAGGAGGATTCTTTTTCTCTCCGTATCCTTGCCAACTCTTTTTATTTCTTGTCTTTTTGATTCTAGCCATTCTGACAGGTGTAAGGTGATATCTCATTGTGGTTTTGATTTGCATTTCCATGATTTATTAGTGATATTGAACATTTTTTCATGTCTGTTGGCCAGCTATATGTCTTCTTTGGAAAAATGTCTATTCTGGTCCTCTACCCTTTTTTAAGTCAGATTATTTGGTTTTTTTGGTGTTAAGTCTTATAAATTCTTTATATATTTGGGATATTAACCCCTCATCAGATACATCATTTGCAAATATTTTTCCCATTAAGTAGGTCACCCTGTCATTTTGTTCATGGTTTCCTTGGTTGTGCAAAAGCTTTTATGGTTAAGTGATTTTTTTTAGTAAGATATTATTTAATAGGTAAAAAATAGTCTCTTCAACAAATGGTGCTGATGTAACCAGATATCCATATGCAGAAGAATAAAATGGGCCTCTTATTTTATACCATATATAAAATTTAACTCAAAAATAATCAGAATCCTAAATGTAAGAAGTAAAACCGTAACAATTCTTAGAAGGGAATACAAGAATAAATTTTCATGATCTTGTATTTGGCAATGATTTCTTAGATATAACACCAAAACATTAGCAATAAATAAAAAGAAATAAATTGGACTTACTCAAAATTAAAAACTTTTGTGAATCAAAGGGCATTATTGAGAAAGTAAAAAGGCAGCCCGCAGAAGGGGAGAAAATATTTGCTGATCCTATATCTGATAAAGGCCTAGCATCCAGAATATAAATAAATGCATACAAATTAACAAAGAGACAAACAACCCTATCAAAAAATGGGCAAATAATTTGACTTTTCTCTGAAGCAAGTTATACAAATGACCTATTTTTAATAGGATTATTTATCTGTTAATTTGTATGAGTTTATTGTGGTTACTAGGTCTTTGTCAGGTATATGGTTAGCAAATATTTTCTCCCATCCTGTGAGTTGTCTTACTTTCTTGATTGTGTCCTTTGATTCACAAAAAAAATGTTCATCATCATTACTCATTAGGGAATTTCAAATTAAAGCTACATTGAGATACTATTTCACACACTCTAAAATAGGTATACTAAATATAATTAAAAAAGAAAATAGAAAATTGCTAGTGTTGGTTAAGGATGTGGAGCAATCAGAACTCTCATACATTGTTGGTAAGAGTGTAAAATGGTGTAACCACTTTGAAAAACAGTTGACAGGTCTGCTAAACTCATTAAGCATAGAATTCTTGTATGACTCAGCAATTCCACTCTTAGGTTTAGAGCCAAATAAATTGAAAATGGATGTTCAAATAAAAACTTGTTCATGAAGTGTCAGAGTCACACCACTCACAACAGTGAACAGCTGGAAATAATTCAAATGTCCATCAACTGTTGCCTGGATTAAAAAAATGTGATACACGCACACAAAAAATGGAATTTAGGAATGAAGGTACTGATAGGTATATTGTACAACATGGACAAACCTTGAAAGCATTCTGCTAAATGAAATCAGACACATAAGGCCACATATTGTATGATTCCATTTATATGAAATACTCAAAATAGGAAAATCTATAGAGTCAGAAAGTGGTCTCTATGGAAATTATGACACTTAATGGCTGCCAGATTAGTGGTTACCAAAGCTGGGGAATGGGTGGCAGTGAGATATGACTGCCTAATGAGTACAGGGTTTCCTTTTGTGGATGAAAATAATCTGGAAACTGTTGATGGTGGCACAACATTGTGAATATACTAACAGCCACTTAATGTACAACTTAAAACAGTTGAAATTGTGAACTTTATATGAATTTTACCCCAATAAAGATAAGAAAAAATAGGAAATGCGTGTAAAAAATAGGACAAATAATAAAAAGGGTAGGAAAATGTTCAAATATTTTGTGAATTGTTAAACATGAATTGGTTAAACTTGCCCATTTGTACTAGATTGAAAAATAATTTCACATATATGCTGTTTAAAGGAGACTAATACATGCATTTAGGAAGTGATGAATTCTAAAGCATAAGGATACATAAAATCTTTAGTTGAAAATAAATTGATGGAAAAAAATGAATCAAGAAAATACTAACCCAAAGAAAACTAGTTCACCTATATAATTATCAGACAAAATAGATTTTAAGGCAAAAATGAACCCATTGGTAGATGATGTCATGATGAGAAAATATTCAATTTGGCAAGAATAATAAAAATTTGGTATGCACCTAATAAATCTACTCAAAATATATAAAGGAAAAAAATGATGGTAATAGAGAACTGACAAATCCATTTTAGTGAGACTTTCTTTTTTTTTTTTAAAGATTTTATTTATTTGACAGAGACAGCGAGAGCAGGAACACAAGCAGGGGGAGTGGGAGAGGGAGAAGCAGGCCTCCCGCCGAGCAGGGAGCCTGATGTGGGACTTGATCCCGGGACCCCAGGATCATGACCTGAGCCAAAGGCCGACGCTTAACGACTGAGCCACCCAGGCGCCCTTAGTGAGACTTTCAACATGTCTCTTAAATTTAAAAAAAAACAAGCTGGAAGCTAAAGGAAATAGAATTCTGCAATTACAGAGCACATTCTTCAAGAACATAAAAAAACTAAAAAAAAATTTTCTCTAATTGATCAGACACAAGAAAGCCTAGCAAATTTATATTTCAATATTATTTAAATTCCAATAAAATTAATGTAGAGTGTTATAATAGTGTCAGATGTACAATATAATGATTCAACAATTCCATACATTCCTTAGTGCTCATCTTGGTAAGTGTACTCATAATTCACTTTACCTATTTCCCCCACCACTCCTTTGATAAGCATCTGTTTGTTCTCTGTAGTTAAGAGTCTCTTTTTTGTGTTTTTATTTGTTTTGTTTCTTAAAGTTCACATGAGTAAAATAATATGGGATTTGTCCTTCTTTGACTTATTTCACTTAGCATTATACCCTCTAGATCCAGCCACATTGTTGCAAATGGCAATTTCATTCTTTTTTTTTTTATGGCTCAGTAATATATATGAATATATATGAATAACATATGAATAAACTTCTTTATTCATTCATCTATATCAATGGATACAGGGTTACTTCCATAATTTGGCTATTATAAATAATACTGTAATAAACATAGGGGTACATATATCTTTTTGAATCAGTGTTTTTGTGTTTTCCTGGGTAAATAGTCAGTAGAGGAAATACTGGATCATGTTGTAATTCTATTTTTAATTTTGAGGACTTTCCACACTGTTTTCCAGTGGCTGCACCACTTTGCATTGCCATCAACAATGCATAAGGGTTCCTTTTTCTCCACATCCTTGCAAACACTTGTTTCTTGTGTTTTTTATTTAAGCTTTTCTGATCGATGTGAGGTAATATCTCATTGTGGTTTTGATTTGCATTTCCCTGATTATGAGTGATGTTGAACATCTTTTCCTGTGTCTCTTGGCCATATGGATGTCTTCTTTGGAGAAATGTCTGTTCATGTCTTCTGCCCATTTTTTAATTGTATTATTTGTTTTATGGGTGTTCAGTTGTTTAAGTTCTTTATATGTTTTGGACGCTAACTCTTTATTGGATATGGCATTTGCAAATATCTTCTCCCACTCAGGTCATCTTTTAGTTTTGTTGATTATTTACTTTGCTCTTCAGAAGCTTTTTATTTTGATGTGGTCCCAGTAGTTTATTATTGCTTTTGTTTTCTTTGTCTCAAGAGACATAACTAGAAAAATGTTGCTATAGCTGATGTCAGAGAAATTACTACCTGTGCTCTCTTCAAGGATTTTTATGGTTTCAGGTCTCATATTTAGGTCTTTAATGCATTTTTAGTTTATTTTTGCATATCCTGTGAGAAAGTAGTCCAGTTGCGTTATTTTGCATGTAGCTGTCCAGTTTTTCCAACACTATTTGTTGGACTCTCTCCCATTGCATATTTTTGTCTCCTTTGCCAAAGATTAATTCACCATATAAGCGTGGATTTATTTCTGGGATCTCTATTCTGTTCTCTTGATCTTTGTGTCTATTTTTGTGCCAGTACCATACTGTTTTCATTATTATAGCCTTGTAGTATATCTTGAAATCTGGGATTGTGATACTTCCAGTTTTGTTCTTTTTCAAGATAGGTTTGGCTGTTTGGTGTCTTTTGTGGTTTCACACAAATTTTAGTATTATTTGTTCTAGTTCTGTGAAAAATGCATTGGGAATTTTGATAAGGACTGCATTAAATTGGTAGATTGCTTTGTGTATTATTGACATTTTAACATTTGTTTTCCCAATCTATGAGCATGGAATATCTTTCCATTTGCTTGTGTCATCCTCAATTTCTTTTATCAATGTTTTCTGGTTTTCAGAGTACAGGTCTTTCCCCTCTATGGTTAGATTTATTCCTAGGTATCTTATTTTTTTCTAGATATCTTATTTTTGGTGCAATTATAAATGGAACTGTTTTATTAATTTCTCTTTTACTTCATTATTACTGTATAGAAATGCAGATTTCTGTATATTTTGTATCTTGAGAACTTACTGAATTCATTTATCAGTTCTAGCTGTTTTTTGGTGGAGTTTTTCAGGTTTTCTATATGTAGTATCATGTCTTCTATGAATAGTAGAAGTTTTACTTCTTCCTTACCAATTTGGGCGCTTTTTATTTCTTTGTGTTAACTGATTGCTATGGCTGGGACTTCCAGTACTATGTTGAATAAAAGTGGTGAGAGTGGATATCCTTGTCTTCTTTCTGATCTTAGGGGAAAGCTCTCAGATTTTCACTATTAAGTATGATGATAGCTTGTGGGTTTTTCACCTATGGCCTTTATATTGAGGTATGTTCCCTCTAAACCTACCTTGTTAAGGGTTTTTATCATGAAGGGATGTTGTATTTAGTCATACACTTTTTCTGTGTCTACTGAAATGGTATGTTTTTTATCCTTTCTCTTATTGGTGTGCTGTATCATGTTGACTGATTTATAAATATTGAACAACACTTGCCTCCCAGGAATCCCACTTGATCATGGTGAATGATTTTTAAATGTATTGTTGGATTTGGTTTGCTAGTATTTTGTTGAGGATTTTTGCATCTATGTTTATCAGGGATATTGGCCTGTAGTTATCTTTTTTTTTGTGATGCCTTTGTCTGATTTTGGTATCAGGGTAATGCTGCCCTCATAGAGTGAATTTGGAAGTATTCCTTCCTCTTCCATTTTTTGGAGATAGTTTGAGAATAGATTAACCCTTCTTTAAATTTTTGGTGGAATTTACCTGTGAAAATGTCTAGTCCTGGATTTTTGTTTGTTGGGAGTTTTTTGATTCCTGATTCAAATTCATTGTTGGTCATCAGTCTGTTCAAATGTTCTATTTCTCCCTGATTCAGTTTTGCATGGTTATATGTTTCTAGTTATTTTAGTTTGTCCAGCTTGTTAGCATATAATTTTTCATAATCCTTTATAATCCTTTGTATTTCTGTGTTGTCAGTGTTCTATTTTTGATTTTGAGCCCCTCCCCTTCTCTCTCTCTCTCCGATGAATCTAGCTAAAAGTTTATTAATTTTGTTGATCTTTTCAAAGAATCAGCTCCTAGTTTGATTAACCTGTTCTATTGTATTTTTTTCCTATTTCATTTATTTCTGCTCTAATATATTATTTCCTTCCTTCTTGTGGTTTTAGATTTTGTTTGTTCTCTTTCTAGATATTTTAGGTATGAGGTTAGGTTGTACGAGATTTTTCATGCTTTTTAAGGCAGTCCTGTGTTGCAATAAACTTCCCTCCTAGGACTGCTTTTGCTGCATCCCAAAGATTTGGAACTGTTATGTTTTCATTTTCATCTGTCTCTATGTTTTTTTTTTAATTTTCTCTTTGATTTCTTGGTTGACCCATTCATTGTTTAGTAGCATGTTATTTAACCTCTATGAATTTGTGCTCTTTCCAGAATTTTTCTTGTGGTTGATTTCTAGCTTCATAGTGTTGTGGTCAGATAGATATATAGCATGTCTTCAGTTTTTTTTGATTTGTTGAGACTTGTTTTATAGTCTGTGATCCATCCTGGAGCATGTTCCTTGTGCACTTAAGAAGAATATGTATTCTGCTTTTATGATGGAATGTTTTGAATACATCTGTTAGATCCATCTGGCCCAGTGTGTCATTCAGAGTCATTGCTTCCTTGCTGATTTTCTGTTTGGATGATCTATCCATTGATGTAAGTGAGGTGTTTAAATTCTCTACTATTATTGTTTTACTATCGATTACTTCCTTTATGTTTGTTATTAGCTGTTTTGTGTATTTGGCTGCTCCCATGTTGGGTGCATAAATATTTACAGTTGTTATAATCATTGTTGGATTGTTCCCTTTATGATCATATAGTGTCCTTCTTTGTTTCTTGTTACAGTCTTTGTTATAGTCTATTTTGTCTGATATAGGTATTGCTACTTTGGCTTTCTTTTCACTTGATTCACATGATAAATGCTTTTCCATTCCTTCACTTTCAATCCACTTGTGTCTTTAGGTCTGAAATCAGTTTTTGTAGGCAGCATATAAAGAGGTCTTGCTTTTTATCCATTCCTTCACACTATGTGGATTGGAGCATTTATTCCATTTTCATTCAAAGTAATTATTGATAGGATTTGCTTATTGTCATTTTGTTACTTTTTTTATGGTTGTTTTTGTAGTTCTCTTCTGTTCCTTCTCTTGCTCTCTTCTCTCACGGTTTGTTGGCTTTCTTTAGTGATATACTTGGATTTCTTGCTCTTTATTTTTTACCTATCTATTGCTGTTTGGGATTTGTGGTTACCATTACGTTTGTATATAACATCTTATGCCTATAGCAGTCTATAGGAAGCTGATGGTTGCTTAAATTTAAACCCATTCTTTACTCTTCTTCCTTCCACATTTTAGATATATGGTGTAACATTTTACATCCTTTTATTTTGTGAATCCCTTGACTGATTTTTATACATATACTTATTTTTACTATTTTGTGTTTCCTACTTATTCCTACTTACAGTCTTTCCTTTCTATTCAAAGAGTCCCCTTTAACATTTCTTGTAGGACTACATTATTCATCATGAATTCCTTTAACTTTGTCTGGGAAGCTCTTTCTCTCTCCTTCTATTCTAAATGATAGCCTTGCTGTAAGGAGTATTCTTAGCTGCAGATTTTTTTCTTTCAGCACTTTTAATTTATCATGCCACTCTCTTCTGGCCTGCGGAGTTTCTGCTAAAATTTAGCTGATCACCTTTTATGTAACTATTTTCTTTTCTCTTGATGCTTTCAGAATTCTCTCTTTATGACTACTTTTTGCTATTTTAATTACTATGTGTCTTAATGTGGACCTCTTTGGGTTGATTTTATTGGGGTCTCTCTGTGGGTCCTGGCTCTGGATATCTGTTTGCTTCCCCAGATTGGGTAAGGATTCAGCTGTTATTTATTCAAATAAATTTTCTTCCCCCTTTTCTTTTTCTCCTTCTGGGATCCCTATACTGTGAATGATGTTATGACTGATGATGTTGCTAAGTTCCCTTAATCTATTCTCATTTTTATTAACCTTTTTTCTTTCTTCTGTTCATTTTAATTGGTTTCCATTACTCTGCCCTCCTGGTGTCTGATCTGATCTGTTTCCTCTATTCCACTAGTTATTACATCCCATGTGTTTTTAATTTTAGTTATTGAGTTCTTTGTCTCTGGTTCTTTTTTTATGTTTTCTGTCTCTTCATTGAGAGTCTCACTGAGGTCCTCCTCTCTTTTCTCCAGTCCTTTGGGTATTTTTATGACCATTTAAATTCTCTGTCAAGCATATTACATACCTATATCATTTAGCTCTCTTGCTGTGATTTTTGTCCTATTCTTTCATATGGAACATATTCTTTGGTCTCCTCATTTTGTGTGACTCTCTGTTGCTGTGTGTTCGGAAAGTCAGCTACATCTCCTATTCTTGAAAGTAGTGGCCTATGAAGAAGAGGTCCTTTGGTGCCCTGCAGTGCAATATCCCCTGTTTACCAGAACCTGCTTCTTCAGGATTGTCTTCGATGTTTGTACTATCTGTGTTGTGTGTGCCCTGCTGTAGTGGTCGAGTCATTTTTGCCTTCAGTCCAATCATCTGTAATCATTTTCTTTGTTCCCTGTTTTGTAAGTGGTCCAGCCTGGGGCTTCTCTGGGCTTGAGTTGGGGCAGACCAAGGATTGGCCAGAGCTGTGGTAGCACCAAACTGCAGGGCAGTCTCCCTGTGCTGTCCTCTTGGAATCTTGTTGGAATTTGGGGCCTATGGTTAGACCAGATGTGTTCACCCAGGCCACTGCTGGGGCTGCAGTTGAATTGGTGTGTATGGTTATTTTCCCCACTCCCTGTGGCATGAGTCACTTTGGAGTGGTGCTGGCCCTTGTTGGGGCTGCTTGCACACTGCCAGACTTGTGGCACTGCTTTGGACGGACTCCTGCCTAGGGCAGGTTGGAGGGAGAAGTCTGAAGAAGAACGTGGGGGTAGGGCACTTGGTGTTTGCAAAGTTTGCCCTGGTCTGCTGTGGGAGGAGACATGTCACAGCTTGGAGAATTGCTGAGGGTGGGTTGGAGGCATGAGTCCATAGGAGTATAGAGAGGCAGGTTTCACTGTAGGCAAGGTAGGTGTTCACACTATGCTGGTTCCTACAAGTGCCTGCCTGTGTAGGGTGGGGGGCAGAGGATGGAAATGGTGCCTGTCAGCTCTTTTGTTTTTGGAGAAGTCTCCTAAAGGAGCCCTGCCCTTCCAGCACACATTCTGAGATGAGTAAATAAATGTCCTTCCTATATACTCCAGGTGTTTTTCAAACTGCTGTTTCTGTTCTGTGCTGTATCTCAGTGGGGCTGTTTGTTATGCTGTTTCTTTAAGGGCAGGGACTCAGTTTCCTATTACCCTCCAGGCTATCCCAGAGCAGAGCTAACCGATTTTTAATGTTCCAGTTGTTAAGCGCTGCTGGTTGTAAAAACTTACCATGTTAAGTCTGTCTGGGTTTCAAAGCCAAATGTTACAGGATTCATCTTCCCAGTGCAGGTCCCCCATACCTCTGGTGCCTGTTGTTGGGTCTGTTCCTCTCCCTTGTCCATGGTTGCAGTGTCCCTCCCCACTGCAGACAGTCTCACAGGTCACCTTGGTTCCTGACCGTGTCTCTGCCCTTCCTACCATTTTTAATGGGGCCTTTTCTCTCTGATTAGCTATAAGGAGACTATTCTGCCAGTCTTTGGGTGATTTTCTGGGTTATTTACACTAATGTGTTACCTAGGTGTGTCTGTGGGACAAGTAAGCTTACAGTCCTCCTACTCTGTTATCCTTTTCTGAAGTCTCTAAGCCTAGCAAATTTAAAATATAGGTAAAATTCACATGTGTATCTATCTGGTCCTGGACTTTTATTTTTTGGTAGTGTTTTGATTACCAGTTCTATTTTGTTATGAGCAATCAGTCTATTCAGATTTTCTGTTTCTTCCTGATTCATTTTTATTTCATCTCTCATTTCTGATTTTATTTGTTGTTGTTTTTTTTTTTTATTCATGAGAGACAGAGCGAGAGAAAGGCAGAGGGAGAAGCAGGCTCCCAAGGAGCAGGGAGCCCGATGCGGGACTCAATCCCAGGACTCTGAGATCATGACCTGAGCCGAAGGCAGACGCTTAACCATCTGAGTCACCCAGGCGCCCTTTATTTGTTGTTTTTTTTTTCTTGATGAGTCTGGCTAAGGGTTTATAAATTTTGTTTATTTCTTCAAAGAATCAGCTCTTGGATTTACTGATTTTTTTCTATTTATTTATTTTTTGTCATTATGCCATTTATTTCTGGTCGGATACTAGTCCCTTCTTTCTTACTTACCTTGGGCTTTGATTGATCTTTTCTAGTTCCTTTAAGTGTACGGTTAGATTATTTGTGCTTTTTGTTGTTTTTTTGAAGTAGGCCTATATTGGCAGTGCTTTCACTGCATCCCAGAGATTTTGGACAATTGTATTCTCATTTATCTCCACCGATTTTTTTTTTTTTCCTCTTTGAGTGTTTCATTGACCCATTTGTTGTTTAGCATTATGTTGTTCTTTATTTTTTTTTTATTTTTTATTTTATTTTAATTTCCACTGTAGTTCACATACCATGTTATATTAGTTTTAGGTATACAATATAGTGAGTCAACAACTCCATACATCACTTGGTGCTCATCACAAGTGCTCTCCTCAATCCCCATCACCTATGTCACCCATCCCCCTACCCACCTCCCTTCTGGTAACCATCAGTTCTCTATAGTTAAGTCTGTTTCTTGGTTTGTCTCTCTGTGTCTTTTTCTTTGCTTGTTTTGTTTCTTAAATTCCACATACAAGTGCAATCATAGGTATTTGTCTTTCTCTGACTGACTTATTTTGTTTAGCGTTATGCTTTCTATTTTCATCCGTGTCAAGTTTTTTGATAATTCATCTTTAAATGATTTCTAAACCTATGTTGGATTTTCTTATTAAATCTAATTAATTTTGAATAAATTTATTTCTTGGGAAAAGGGAGTTCTCATTAGTTCATACTCTGACAGAAAGGGAGCCAAGTAAAATGAAAGCTGGGTCTTGATGGATGAGTAAGAATTCACTAAGGTTGGGGGAGAAGGAGGAGATTTAAGGGAGATGGAAAACTTACGTAACCTTTAAATTTTGTTATAGGTGGGAATTAAAAACTTTGTCACACTTTTAAAAAGAAATAGGTGTAGTCAAGTTCTCTCTTCCATACTACTTCCCTTGCAATTACTTGCCATTGTTTTTTCTAAACTCTGGCATCCAGTTATCACAAAACCATGACTTTAAATCAGAATCTCCTTACTGTCAATTTAGTTCAAAGATATAATGGCTTTAATCACAGAGCATTTAGCTAGATAAAAATTCTTCAGCCATTACTCAGCAAGTTCATCTTAAATACTGTAATAGGATTGTCGTCACAGAACTCAAAAGGCCACACGGCTATTAATTGCTTAAACTCCTATTTGGTGTAGGACCTGAGCATTTCCCTCTATGGAGGAGATGAGTCAAAGCAAATGGAATTTCTACAGTGTATTCCAAATTACTATAGAGTATCTTAAAACCAGGGCAAAAATAATTTTAATAATGTTAATAATTGCAGTAGCTACTAATTATGTAACACTCTAAGCACTTACTAGGTGCCTGATGTTATTAGCAGTGATAATAATTAATATTTGTCTAGTGTTTAATAAGTCCCTGACAGTATTCTAAGTGCTTTATATGCATTCTTTTATTTAATCCTGAAAAACTTTATAAAATATATATTATGGTTTTTCTAGAAGTTGTTCTTCTTTAACCAAGAGGAAATGAAGGCTCAGAAAATTTTAGAAATTTGCTCGGGGTTACAAAACTAATAAATGGCATCACAGGGATTTAAACTAAAATCTCTGAGTCCAGGATCAAAGCTGTTAACTGTGTCATACACTCCTCTCCACATATCTTATTTGTTAACCACTCATTGTCCTCTTACTAAGCTTATGTTAAAGTAAGGTGAATGAGGTGTGGGGAGGGCAAATAACTTTCCCAAATGACAGAGCTAGTCAGTGTCAGAGTAGTCATTGGAAATTAAATTGTCTGATTCCCAAGACTGTGCTCTTATGCCTATGCCTATCTGTTTAGAACAGAACTTCAGTAAAAATATCCTTACTCACACTAGAAAGGAAAGCATAATTTTTTTTTAAGATTTTATTTATTTATTTGACGGAGACAGTGAGAGAACACAAGCAGGGTAAGCGGGAGAGGGAGAATCAGGCTCCCTACTGAGCAGGGAGCCCGATGCAGGACTCGATCCCAAGACCCTGGGATCATGACCCGAGCCGAAGGCAGACACTTAATGACTGAGCCACACAGGCACCCCAGAAAGCATGATTTCTGACAAAATCCTTGGCCAGCACTCATCCTTTTATAATAGAAGACTTCTTTTTTTTTTTTCTCATTCATGATTTCAACTAACAGTTGATTAATTCAAAAAGCCTTTGAATTTGTCTGGCATATTTTACATATTTACATATATATGTACATACGTATTTTACACTTGTATGTATGTATGTACATATATATGTAAATATAAATGCAAATATATATAATATATAAATACAAATATACATAATATATAAGCAATACAAATATATATGTATTATAAGGATATATAAATATAGGTAGTGATATTAAATATATTCCTAGATATAATCAATAACATATATATTAGTGATTTGTTCTTATCAAGTTTTTCTAATCATTTTAGTTTCACAGAAGAAAAATTTCCTTTTGCACACATGTAAATTGGTTTTGGTTTATTAAATATAAAATTAATTATTAAATATAAAATTAATATAAAATAATTTAATAATATTAATTAAATATAAAATAAATTATGTAATAATTATTAAATATAAAATCAGTAGCTATAACGTGTGTTAGTGGGAAAGAACAAATAAAACTAGCTTCTTACAAGTGCATGTCTTAACTGTTGGGAACAGAGGTACCCAACCCTGTTGAAAAGCCCACTAACTGCAGGTGTTCTGGAATGTTCTACAATAAGATCAGGTTAATCCTGCATGGAAATTAAGTAGAGGTTGACTATGAGGATATATACTATCATTTCTAATAAGAGAACTATGATTTCTTCCTTTAGATGTGAACTTTTCTCCAATTTCCTTGGGTTAAATAAACCTTCGTAATCTCTGTAAAGTGCTATGGTTGAGGGCATCTTAAAAGCATTCATAAGTTTCAAATATTGGAAACAATTTTGTAAGAGAAATGATCACCAGTGACAGTGGTCCTAGACCATTTTCCCCCACTTTGAGTCCTAGTGCTTAGGCAGCTGTAACCATCTAAAACTACTAGTTTTAACTATGGTTCTGAACCTTAGTTGCACATAGAATCACCTGAGGGCCTTTAAAAAATATTGAAGCTGGACCCCGTCACCAGAGAATTTGATCTTGGTCTGGGGTGCAGTGTGGGCATTGGGATTTTCAAAAGCCTCTCAGGTGGTTTTGATGTGCAGCCACAGTTCAGAATCGATGCAGAAACTTGAAGCCCTGAGGTTGCCACTAAACCCTAATCAAGGATTGTAGTGCTCCTTTCCTCTACCTCACCGAGCACAACTCTTCAATTTTGACAAACCATTGAAGTTCTCATTGGGTTTAACTATGTAATCTAAAATCACGTATTTGTTTTGACTTCAGTGTGAAGGTATAGGTGACCTAAGACTGTTTAGATATCGAATATTGGGAGAATCTTGGAAGCATCCCAACCGTCTGTAGAAGATTTATGCTAGGATTCATCTATATTTGAAACAAAGTCTCTGATGTCGACTCTGTAACAAATTCCCATACAGATTTTTACCTCAGGGATTGGTTCATGTAGTACACATAAAAATATCAAAATTCTGTAACCTAAGTAGAGTCTTGCATATTATCAGCTTGCACGGGGGACTCTCTTGCTGCCTCTTGGAGGTCCAGCCCAACCTGCGTTCTCATGCAGTGGGCATTGCTGTGAAAGCACTCCTGTTGTAAAGGCCATCTTTGGTCCTCTCTGAGTCTTTGTCACTCAAGAGCTTTGATCTTGGGGAAATTTCTTCACCTTTCTGGAGTAGGAGTGAATGATTACTAAAGATTTGTTGACCCCAAATTCTGTTTCCTTGTGTTTTAGTTGCTCATTAATGTTTTTACTGGGGTAAGAATGACATCATCTACATGTTTTGAAGACATTCTCTTCTCTGCTTTCAGTGAGTGTCTGGTCCAGCATTGTGTGAATGACACACACCATGGTACCATGGGAAAGCATATACCAGTGCATGGTGCTGTGTTCTGGGGTAAGCCCAGGACTTCTTTCTGCTTCAGCCCTTTTCCGCCCCCCCCCCCTTTTTTTTTTCTTCTTTTCTTTCAAGGAAGAGGAATACTCCTGACCACTGTTTGGGTCATTTTTTCTATAGTTAGAGATTAATTGATATAAAGGAGATATTTCAAGCACTCAGTTCTCTTACTCCCTTTCTTCTGGCCCTGGTGGTATTCCCTTTCATCAAGCTGGCATGATGTGATCTGAGACTCACTTTTGAGCCCTGAAGTAGGTTTCCTCTGCTTCAGAGGTTCTTGTCTTTTGAGCCCTTGTCTGACTTACCAATAGGAGAAATGAATCTCCTGTGTGGTCCAGACCATGACTCTGTGTTGGTAGTTGGAAAATAACTATCTTATGAAAACTGAGAATTAATTTACTTACTTTACTGGTCTTACCAGTCTGTATCCTCTCTACCACCATCTTGCAAAATGGTTCAGGATGGGTTTCTAATATTTTTGGGTCCCTTAGCTAAAATAACCTCCCGTTATACTCTTAGTCACACTATCATGAAGAAAAGCTGTTTGCTAGGCTAATGATGACCAAATGGGCTTCTTGAGAAGGGACCCCAATAATTGCTTAATAAACATTTGTTGACTGAATTAATGAATATATAACTGAGCAATAAAGTTTCTAATTACTCTGTTACCATGTTGGTAATAATAAAATGAGGCTGTAACAGCAGTCTTGTAGCTGCCAGGTAAATTCTTCACCCATTTCCTCATATATGCATAGATACCAGCAATACCCACTTCTGGCTCATAAATGAATTCTGTAGCCCAAAGAATCAATAGCATAGATACTTAAATTTAACCCTCAATATTTTTTAAGTATTTCAAGAACGTTTACTCAGTGGTTATGTGGACATCTGGAAAAGGCAATATTTAAATCATTTATGCAAATACATTGCATATGATACATATGCAGTTTGAAATAACTGTCTTGTATTCTTTTTATACAAGTGGTTATTTTTGTAAACCAAAGACACCTCAGCTATATCTCACTTACATATTCAAATAATAGAGTGAGAGGATCCTAAATTAATGTGTTTCAGTTTATTTTTTAGTGCAGCATGCAAATTTAGAATTGGGGCAAAGCCAAAATGCAATAGCATATGCCTACTGGATATCCTTCTTCTTACACTAAGTCCTCATTTCCCCATTCCTTCATCCTTTCCCAGGCAGTTTCTTCCTCTACTCACTGACCAGTGGCCTCATGTTCTCTCCATTCTGACTCTTCCCATTGTAATCCTCAGTCAGGAAATTATCTAATAAACTTTGTCCTATAGAGGTGCAAATAGATTTTTTTTAAGTTGAGTGTGATACTCTCAGAGAAACTTTCATTTAGGCAGGCAACAAGAAGACTTTAACCAAAGAAATAAAACCTTAATTGTGGAATTGCCTGGATCAGTAGACATGAGATATGTCAGAGCTATGGGGAAAGTTTGAAAGGTAACTTTCATGTGTCTCTGAATGCAAACCTGTTATTAAGTTAGGTCCAGTGTGCAGTCTTCAACTTGTCCAGCCTGGAGATTACACACTCTGCACCTTAGCTGAGTGTTGGTTTCTCTTTGTGAGTAGTTTCATAGAATAATTAAGGACATATGCTTTAGAAATAAAATTGGATTTGAATATAAGCTCATACTTTCTAGCTCTTTAGGCAAATTACACAAGCTTTCTAAGTTTTTCTTTATCTGTAAAATGTAAATAGGTTAGTATTAGGATTAAAAGAAACGATGTAGGTAAAGTACTTACTTGTCCCTGGGAACCTAGAAAATGTTCAGTAAATATCAGTATGTGTGTTCTCTCCCTTTCTCTCTCTCTCTCTCTCTCTCTCTCTCTCACACACACACACACACACACACAAAATAGAAAGTCAGTCTGACCTCTTCAGCTTTAACATTTTAGGAGGTTAAAAATAAACATGAGAAAGCTCTAGACAGAACAATTAGGAAAGACAAAGAAATGAATCCAAAATGGAAAAGAGGTAAAGCTGTCTGTATGCAAATGACATGGTCTTATATGTAGAAAACTCTAAAAGCTCTACCAAAAAAAAAAAAAAAAAGGTTAAAAGTAATAAATGAATTCAGTAAAATTGCATGATACAAAACCAACATACATTAGTTGTATTTCTAGACACTTTCAGCAAACTATTCAAGAAAGAAATTTAGAAAAACAATTCTGTTTTCAATACTCTTGGCCAAAAGTTACTTAAAAATAAATTTAACCCAGAATGGAAAAAAATGTACACTAAAAACTATAAAACATTGTTAAAGGAAATTGAAAAAGAAAAATAACAAATGAAAAAATAACTTGTGTTCATCAATTGGAAAAATTAGTATTGTTAATATATCCATACTACTCAAAGTGATTTAATACAAATTCTATATGAATCTTATAATTCATATAGAAACACAAAAATCAATAGCCAAAGCAATCTTAAAGAAGAGGAATAAAGCTGGAGGGATCAAGCTTCCTGATTCCACCCTATATTGCAAAGTTATTGTAATCAAAACAGTATGAAACTGGCATAAAAGCATAGACCAATGGAACAGAAGAGAGAGTGAAGAAATAAATTCACACATACAGTCTGCAAGAACAGTGCCAAGAATACACATGGGGAAAGGGTACTACTGTTCACTAGTTTTAGGAAAACCAGGTATCTACATGCGGGAGGATGAAATTGGACCCTTTTTTTTTTTACACTACACACAAAAGCCACCTCAAAGTGAATTAAAAAACATAAGACCTGAAACCATAAAATTCTGGAAGAAAATACAGGGAGAAAGCTTCTTGACACTGGCCTTAGCAATGATTTTTTGGATATGATACCGAAAGCATGGGCCACAAAAGCAAAAATAAGTAAGTGGGAATACATCAAACTAAAAAGCTTCTGCAAAGCAATGGAAATAACAGACTTAAAGGAAACCTATGGAATGGGAGGAAATATTGCAAACCATATATGTGAAAGCTAAAACCAAATAATTAAAAAAAACAGACAAAACACCTGTTAGACATTAAAAAAAATACAAATGGTCAACAGGCATATGAAAAGGTAAACAACATCACTAATTATAAGGGAAATGCACACCAAAATGACAATGAGCTATCACTTACACCTGCTAAGGTGGCTATTTAAAAAAAAAAAGTGTTGGTGAGAATGCAGAGTAAAGGAAATCCTGGTGCACTGTTGGTGGGAATATAAATTAATACAGCCATTATGGAAAACAATATGGAAGATCCTTAAAAATTTTTAAATAGAACTATCATATGATTCAGCAGTACTGGTTCTGGATATTTACACCAAAGAATTGAAATTAGATATTTCTTGAAGAGAAGATATTTCTTGAAGAGATATTTGCACTTCTGTGTACATTGTAGCATTATTCACAATAGCTATGATATGGAAACCTAAATGACCATCAACAGAAAAGTGGATAAGGAAAAGATGGTAAAATAGCCCGGTGATGGGTATTAAGGAGGGCACGTACTGCATGGAGCACTGGGTGTTATACGAAAACAATGAATTGTGGATCACTGCATCAAAAACTAATGATGTATGGTGACTAAATGGCCAACAGACACATGAAAAAGTGCTCAATATCGCTCAGCATCAGGGAAATCCAAATCAAAACCTCAATGAGATACCACCTCACGCCAATCAGAATGGCTAGAATTTACAAGTCAGGAAACGACAGATGTTGGCGGGGATGCGGAGAAAGGGGAACCCTCCT
>NC_138371.1:123579342-123613487 GCF_054177405.1 Leptonychotes weddellii | reverse complement strand
AAAAAAAAATGATGTATGGTGACTAACATGACATAATAAAACAAAATGTTAAAAAATCATATTAAAATAATAATTAGATCCCCCCTAAAAAATAAAATAAAATAGTCAAACTCATAGAAACAGCAAAGTGATGATTATCAGGGGTTGGAGGAAAGGATAATGAAAGGCAGGGGAGGTGATGATTAGAGGATACAGTTATGTAAGATAAATTCAGGAGATCTATACAATATAGTGCCTATAGCTATCTATATCTATCATCTATCTATCTATCGTTAAAATTTGCAGAGGATAGATCCTAGGGTAAGTGTTCTTACCACACACACAAAATGTGTGATGGTTTCATGGATATATTCTTATCTCCAAATACATTGAGTTTTTTCCATTAAATATCTACAGCTTTTTATATCTCAATCATATCTGAATAAAGTGGTTTTAAAACAAACAAGAAATCTGAGGAAACCCCTGGGCTGGTGCAGTCTGTAGGGACAGGGATGGGAAGTAGGAGGCAGTGAGAGATGGCTGGTGCTGTCACAGGATGACTCAATGGAGAACTATGGAAGAATTAAAGTGAGCCAGGCTCAAGGAGGAAGTGAGGATAACAGAATAGTGGCCAGAAAGAGGGGAAGGACAAATGGTACCTAAACTCATTCAGTTTTAATTTTAACTTCTGACTCATCAGCTTGTCATTTTAGGTGTTTAGATTATAAAAGCAGCATAAACACTACCATCAAAAACAGGAAGTTACATTGTAAATTAAATGTCTCCACTGAGTGGGTTACCTTTCTAAGCTGTTTGTTTGTAGCTGACAGATCCTAAATTAAGATATCCAGGGGTAGATTACTGTTTTCTCCTGGTGACTTTAATTAGATAGCAAGGGCACACATCACCTTGAATTTTATTTGCTGATCTTAAATCAGGAAAGAGTTTCCAGAAGCATGGAGACAAGTCTAAAAAGCAAACCTGCCCTAGAATTGCACTATATTGATTTGGTGCTGAAACAGAGAAGAAAATTTTACTCAAATGTTTCTGCTTAGTCACCACTAAAGGAGATTGGAGAAGGAACTATGAGGTCTGTTCAGTTATATTCCTTAAATCAAGTATCATTATTTGCAGTTTGGAGAGGTCCAGTTGCACAGTAAAATCTTGGTCAGTTGGAATACCTTGTGCACCTCTCTTGCAGAGCAATCTCACAGGAGAGATTTAAGAAGGTATTCCAGGCGGGGCGCCTGGGTGGCTCAGTCGTTAAGCGTCTGCCTTCGGCTCAGGTCATGATCCCAGGGTCCTGGGATCGAGCCCCACATCAGGCTCCCTGCTCCACAGGAAACCTGCTTCTCCCTCTCCCACTCCCCCTGCTCGTGTTCCCTCTCTCGCTGTGTCTCTCTCTGTCAAATAAATAAATAAATAAAAATCTTTAAAAAAAAAAGTATTCCAGGCAAGTTCTAGAAGTAATACAGATTACGTACAGCCTTCTCGACATCTCTAAGATTGAGTAGAGAGAAGAACAACTGAAGGTTTGAACAACCTAGGAACCAGCAAGTTCTCCTATAAAAAAAGAACATTCAGTTTTCTTTTTATACTCTATACACTAAGGAAAGTAGACCAATAAATTCAAGGATGTTTTTCCAAAACAAGTGTTGAAATTAAAAACCAAATGAAACAAAGGATTTTATTGTTTAACTTAAATCTATCATGACATTCAGTTGATAAATATGTCTACCCTTGATACTGTTTGAATGCTTCATTCTTACTGGAGACTAAGTGAACAGAAACATTCTATGTGGCTACACCCTGACAGGCTTCCATGAGAGAATATCAATTTACAATGTAACAAGTTTTCTTTTTTGCCATGGTTATTTCCAGTGGTTTTTATCACCAACTGAAGGATTTTCAGTCCTCTTGACAACCACATAGATCTTTCTTCTTACTCTCTGAAGGGAATTCTGTTTGCAGTAGGGCGTAGCTGCATAGAATGCACAGGATAGAAACTGAGGGAAGAAGGAAACAAGTCACCTCCTACTGGGAACAAGCATGATAAGTTGCACACAGAATTCTTTTTCCTCTCCTACAGCTGGTGTAGAAAGATGGGACGGGAGTTTGGAAGTGCTCCCTGCAGTGAATGATTGAGTAGGGCCCGGGCAGAAGATAGAGCCAGGAAGACCTGGCAACTCAGGCTTGGCTTAAGTGACAGGGATGGAAGAGGATCCTGAGGTCGGCACAGATTCTGGTACACAGCCAGTGCATGGGTAATGAGAACATAAAGTGATTTAGAAAGAGGAGCACTAATAAAAAATCAAGACATTGCATTTGTTTGCAATGTCCCTGATTTCACTATTGCTCAGCTACAAAGCTTGATTTCCATGCCAGCTACCTTTAGTCTTGTCTCTGCCACCCTTACCTCTGTTCACAAGTGCTAGACTCTCCTATGTGTATATTGTGACTAAAAACATTTTATGCAGGGCGCCTGGGTGGCTCAATGGGTTAAGCGTCTGCCTTCGGCTCAGGTCATGATCCCAGGATCCTGGGATTGAGCCCAGCACTGGGCTCCCTGCTCAGCGAGAGTCTGCTTCTCCCCCTCCCTCTGATGCTCCCCCTACTTGTGCTCTCTCTCCCTCTCTTGCTCTGTCAAATAAATAATAAAATTTAAAAAAACCAAAAAAACATTTTATGGTCTCTCCAGGGAAATCAATCCCATGTATAACATTAATTTCTGAGTTCCAAAAATCTTATGCATACCTGGGCTTTTGGAAAAATCCGTAAGTTGCATTGAAGTAATTGTTTTATGGGCATAAATTGTATCTTTTTTTCTGTTTTTATTAAACCTTTTTGGATCCTTCCCTTTAATACTGAAACATATTTTCTCTTGGAAATAGATTTATAAAAGATTAGTTCTGCCTGATTTCATTCTGCTTTACTTGATTACTTCTTCCCTGACTTAAACCTATCTTTGGAGATAGAGGACAGTCTCTACCCATCATCAGTAGAGTGAGTTTCTATTTTTATTAACTGGTTACTGTTTTTTCTCAGTGCATCAACTCACTTTTATGTAATTTATCCTTATAGGCAGGTACATATACAACTCACTGTATTAGGCACATTTGTGAGTAAAGACACCAAGACCAAAAAAAAGAAGAGAAAAGAAAAGAAACCAAGACCAGTGATTAATTAGCTTGCCCAATTTACCTAGAAAACTTCTTTTTGGCATTACTAATAATTTGAACCTCAGCACTTTTGACCTAGAAGGGATTTAGGGATTATTTCCTAAAGTTCCCTCTGTTCAGAGATAAAGAAGCTAAGATTGCAAAGATTAAGTTAGCTGCCCAAGGCCACATAGGTAGTTGGTGGCAAGGCTAGAGTAAGAGCTTGGGTCTTCAAGTGTTTAGTGCATAGTTCTGTCTACACTACCACACACTCATTCAACTGACATGGTCCAGAATCTCCAGGTAGCTGTTTTTCTTAATGAGAGCAGGAAAGGGTCAAACAGTGGGTATTAGGGAAGATATGACTGATAATGTTGGTACCTAGGAATGGGCACATGGCTACCCTCTAAGAAAGCACATCTTTCCAGTTTCTAATTATAATCAGAGATTATAAGAACTCCATTTTAAAAGCTATAGACAATTATCAAAAATCCTAATAACTTATAAAACTAGAAAATTCTGACAGGAGAAACTGTTAATGGTACCCTAAGGGAAAGAGAACATGGTTGGCTAACTAAGAGGAACAAATCTTAACCAAAAAAAAAAAACCAAAGCAAAACCAAAAAAACTTGATATTAATTACTAATAAATAAAAATCAAGTGCCAAAAAAAAAAGTAGCCTCATCAGTCGTGCACTAGGTGAACCCTTGGGTCCCCTCCCAAATGCAATCAGAGATCCAGATAACATGTAAATTGTACTTTGTCTTCTAAGTTAGATAATTCATTTTCAAATAAAAACTGGGTGATGCATGGTGATGAACTTCTCAGTTGTGGCAGACCTGTTTTTTGTCAGACTGATAGCCCTTACCCCCTTTTCCTTTCCCAAGTTTGTTGATTCTATGATGGTTGGAACCCATTCCCACTATAGGGGCTGAAAGTGCCAAATAAACCATTTTCCAGCCTCCCCTGTGGTTAGGGAGTGGCTTTTGAGTCATTCCTGGCCGATGAAGAGGCTGAGGCACTTCTGGAAAAGGTTTTCACTCTTATTTAAAAGAAAAAGGAAGGACACAAGGAAATAAGCCTGCTGTCCCGCCTTTAGTTGTAGTTGTGCAAGAACATGCTGTCTGGGTGGAGGCAGCCATCTTGGAATCACGAATTGCTGAGCCTGAGAGTAACAGCCCATGTGCTGAGGATAGCAGAAGAGGAAAGCAAAGAGAGCTGGGTCCTTGATTATATTGTTCTCCCACTGAGCTGTAACTCCAGAATCCTCCACAGTGGATTTCTTGTCACGTGATTGGCTGGAGCCAGCTTTCCTGGTAGGAATCGATTGTGTGTATCTCTTTGAAGTTCTGCATTAGTGTGTTGGTAGCATGGTATCAGCCATGTCGAGAGTATATGTACCATGGGAATTGCAAATGGTACAAATTAGAGATTTTGAGTCCTCTGGAGAATCTGTTGTTAAACATTTACAGCACACCCACTGGACATAATAAATTCCTAAGATTTAAGCCATTTTTAGTTGGGTACTCTGGTGGTTGCAATTCAGAGTCTACTAATTGATACACTAGTCTGGACTTCAAGGTTTATCTGTACTGTACTTAACTATAAATCAACTAGTTGAATAGAGTGAATCACCCTAGATGCTTGCTAATATGGGAAATTCTTTGCATTTAGGCATATATGTCTCACTACCAACAGAGAAAGCTTATTCACACCTGTCTCACTTAGCTGGGACTTTCCACTCTATATTGACCTGATGGCTAGAGGCTTTGGGTAAAGACCCTTTGGTTACTGCCCCATTGTGGCTTTCATGAATATATAATAAGGATTCCAGAGGAGAGAGCTATGTGGGAGAGAGGGCTCTCCAAGGATGGCTTCCAGAAAGGCAACAGATAGGAGCTTTACTAGCCTTCAGTTCCTCAAGCAGCATCTGACACATCCAAAAGGCCTTTAAATTGGTCTGATGCACAAGAAATACTAACTTTCAAGTTGCGACATGAGCTCACAGAGAGCATGGTCTACATTACACTTCTCATTTCCTTTCATGGAATGAAAAACAGTGATACCCAGTTGAGTACAAGGAGGGAAACTGGGGAAGGCAGTATGATGTAGGGATAAGAACAAGATACCGAGTTTCAGTAAACCTAAATTCCAGTCTTGGTTGTTTTGTCTTATGCAAATCATGTTAATTCATAGTGTATTTCCTGAGTTTTAGGAAAACAGTGTTGGACTAAATGTTCTTAAAGAATCCTTCCATTTGTGAACCTAATTCCAAGGTGTTATGCTTACATGATTCTATAAAGAAAGTTATCATTCATTCGTTTATGCAACAGGTATTTAGTGAAGAGAGTACATTATTGGCATGGTATGAGTTTTAACTTAATCATATTAAGGCCACATAACTGTGGGAAAGACACCTTACCTGAGCATCTGTTACCTCACTTAATGAAATGGACATAACAATATGTAGCCCATAGGTTTGGAGGGGGTGACTGATGAGATTGTGTTATGTTAAAAGCTATAAAATCTTAAAGAAGATCATTATTAATATCACTGTCCTTTTGTTGGGGGGGGTAGCGTCTGGCATTCACCTCTACCCTTCTCTTCTTTACTAATAGTCTGCCAATTTCCCTCTGAAGATAATGCTCCATTTTGTGTTTCCTTAAATGAGGCTAGTTCTTGCTGCCAGCCTCTTATTGTCACCTTCCACCGCTGTCTCTATTATGGAATCTAATGGAGCTTGATTGGCAAATCCAGGATTTGAGTCTTTGAAAATTTAACAAATGACTCAAAGTAGCAGTGATTGTTTGGAAGCTAGTTTCACTGGAGCAACAGCAGCCCCCCAAGGGCCATATGATCCCTTTCTTGTGTCCAGGGCTATGGCTTCTAATGTTTGACATCTTGAATGCCTTGATTCTTTTTTTTTTTTTTATGTTAATCACCATACATTACATCATTAGTTTTTGGTATAGTGTTCCATGATTCATTGTTTGCATATAACGCCCAGTGCTCCATGCAATACGTGCCCTCCTTAATACCCATCACCCGGCTAACCCATCTCCCCACCCCTCTCCCCTCTAGCACCCTCAGTTTGTTTCTCAGAGTCCATAGTCTCTCATGGTCCATCTCCCCCTCCGATTCCACCCCCCCCTTCATTTTTCCCTTCTTACTATCTTCTTTTTTTTTTTTTTTTTTAAACATATAATGTATTATTTGTTTCAGGGGTACAGGTCTGTGATTCAACAGTCTTACACAGTTCACAGCGCTCACCATAGCACATACCCTCCCCAATGTCTATCACCCAGCCACCCCATCCCTCCCACCCCCCACCACTCCAGCAACCCTCAGTTTGTTTCCTGAGATTAAGAATTCCTCATATCAGTAAGGTCATATGATACATATCTTTCTCTGATTGACGTATTTCACTTAGCATACTACCCTCTAGTTCCATCCACGTCATTGCAAATGGCAAGATTTCGGGTACCCCTTCAGGTCACTAAATTTGTGTCTTTGGGGTGAATACCCAGTAGTGCAACTGCTGGATCGTATGGTAGCTCTATTTTCAACTTCTTGAGGAACCTCCAGAATGCCTTGATTCTTGACTTTTCCCCAACAGTTTTGCTTTTACTTGAAACACTCAGAAGAATGTTCTCACCAACAAAGATGTGGTATCTTGTTTTAATCTTTTGTATTTACCTAATTTAGAAAACAAAACATCAAAACAAACAAACAAACCAAAGCTGTTGAGACCAAATGGTATGACTAATGAATATTTAGGACAATCTAATGATAACTATAAATTCAACATCAAAAGAAAAATTGCTCATATTAGTGATCATAATTGTGTCTGAGAGCCATTTAAGTAATATTAAATCACCCCCAGGCTCAGGTGAGAGAGGGGCATTCTAAGATGACATGGGAGCAGCTCTGAATGCTACAAGCTCATGATGCTTCTTGAAAGAGGAGTAAGCAGGTATAAATGCAAGAAAGAATATCTTTGCCAGACTACTTGTAAGCATTACCAGTAGGCACTGAAGTGAAGTTCTGTAAGGGACTTAGGAAACAAGTTCAGAGTTTGAATTCTATATTTATGGTTACTGGCAGAAAGAAATTTTTGTCTCTAATACAGACTGTTCTGTCCTTTAGCTGTCAGGGTGAATCAACTGTCTACCCAAAGCATGTCTGATTGATCGATTGCTTAACATCATTTACTGAGTAACACATGATGTGCTAGAATGATGTTCTCTATTGGATTTTCAGCATAAAAGACATGATGTTGTTTATTCTGGGGCAATATGGCCAAACTATATTTAATTTCACAATTTTTTCTTTTTTAATTAATAGACTTTTTTTTTTTTTAGCAGTTTTAATTTACAGAAAAGATTATAGTGAAAGGTACAGAGAGTTCCAAAATATTCCCTTACCCTTCCCCATCTACCCATTTCTCCTATTTTTAGCATCTTGCTCTAGTGTGGTATATTTGTTACAAGTTATGAATCTACATGGGCACATCATTATCACAAAGTCCATGGCTTATATTAGCGTTCACTCTTTGCTTTGTACATTCTATGGATTTGGATAAATGTATAAGGACATGAATCCACCATTACAGTGTCACCCAGAATAATAATTTAATTGCTCTAAAATTCCCCTGTTTTTTTCTGTTTCTCAGAAGCTCTTTTAAATTTGACAGGAATTATATGCTGCATGGAATAAGGAGATAGAGTAGTTGACATCCTTATGTTGATATTAATGTTTTTTGTTGTTTTTTTTGCAGGATCTTCTAGTTGAGAATCATATCAACAACAAAAAGACATATTTATTAAGCTCTTAATATGTAGCAGTCACTCTAAACTTTGCACAAATTATCTAATCAAATCCTAACAACAGTTCAGTGAATTTGGCACCTTTTTAATCTATAAATATGAGTGAACTGAAGCTCACAAGATTAAGATCTATCCTCACATTTGCACGGTCTCTAACTGACACAGACTGGGTGGCATCTTTCCAGAAACTTTCCCCTAATGTGTTATTGCCTCAGGAGACCAGGACTTTAACATTCTTCGAGTTCTAAAATATACATGTTATTTCACACGTTTGCTAGAATGAAAATATATATATATATACTTAATTTCAGGAAAGCTTCATTATAAACTTGACTGCTCAGTTATAGGGAGCAGAGTTTTTAGTGACTTGACTTCTACCTTGATCCCAGGGAATGAAGAGACCAAGAATAATTTAAGACCTCCCATGGAACATTGTTGCCTGGAATGACCAATTTAGGGATGTGCAGCATATGTAACTTCATTGGAAATTCTTGGGTACATTATCATGATACAGGGTTCGAAAAGTACTGCAGAAAAATCCTGAGTTTTCTTAATTGGTTTTTCCCAACTTTTGACTGTGTGACATTTGATTAATTCATTGTATTTATTAAATAATACTGATATCCAATAGCACTGCTATTGCAAGGAAAAAAGATGGAAAGCAGGTCTAGAAAAGACACAGACATGACTTGTTTCATTTCTCCAGAACTGCTTTTATTTTACGCTCAAGTAATAAACAGTGTGATTTACACGTAGTAACTATATTCAAAATACAGAGCAGACCAATATATTTCACTATGGCATATTTTTAATGGCTACAAGGTGATATGATAATATACCATAAAATTCACCTTTTAAAAGTGTGTAATTCAGTGGTTTTAGTATATTTGCACTGTGAATTCATCACTATCATCTAATTTTAGGACATTTTAATCACCTCCAAAGGAAAACCCACACTAATTAGCAGTCCCGTATCCATTCCTTCCTTGCCCAAGTTCCTGGTAAACACTAGTCTACTTGTATTTTCTATGGATTTGCCTCTTCTATGCATTTTACATGAATGGACTCATACAATATGTTTTAGCTTTTGTTTTGTTTCTCATTTAGCATAATAAATGAAAGGTTGATCCATATTGTAGTATATTAACAGTACTTCATGTTTTTTTATTGCCAAATGATAATCCATTCTATGGGTTATCTGTTGATAACATTTGGATTGTTTCCTTTTTTTGTTTATTATAATAATACTGCTGTGGATATCCATGTACAAGTTTCTGTGTGGGCATCTATTTTCAGTTCTCTTTGGTATGTACTTAGGAGTGAAATTAGTCATAGAGCAACACCTTATTCTTTTTTTTTTAATTGGGTTGTCTTTTTTTTTTTTTTTGAGTGGTAAAGGTTCTCCGTATATACTGAATACAGGCTCCTCATCAAATATATTATTGGCAAATATTTTCTACCATTTTGTGGATTGTCTTTTTACATTGTTAAAGGTGTCTTTGAAACAAGATGTAAATTTTGGAATTTTAATGGCCTTCAGTGTTCCGTTTATCTTTTTGGTTACTGTTGCTTGTGCTTTTGGAGCCATATATAAGAAACCATCACCTAGTCTAAGGTCATGAGGATTTATACCTATGCTTTCTTTTAAGAGTTTTACAGCTTTAACTCTTACATTTAGGTCTATGGTCTATTTTGAGTTAAATTTTATAGATGGAGTGAGGTAAGGTTCAACTTTATTCTTTTGGAAATGAGTATCTAGTTGTATTAACAGAATTTTTTGAAAAAAAGAATACTTTGATGATCGAATCATCTATCACTTTCCAAAAGCTGCTGTAACAAAGCCCCCAAAATTGAGTGGCTAAAAATGATAGCAATTTATTTTCTCACAGTTCTGGAGACGAGAAGTCTGAAATCAGATATTAGAAGGGCCATGTTATCTCTCAAATTTGTAGGGGAAAATCCTTTATTGCCTGTTTGTAGCTTCTGGTCTTTGCTGGGAATCCTTGGTGTTTCTTGGCTTGTATATATATATCACTCCAATCTCTGTTTCCATCATCATATGGCTGTCTTTCCCTGTGTGTTTCTCCCCTTCCTATAGGGACTCCTACCATATTGGATTAAGAGCCCATCATACTCCAGTATGACCTTCACTAATTACATCTCTGATTACCCATCCAAATAAGTTATATTCTGAGGGACTGGGGTTGGGATCTCAACATATCTTTTTTGGGAGGTGGGACACAGTTCAATCCATAACAGCCTATACTCTAGCCCTACACCCCCAAATTCATGTCCTTCTCAAGAGCAAAATACACTCACTATAACCCTAAATTCCCCCACATCTTTACCATTCCAACATCACCTTTAAGTCCCAAATCACATCTCAATATTACTAGCTCAAAATCCCAACTCTTAATCTAAATCAGTTGTGGGTGAGAATCAGTACGATTCATCCTGGGACAAAATTCTTCTCCATCTGTAAGCCTACGAAACCAGACAAGCTATCTATTTGTAAAACAGAATGATAGGACCAGCATAAGGTAGACATTTCTATTCCAATAGGAAGAAATTGGAAGGAAGAAAAAAGTCAGGGGTCTCAAACCAGTCCAAAGTTCAGGAGGGCAAATTTCCTTTGGATCTCGAGACCTGAGAATAATCCCCTTTGGCTCAATGCTTTGTCTTGTCCTGAAGGTAAGCAGTCTCACCCTTCAAGCTCAATAGGGTAGTGGCCTTACCTTCTTAGCCTTAGGAGGTCTTGTTGGCAGGCCTCTGCATCCGTGGTTCTGCCCTCAGGTTTATCCTTCCTTCATTTCATCCTATCTCCATTCCTTTCAGTCCGGGCTGGCAGTATTTCTGCTGGTATAAATCTTACAAAAATCTTGTTCTTCCATGTAATTTATGGGAGTCCAAGATATCAACAAGAGAGTCCTCCACAGCTCTTTCCTAGTTAACCACACCTGTATTTCTGGTTTCTGCTGAAATGGCTGATTAGACCCAGGTGTCACACAACTCATCTCTTTAAGTTGTTCAGCAATACCCTTGGATCTGTTTCCAGAATACTATGTCTGGATAGGCTTAAAATTTTCCAACTTCTCCAGTATTGGTTCCTTTTTGCTTAATAATTTATTCCTCTATTTATCTCTCTTCTGTCACATTTCATTGTAAGCAGTAAGAAGAAACAAGACTACACTTTTCACATTTTGCTTAGTAATCTCCTCAGCTAAGTATCCAAGTTTATCACTTACAAGTTCTCTATCCCACCCAACAGGAAAACATGTTCTCTGCCGCTTTATAACCAGGATTGCTTTTCCTCCAGTTTTGAATAACCTGTTCCTCATTTCCATCTGACAAACTGCAGAATCACCATGGGTGTTCACATTTCTAGCGCCATTCTGTTTATGATAATTTCTGTATCCTCTAAGATGATGGATACTTTCAGAATTTCCTTTTTGTGTTTGGCTTTCAACAGTTTGACTCCTATATCTAGTCTACTGTCTTTGAGGGTATCCTATTTGAAGTTTACTGAATTTTTTTTAAGATTTTATTTATTTGACAGCACTCGAGAGAGCACACGCAAGTGGAGCGGCAGAGGGAGAGGGAGAAGCAGGCTCCCCACTGAGCAGGGAGCCCAATGCCGGGCTCAATCCCAGGACCCTGGGATCATGACCTGAGCCAAAGGCAGACATTTAACTGACTGAGCCACCCAAGCAGCCCTGAAGTTTATTGGATTTCTTGTGTATTACTGTATTCCATCAATTTGGTATGTCTTCAACCACTATTTCTCAAATATTCTTTCTACCCCCCTTGTCTCTTTCTCCTCTCTTTCTGAAATCCCCATTATGTGCATGTTGATATGCTTGATATTGTCCCATAGATGTCTAAGGCTCTGTTAATTTCTTCGTTCATTTTTCTTTTAGTTCCTCAAATTGGGTATTCATAATGGATCAGTCTTCAAGTTGACTGATTTTTTTTTTCTTTTGCCTGCTCAGATCTGTTGTTGAACCACTCTAAGCAATTTTTTTTCATTTAAGTTACTGTACTTTTTACCCTTAGAATTTCTACTGGTTCTTTTTTTATAATCTTTTTTTCTCTTGGTACTCTTGTTCCCATACCTTTCTTTAATTCTTTAGCTATTTTTTCTTCTTTACATGTATTTATAATAGCTAATTTATAGTCTTTGTCTAGTAAGCCTAAATATGGATTTTTATTTGCTACTTTTTCCTGTGTTTGGGCCATATTTTCCTGTTTCTTCACATATCTCATTTTTGGTTATTTGTATTTTTAATTAATTTTTATTTATTTTCTTAAATATCTACACTCAGTGTGGGGTTCCAGCTTATAACTCTGAGATCAAGAGTCACATGCCCAACTGACTAAGCCAGCCAGATATTGTTGTTTTTCTTAAAAACTGGACGGTTAAATTATATTATATGACAGCTATGGGAAATAAGATCCTTCCACCCTCTTTTAGGGTTTGTTGTCACTGTTTTATGTTTGTTGGTTTTATTTTTGGTTTTTTTTGGTCAGTGTTATTCTTACTGTTTCTGTTATTTTGTGACTTTTTTGGAGTAATTCTATAAAGGTTGTATTCTGTCATTGATGGCTAATTATGTCTCTATTTAGTACTCAGTTAACGATTGAAGTTTTTTTTTTTTTCTTAAAAGCTTTAAACCAAAAAAAATCTCCCACTCTTTGGTAAGGAGTTCTGTGTGTTGGGCATGACTCAGTGCTCCAACACTTTAAATCTCTGCTTAGTCTTTACTCCCCACTTATATAGGACCTCAAGATGAGCTGGAGGTGAGATATTACACCATTCTCAGGTTTTTCCTGGGCATGTGCATATCTCTGAACATATGTATGTCCTTGTATATTCCTAGGAATATGTCTGAGCTTTTCAAGGGCCCCAAACTACATCTCATTCCCAAATTTTGCTTTTAGATTTTGGTGATTTTTCTTGGTTGCCCCATCTGATTTTCCTGCCTCAGGCAGCTGTGATGTTAATCTATGGCCACTGATTGTTTCTGACATATGCTCTAGGATAGGGCTTTTCCCACTGAGCAAGCTCTAAGTCAAAATATGACAAGTTTTGTTTATGGGTTTTTTTAGGGATCTTCCAGACAGATGAAATAATGACAATTATCTTGGGATGGAACTTTCTGGAAAGCTTTCAAACCTGTCTCATTCCTCTAGTGCCTGTTAGGCTGACTGTTTTCACAGCTATAGTGCTTACAAGATTTTTCATTTTCAAGGATGTATTGGAGCTTTTGACAGGGAAAAGGGAGTAGAGTTAGTTAAATGACACATATCTAACTGCTCTTACTGAGATTCAGTCACTTCTTTTTTTTTAAAGATTTTATTTATATATTAGAGAGAGAGAGAATGAGCAGTGGGAGGGGCAGAGGGAAAGGGAGAATCAGATTCTCCACTGAGCAGGGAGCCCGACCCAAGACTTGATCCCAGGACTCCAGGATCATGACCTCAGCTGAAGGCAGACACCTGACTGAGCCACCCAGGTACCCTGAGATTCAGTCAAGCTTTTGGTTAATTTCTAGAATTCTGAACAACTCAATTTTGACAATTTTGGGCAGTGTTTTCATTGCTTTGTGGAGAAGAACATTTTGGGTATTCCATACTCTGCCATTGCAAAAGTCTTTTGTCATCCATTATTGATCCTTACATGAATTACATCCTTTAGGTAGGATAAATACTGTTTTGATAAGGAAATATCAGAGAAATCAGTTGCTAGTGATTTTCTCAGTCTTAATTACTAATAGTGAATTTATGAATCATGAAATTATGAATCCTAATTGAAGCCCTGATTTCCAGAGTCTAACCTCAGTGTTCCTTCCATTATACATCAGTGGTCTTTGGCTCATTCCAACAATAAGGGGGAATCATTGGAGCTGTCTCTACTTATTATTTCCTGAGCTCTGTGCTTCTCATTTTCTTAATTGCACTTCAAAATAATGTACTGGAAAGTCTTGGGATAAATGGTGATGACTGAAGCTTGTTTGTTTCCATACCTCATATTGCTTTCCCAGTGCAATGAATAAAACTTGCCTAAGGCTCTTCCTGACCTCTTACCTATTCATACTCTCTTATGACTCAAATATTTTCATGAATAAAGCATATATAAATACTTCATCTTCTATCTAGGAGTTGAACTTTTTTTTTTTTTTTTTGCAAATATCCCCTGATTTTTATCAGCATAGCCAAGGAGCTCATTGAATATACGATCACTATGCATTCCTAAAATTAGTGTCTCAGAGATTATGATGCCTTTACATCTCTTATGACCTTGTTTCTCTTTGTTCTAAACCTTCCCATTTTCTTTTTTTCTTCTTCTTTTTTAAGATTTTATTTATTTATTTGACACAGAGAGAAATAGTGAGAGTAAGAGCACAAGCAGGGGGAGTGGGGGAGGGAGAAGCAGGCTTCCCGCTGAGCAGGGAGCCCGATGCGGGGCTCGATCCCAGGACCCTGGGATCATGACCTGAGCTGAAGGCAGACGCTTAACGACTGAGCCACCTAGGTGACCCTAAACCTTTCCATTTTCTACTGAAAAGTGTTAATAGGTTTATAATGTAGATTCAAGTTAGGTTACCAAGTGTATTTTCATCTTCCATATTGTAGATATGTCTCACCAGAACTAAATTCCAGTTTTCTGCTCCCCATTCTCTGAATAAATCATTAATTTTCATGCTTTTTATTAATGCTGTGGCATTATTATAGATTATCTTAGCTTCTCTTTATTACTGCATGAACTCATGATATAGAGTTAACTCAGGATTCTTTGTAAAAATAATATTTAAAAAATTAAGATATAGTATTGAACTAAACAAATGTTGATATATTGCCATGGCCTTAACAATTGCTAATAATTTTCCAATTTAGTCTGTTTTAAGAAAAAATGCTGTTTGGGAAAATCACATATGCTCATTATAATGAATTCAAATAATGAAGCAAAATACAAAGGGAAATTCAAAAACAATTTTAACAATTCTTATATTCTATAAATCAATTTAATCTTTAAATTCATCACTGCTTATAACCAGTCCTTTTAGCAAGTCTTTTAAATTTAGCATATCTCCTTAATTAAATTTAATTTTTATTTAGTCCTTAAGTGGCTGTAATTCAGTGTGAAGTAATTTTTTTTTTTTTTTAAGAAAAACTCAGGCTCTATCATATTTGGGAATATCAACTAGTTTCCACTGTATTTGATGGACATTTTGCTGTATGTAATATTTTTCTGTCACACTTCTGTTCCTTCAGAATTTATATGCATTTCATACTGTCTTCTGGCATTGAATAATACTTTAGAGTAATAAGAAATTAATCTGTTTTTTTCCTTGATAATTTTCTTCTATGTCTGGATACCAGAATAATTATAATAATAATTAAAATAATTTCTGTTTTCCTTGAGGTTCAATAGCTTATCCAGTTTATGTCTAGTATTAAGGGCTCTGTCATATTTTTCATGGAATACAATGTGTTTATGTACAAGAATAAGGGTTTTTTAAAAATCAGGGAATTTTTTTTCTCTTTTTAAAATTTTGGGGGAGAATTTTTCTCTTATAATTTAAATTTATTTTGCATTACATTTATTAATCTCTATTTCAGCAGCATTAATTATCCTTATAATACATTATATTTTAACTTTATACCTATTTTTTTTAGTTACAGTAACCTTTGTCTTAAAAAAAAAAAAACTGTATTCACTTTACATCCTACTATTGTAAGACTTTTCTTTATGCCAGTAGTTCCATTTTCAACACCATTTCTGTCTCTAGTGTGTTTTAGTTTCACTTATTTCCCTACATTTAGAAGCTACCTTTTAATTTTATTTTCTTGTTTTATCATCTCACTTTTGAATTTTCGTTTTATTGACTTTGGTCTCATAATTAAGCTTTTGTTCTAATTAATATCCTTACTAAATAGTTCTATTGTTCCTCCAATTATGAAAAATTAATTTCAAATTTGGGGTAATTTTTTTTTTCTAGTAGGAGTACTTTGAATTTTGCATGATATATTTATTTTCCCTCTTTGGAGCTCTAGAATTTGCAGTTTCCATTTTATTTCTATTTATCTTGGTCATGCTTGGGTGACTCTGCTCAGATAATGTTTTCTTTTTCCTTTTTTTTAAATATATAGATGACCTCTTTCTGAGATCAGGTTTCTTTTTTTTTTTTTTTTTTAATCTGACCTAAGAATTTGAAGCCTTAATATTTCTTATGCTGTTTAATGCAGATCAATAGATTGTTACACATTCTTGGTGGTCATCTGTGATGCCACCGTTTTATTATGTGGTTTCTTTTGTTGCTATGACCCGTGAAGAGAGAGACTATGAATAATCCATACCTGCTCTGAAATACTTTGGCATGTAAATGAAATACATCATTTATGTTTATTGATAAGAAGTGGTATATGGCTCCAACATAACCACATGAAAGTCTGGGAAATGTAGGGAATTCATAAAACACTTGATGAGATCATTACAGTCTTCACCATAATGCTTAACATACAGTCAAGAACCTGTTTTTCTCTATTTCTTGGCTCTTCTTTTTCTCCATGTTTACTTTGTTGGCAGGCTCACTCCTGTAAGAGGACTGTTGCAAATCCCATGTTCTGTTCCTCCAGTTTCACTATCAAAGCACAGAGAGAGCTTCTGTATACCCAGTTTGCTCAGAGTTTATCATGAATGGATGTTGACTTTTGTCAAGTGCTTTTTCTGCATTTATTGAGTTTTTATTCTTCATTTTGTTAATGTGGTATATCACATTGATTTGCAGATGTGGAACCATATTTGCATTCCTGGAATAAATCCCATATGATGATGGTATATGAACCTTTTAATGTTGAATTTGGCTTGCTAATATTTTGTGAAGGATTTTTATTTATGTTCATCGTGGATATCGGCCTGTAATTTTCTTTTCTTGTAGTGTCCTTGTCTGAGTTTAGTATCACAGTAATGCTGGCCTTGTAAAATAAGTTTGGATGTGCCCCCCCCCCGACCCTGACCCCTTCCATTTTTTGGAAGAGTTTAAGAAAGGTTGATATTAATTCTTTGAATGTTTGGTAGAATTCACTAGTGATCTATCTGGCTCTGAACTTTTATTTGATGGCATTTTTTTAAACTTTCCCAGTCAGTTAACACACAGCATAGTATTAGTTTCAGGTGTACAATATAGTGTTTCAACACTTCCATCCAGTACCTACTGTTCATCATATATTTGTTGGAGATTTTTGTTTATTGTTTCAATCTCTTTACTAGTAATGCATGTGTTCAGATTTTTTTTTCTTCATGATTCAGTGTTGGTAGGTTTTATGTTTCAGAATTTATCAATTTCTCCTAGGTTGTCCAATTTGTTGGCATATAGTTGTTCATAGTAATCTCTTATGATCCTTTTTATGTGTGGGATATCAGTTGAATGTGTCCTCTTTCGATTCTAATTTTATTTGAATGTTCTTCTTTTCTTTGTAAGTCTAGCCAGAATTTGTCTATTTTATCTTAAGAAAAAAAAAACATTTTCATTGACTTTTTCCCCCCTTTTTTTCTTTTTTTGTCTCTACTTCATTTATTTCCACTGTGATCTTTGTTATTTCCTTTCTTCTACTAATTTTGGGTTGTTCTTTTTCCAGTTCCTTGGGGGGTAAAGTTGTTTATTTGAGATATTCCTATTTTCTTAAGATGAGTATTTATCGCGACGAACTTCCCTCTTAGAACTGTTTTTGCTGCATTTTGTAAGACTTGGTATGTTGTATTTCTATTTTTATTTGTCTAATGATTTTCTTTTTCATTTTCTCTTTTGATTTCTTCTTTGACCTATTGGTTGTTCAGTAACATGTTGTTTAACATCCACATAATTGTGAATTTTCTAGTTTTTCTCTTGTAATTGATTTCTAGTTTTATACCGTTATGGTCGTAAAAAAGTCTTTATATGATTTTAATGTTCTTAAATTAATAAGACTTGTTTTGTGGCCTAACATGTGATCTAACTTGGAAAAGGCCCATACATTGGGAAGAATGTATATACTGTATATTCTGCTGCTCTTGGGTGAAATATTCTATAAATGTCTGTTAAGTCTCTTTGGCCTAATGTGTCCTTTAAGTCCATTATTTCTTTAACTGTTTTTCTGTCTAAATGATCTATCCATTTTTGAAAGTAGGGTATTGAGATCCCTTTTTATTATCATATTACTGTTTATTTCTTCCTTCACTTCTATTAATATTTAGATGCTCCTATGTTGGGTGCATAAATACTTAAAAATGTTATTTTCTTTTTGGATACAGACCCCTTTATCATTATATATAGACCTTCTTTGTTTCTTGTTAGAGTCTTCAGCTTAAAGTCTGTTTTGTCTGATATAAATATAGCTATCTATACTTCCTTCTGGTATCCATTTTGTGTGAAATTTCTTTTTCTAACTCCTTGTTTCAGTCTGTGTGTCCTTACCTGAAATGAGTCTCTTGTAGGAAGCAGATATTTGGGTCTTTTTCTTCTTTTTTTTTTCTCTGAATCCTTTAAAAGTGTCCATTGTTCCTTCTTTTTAAAAATCCATTCAGGCACTCTATGTCTTATGATGGAAGAATTTAGTCCATTTACATTTAGAGTGATTATACATCTAGATTTATTATTGCCATTTTGTTAATTGTTTTCTGGCTGTTTTGTAATTTCTTTGTTCCTTCTTTGTGATATGATGATTTAGTATAGCAGTATGCTTATATTCCTTTTTTTTTTTTTAAAGATTTTATTTATTTATTTGACAGAGAGAGACACAGCAAGAGAGGGAACACAAGCAGGGGGCGGTGGGAGAGGGAGAAGCAGGCTTCCTGCAGAGCAGGGAGCCCAATGCGGGGCTCGATCCCAGGACCCTGGGATCATGACCCGAGCCAAAGGCAGATGCTTAATGACTGAGCCACCCAGGTGCCCCTACTTTATCTTTTATATATCTACTATGAGTTTTTGCTTTGTGGTTACCATGAGGTTTACATGAAACATAACATTCTAAGTTGTTAACAATCTAACTTCAAAAGCATACTAAAGCTCCACATTTTTACTCCCCCACCTCCCCATATTTTATTTTTGACACAATTTGCATCTTTTTATATTGTATATCCATTAATAAATTATTGTAGATATATTCAATGGTTTTGTTTTTTTAAGCTTCACACTAGATTTATAAGTGATTTACCCATCACCATTACAACATTAGACTATATGGATTTAACTATGTATTTACCTTTACCTGTGAGATTTAGACTTTCCTATTTTCCCATTACTAATTAGAATCTTTTTTATTTCAGCTTGAAGATGTCCCTCTAGCATTTTGTGTATGGCTGGTCTAGTGGTAACCAACTTCTTCAGCTTTTTCTTGTCTGGAAAATTGTTTTTCTTTCTAATTCTGAAAAACAACTTTGCTGAAAACCTTTTTGAAGGTAGTTTTTTTTTCTTTTAGCACTTTGATTATATCATGCCACTCTCTTCTGGCCTACAATTTCTACTGAAGAATCTGCTGATAGTTTTATTGGGATTCCCTTGTACTTAATACTTGCTGCTTTTAAGATTTTCTCCTTGTCTTTAATTTTTGACAGTTCAGTTACAGTGTGTCATGGTGTGGGTCTCTTAATATTTTTCTTATTTGGAATTCTCTAATATTCCAGGATCTGGATGTCTGTTTCTTACCTAAGTTAGGCAAGTTTTCAGCCATCGGTTGTTTTTTTTTAATGTTTTGTTTTGTTTTTAAGAAGATTTCTGCTCCTTTTTCTCTTCTCCTTTTAGGGGACCTGTAATGGGAATATTGATCCACTTGATGATGTGTCATAGTCCTTTCAGCTATTTTTATTCTTTTTCTTTCTTTTGTCTTTTTTCTTCTCTGACTGGATTAATTCTACTGCCTTGCCTTTGTGTTTGCTAATCCTTTCTTCCATTTGATCTAGTCTGCTATTGAACCCCTCTATTAAATTTTTTCAGTGCAGTTATCATATTCTTCAGATCCATGATTTCTTTTTAGTACCTTTTAATATTTTATATCTCTTTGTTGAAATTTTCATTTTGTTCCTGCATTGTTCTCCTGACTTAACTGAGTATCTTTGACTGTTACTTTGAATTATTTTTTAGGTAAATAACTTATCTCTGTTTCATTAACATCTGTTTCTGGAATTCTACCTTATTCTTTTGTTTGGAACATATTTCCCTGTTTCTCCAATTTCCTTGGCTCTCTGCAGTGGTTTCTATGCCTTAGGTAAAACAGCCACCTCTCCCAGTCTTGATGAAATCGTCTTATGTCGGAGAGGAAACTTATTTTTCAGCCAGCCTAAAATACTTCATTGTCTCTTAAACCTTTATGGTGGTTAAGCCATCTTCTTTGTTTTTACTGCCCTCCCCACCCCCATGGTTGAGGTGTACCAAGACCTGTCAGTGTCCCAAGAGACTGTCATTTAGCACCTTGATGCTGGCTGATTGGTAGCCAGACTCTCTGGCTGCATCTTTAAAGTATGCAGATAGGTCTCTTTCAGGGCAAGACTGTAGATGGGCATTTCTGTCTGCTACCTCTGCACCTAGCCCTTGGGAGGTACCTGGTTAAAAACTCTCTTTATTTTCTATAGTTCTGTAGGATTCACAAATGCAAGACCCAATCACCACAAGATTCAGTCAGTCAAAGGGTACATCCCCTAGGTGGCTGCCAGCAAATGCCACGGTACCAGACAAGCACACACAAGCTTCTTCCAGGAGGACACCTAATGAGTTAATGGGTTAAAGGGAGAGCAGAAATGTCATCCATTTGTCTCTAGGAAGGATCGCAGTGCCCTTAGACATGAACTGAATTAGAAGACTGACCTTTGTCTAGAACTTTTAATGTATTGCAAATAGCCCTCTTTTGAGGAAAGACTTGGAGATGGCATTTCTGTCTGCTCCCTCTGTGCTGGGGAGTGTGGGTAGGGGGTAGGTACAGCAAGTACTTTCAGACTTGTTAAGAACTGTTTCTTTGTTTGCTGTGGTATTATGGGTCTCATGAATGCATGCCCCATTGGCTTTAGAGCTAGGTGTTTTGGGTGCTCATCATTCAGGTGGAAGTCTTAAAAGTTGGGGTGCTAGATGTTGGGTCCAAACCCTTCAATCCTCAGAGAAAGCCAGGAGTTGTGAGTTCCCAACTGACTGTAGATCACTGTGGCATGGGTGGATTTTAGGCAAGAGTCTGTCTTAGACTGTCCTACCCCTCTTAACAAGGATATTTTCTCATTCACTTGATGTATAGGAGTCACTTAGCTAGTTTCTGGATTAATTTCAGAGGCAATTGCTCCATGTATAGCTGTAGATTTAATGTGTCCATGGGAGGAGGTGAGTTCAGGAGAATCTTATGTCACTAGAGGACCAGAACCTGATAAATCTCCTAATACTCTGCAAAGCATGGACTTCTCTGTCTTCACTATAATAATAATAATTATATTAAAACTTAGTATTTTTTAAATAATTTATGCATTTAATCTGTATTTATGTTACAATTAGGTAACTAATTTTTACTGATTAATCAGTATGTGTTATTTGCATAATTATGACTGTAATTGTTATAATAACTTCCAAAATTTATTGAATGCTTAATATGTGTAGTTTGCCCATTTTTCTGATAATTAGTAGTGTTTTGGCCAACATTCGAACTTTGTTTTATTGGACTCCCAGTGTCTTCTGTCCATTCATTGTCCCTTGACTCTGCTCTGATTTTTACCTGTATCTCATTCTTTTTAAAATGTCCTCTTAGTAGTTCAGTGTCTATGAAAGGAAAGTTTTCTGAATGTAAGCTTCACTTCTTTTCTTGCTTTATCTTTCTTTCTTTCCTTTCTCACCAACTAATAATTTTCATGCTTTGTTGATAATGTCTCCTTTCTCAATGAGGTCTGAATTAAAAACAATCTTTATCAGAGAAGATGCTATTAAACTCTATTTGAAAAATATGTGTTTTATTTCTTAGCTAGGGAGTTGCCTAATCAGCATTCTGTGAAATGGCTTACCATACACTTGGTGATTGTGTTCTTTACTAATGTGAATTATGAGTAAGAGACCCATTTACCTGAAAAGTAGTATGTGAAGTGCCTAGATTTTGACATTCCTCATATTGTCCTGGAATAAAAGTTAATATTTAAAGATGGTGGTTTATTACTAGATTGTCATTAGCTTTAAAGTTGAGACTTTAATTGTCTATTGTCTCTAAGAGTGGAGAAGTTTTGTGTGGGATGCAGCTTTTTAAAGTTGGTATTTTGGTGGGGCACCTGGGTGGCTCAGTCAGTTAAAGTTGGTATTTTGGGGAGGGTGATTTGTCAAAAATTATTTACAGAGGATCTTGAAACTCAGAGAAGAACTAAATGTTAGTGTTGCTCTTGAATCCTCTTACTCTAGGGGGCTGAAAATAAAAACCGACAGTTCTATAAATAATTCTGATCCTGTTGTGTATTTGCCTATTAACACCACAAAATGCCTATGTACATTTACAGGCATCATTAGAAAGATTGTCACAGAAATATCTTTAAGATGTAACAACTGTTATGGGTTGAATTGTGTCTCTCTAAAAAAGATATGTTGAAGTCCTAACCTCCAGTACCTCAGAATGTGACCTTATTAGCATATAAGGTCATTGTAAGTATAATTAATTAGAATGCGGTCATACTTCAGGACAGTGAGCACCTAATCCAATATGACTGGTGTCCTTATAAGAAAATTGCTGGAGTGCCTGGATGGCTCAGTCAGTTAAGTGTCCAACTCTTGATTTTGGCTCAGGTCAGGATCTCAGGGTCATGAGATCAAGCTCCATGTTGGGTTCTGCACTGAGCATGTAGCCTGCTTAAGATTCTCCTCCTTCCTCTCCCTCTTCTTTCCTTCACCCTTAGTTGTGTGCTTTCTCTCTTAAAAAAAAAAAATGCCATATGGGACACACACACAGGGGGAATACCATATGATGAAGGCAGAGAATGGAGTTATGCAGCTCCAAACCAAGGAATACCAAATATTGCTGACGAACCATCAGAGGTGGAGAGGCAAGAAAGATTCCTCTACAGATTTCAGAGGGAGTATGGCCCTGCCAACACCTTGATTTTGAGCTTCTAGCCTCTAGAAACTGCAAGACACTAAATTGCTGTTGTTTTAAGTCCCTCACTTTGTGTTACTTGTTACAACAGCCCTAGGAAAGTAATACACCAACTTTTATTTACTTTTTTATTCAACTTTTTATTTACTTTTATTCAAGATAACATCATTATTGTGCTTTAGCAGTTAACAAATGAAACCTCATATTTTCACATTATTATAAAGTTCTTATTAAATGCCTACTATGCATGCCATAAGCCCCACAAAATGTTATTATTTACATTAAGTAGTCACTTATCCTTGACAAAGATTTCAATAATAAGGAAAAAAATCATTTCTATATTCCATATAAATATCTTCTGTGGTGGTTATTATTCCTTCTTCTAAAACCAAATTTTTACCTGGTGTTATAGTCCTTCCTGAAAAACTTGATTTTTTAAAACACATCTTTTACTCTAAGTCTGCTAGTGATAAATTCTTTCTGCTTTTGTATATAAGGAAAAGTCTTTATTTCATCTTCATTTTTGAAAGATATTTTCACTGAATATAGATTGTTGATATAAAGTTGATTTTTTTTTTCAGGACATTAAAAATGTTATGTTTTTCTGGCTTGCATTGTTTCCAACCATAAATCTTCCATAATTCTTATCTTTTGTCCTCTGTATGTAATGTGTCTTTTTTCTTTGGTCACTTTTTAGATATTTTTCCCTTTATTGATGGTTTTAATCAATTTGATTATGAGTTATAGTGCAGCTTTCTTCATGTTTTTTGTGCTTGAAGTGTGTTGAGTTTCTAAGATCTGTGGGTTTTAGTTTTCATTAAATTTGGAAAAAATTTGGGCATTATTTCTTCAAAATTGCTTTTGTCAACTTTTTCCTGCATTTACCATTTGGTGATTACAGTTACACATATAGGGGCGCCTGGGTGGCTCAGTCGTTAAGCGTCTGCCTTCGGCTCAGGTCATGGTCCCAGGGTCCTGGGATCGAGCCCCACATTGGGCTCCCTGCTCCACGGGAAGCCTGCTTCTCCCTCTCCCACTCCCCCTGCTTGTGTTCCCTCTCTTGCTGTGTTTTCTCTGTCAAATAAATAAATAAAATCTAAAAAACAAAAAACAACAAAAAAAATACAGTTACACATATATTTGTCTGTTTTAAACTGTCCCAAAACTCAGTGATATTCCATTTTTTATGGAGTCATTTTTTTCCCCCTGCTTTTTGTATAATGTCTATTACTGTGTCTTCAAGTTCACTAATCTTTTCTTCTCCAATATCCAATATGCCATTAATTTTATTTTGTCTATTATTCATCATTAGATCTTCACTCTGGGTCTCTCTCTTTTTTTTTTTTTTTTTTTTAAGATTGATTGATTTATTTGAGAGACAGGGAGGAGGGGCATAGGGATATAATCTCTCAGCAGACTGCTGGCTGAGCACAGAACTCAATCCCGTGACCCGTGAGATAATGACCTGAGCCAAAACCAAGAGTCAGATGCTTAACTGACTATGCCACCCAGACACCCTTCTTTGGGTTTCTTTTATATCTTTTATGTTATACTTAACACGTTCAATCTTTCCTCTAGTTTCTTAGACATATCCAGTTAAGTTATAATTGTGTTTTTTCTCCACTACAAATTCTGTCAGCTGTGTTATTTCTGGGTCTGTTTGTATTGATTTTTTTTCCTTCTCATTATGGGTTATATTTGCCTGCTTGCCTGCATGCCTAGTAAATTTTTATTTAATGCCAGATAGTGTGAATTTTATCCTATTGGGTTCTGGATATTTTTGTATTCCTATAAATGATGCAATTAAGTTACTTGAAAAAGTTCAATTCTTTAAGGTGTTTCTTTTAGATTTTGTTAGGCAAGATCAGAGCATTGTTTCATCTTGGGTTATTTTTTCCCCACTGAGGCAATTACCTTTTGAGTACTATACTCAGTGTCTTCTGAATAATGAAGCTTTCCATTCTAACTGGCTAGAACAGGAAATATTCCTGGCGCTCTGTGAGTTCCAATCGATCACTTTGAGTATTTTTTTTTTTTCTGGCTTTAGGCAGTTTCCTCACATATATGTAAATTCTCTAACAAATAACTGAGGTAGACCCTCTGCAGATCTCTGGAGTTTTCTCTCTTTAGAGTTCTCTCCTCTCTGCTACTCTGCCCTGTCAATTCTGGATGCCTGAATTCCTAAGATTCACAGTTCCACCTTTCCATCTCATGGAGACCACCAGACTCTGAATGATTCTGCCTCCTCACATACAGTCTGAAAATTCCCTCCAGGAAGTAATCTGGAGTTGTTATAGTGCTCAAGTACCACCTTGTTTGGTTTCTGTCTCCCAGGAAATCCTATTTTTCAGTCCCTTTCACTGCCTGATAGCTGATGTGAAAAGTTTAAAAAAATATTTTTGTCCATTTTTGTTTGTTTTGGGTATGAGGGTAAATCATTCCTCATTATTCCATTGTATTTGGAAGTAAAGTCAGGAAACATTTTTGGTTTTGAAATATGTTTTCATGCATTTTCCCTTGTATTTACTTTTACCCTGCATCTCAAAGGGTCCCAGCAGATGCAAATGAGGGCTTGCTCAGAAGCTAAGCACATAGGCTGATGGCTGAAGGTCCAAAGATCAGTGTTCTGGAAGTCTTAGAAGATGCCAGCATGAACAGATAATAGCAAGGACATGGTGTCCACTTCCAGTTTTCATGATATCACAGTTTTGTGAAAGCTCTGGAGCTTAGGTGTACCTAGGTAAACAGGAAAATCTCTGAATTGACTGAGATTCTATTTCCTCCAATATAATAGAATACATTTAAATTTTATGGCTCTCTGCATATAAAGTATTGCACAGCCTGAGATAAATGGAATATTAGGAATGAGGAACTAAAGAGGATAAGGGGGTAGGAGAATGATGATGTATAAGTTTTTAGCCATATTTGAGGTGATAATGACTTAAAAAGATATGTGCAGATATTAGGGCAATAAATGTAAGTTTAGGGTTTCACATGGGAATTCCCATGTGAATTAAAGAGGTCCCTGAGGAAATGAGTTTAGACAGAAACTGATGAAAACAAAAATGGTGGGAGGAAGCAAGATATGTCAAGAAGCAGAAAAGGAACATTCAAAGCCTCTGGCAAACAAAACAAGTTAGGGTTCACAGAACAGAGTTTCAAGAAGTGGGTTGTCAGCAATATTTTGGGCATAAAGAACATATCATTTTAGGATGGAAAGTTCACAGCACACATGTTGACACCCCTACCTTCTGGATCCTTAGCAGCCAGCATTGAACTACAGTGGTACTTTTTAAAATTGGGCCCAATAACATCTTCTCAGTTCATCCCAATTTAGTTTTCCAAGCATGCAAGATGAGACTTATGAGCTCATTAGGGACTTTGGGTACTCTGACTTATAACTTGGCTTTGAAAGCATTTTTATCTTTCCCATAGTAAGAGAATTCTTACTATGTGCCCCATTGCCTGCTATTCAATTCAAGTATATTTATAGTCCATTTATATACTTAGCAACCCAAAAAATTGATTCATAATAGTGCCTTATATTTGTATACTGTGTCAATATTTACAGATCATGGTTAACCTTACACAAAGTCTCAAAATAGAACTATATGATGGGATGATCAAAAATTATTAAAATTTTAAAATTTATAATTTTTAATTTATAAATTACAAAAATTATAGTCATAATTTGTGGCTGACATAACTGGGAATATCAGCGTTTAAATGACTTGCTCAACATCACATAGCCACTAGACAGCAAAATCGAGGCAAAATGAATGAATGCATATCTCTGGCTCCAAGCAGTACTCTTTTTCAGTTTAGTTCATTTTTCATCATTTTCCAGATGAAAGTTCTATTTTTCATACCTTGCTTTCCACTCTGAGCTCTGTAACAAAGGAGAGGCTGAACTTTTCTGGCTACCTGTTAAGGAAGATTAAATTATTCAGAGTCTACTTGTGACAGTCACTCAGTTAATCATTATACCTTTGCTATTTTATATAATTTAGTTCTTATAATGACTTTATGAGTATATTATTTTATGCATGAGGAACCAGAAACTTGGAAAGTTTAAATAACTTACCTAAGATTCGACAGTTAATTAGTGGAGATGGAATTCTAACCATGATAGTGTGACAAACTAATTGTATTAAGTTTTTCCTGGGCCTCAACCTCCCTTGAACTAAAAATCTTTTTTTTTTAAATATTTTATTTATTTGACAGAGCGAAAGAGGAGGGGGGGGATATAAGCAGGTCGTAGTGGGAGAGGGAGAAACAGGCTTCCCACTGAGCTGGGAGCCCGACGCGGGGCTCCATCCCAGGACCCTGGGATCATGACCTGAGCTGAAGGCAGACGTTTAACAACTGAGCCACCCAGGCAGCCTGAACTAAAAATCTTCTAAAAGCTAATTATTCATTTAGTTCTTTTCAGACGTTTATTTGTATCCTCCAGCCCCCCATGCTAGGAACCACGGAAGGTACAGATATATAAAGATGATTATCTGGGTCTTCTATAAATTCATGATCCACACACTGTCCTCTACCTCAAACCCAAACACCTAGACCACTATTGCTCACTGACTTGCAAAATCATTAATCACTCTTGGCAAAGTCAGAGTGGCTTCCATAGTCTAGCAATTAATCCTGGGGCCTGGTTGACTATAGTACTCTCAATTCAGAGCCTGGGTGACTAGGTGGGATCATCACTGTACCTTTTAACAGCTGCACTTTGCTGGCGTGAAAATGTCCCCATTTCACTGGTATAGATTTTTTCCCTTGAAGTTAACGTCTGAGCCATTACACAGTGTGTGGATGGTTATCACCATCTGCATTTGCCTTGTAGGGATCTTAGGAGTATCACCAGCTGTTGTATGTGATTTTTGTGAAGCTCTACATCCTCAAGGGAAAGCATAACAGAAGGACAAAATCCTTTTGCTATAAAGGGGATATAAGGATATGGAACCTGGGTTGGAGAAGAGGGCAAAGCGAATCCCATATTTATTATAGCTAGAGTTTGCTTTTGTGTATGCCTAAGTATTGGTGAGACAAAAGAAATGAATACAAATTCAGAGCATAAAGTCATGAAATTTTTGTTTATGTTTGGCTGGTGGGAACATTTTGTCATATTGGATATGCAAACTTCCCATCAAAATTTCAGAAGAGGAAAGTAAACATGATATTCCTAAAGTGCAGCCTCATAGAGGCACATATATTTTTAGGTTTCCTGATTTATTGTAAGAATTCATGAGGTAAATGTGTCTGATTATATACAAAGCTAATGCTTTCCCTCCAAGCTTCTAGAAAAATGGATGCCCTAGGAAGACATGATGTTTGCCCTGAGGCTTTGCTTAATCTTGTGAACATCTTTTATATATGCTCTAGGTAGGTTTGAATAGCATGAAACTGAGAAGTAGATCTTTGAGCTATAATAGTCTATCTTATTTTTCCCCCCCCATAAATGTTAAAGGAAGTTAAGTGCTACAACCATCTTCTCTATCACTATAGGCTTTCAGGCCTCTCAAAGGCAAAGGGCCTGATTAGATGAAACTGGCTTGCTCTGGTTTGTTTTATTCCAGGCTCACTATGGTGTGAAGGCTTTAGCTGTTGAGAAAGGCTTTACATGTAATTCATCTTCACATCTTTAGCCTGGTGGTTGGCATTTAAAAGACTTCAGTATATTGCGAGTGGGCTTCCTTCTTTGGAGCACTACTCCATTCGGAAAGAAAATCCTGAGTCATCCCCATTAGAACTGAACCACTGTGTAGTCCTTCGGATTACATCAATTTCATAGGGCTCTTGCAGGCCTAATGGAACTGTTTTGAGATTGAATCTGTTCTTACAGGTCTGAGGACTTGTAATTATATCTGTGCAAGGAATTGTTTTTGACCTCAATAGGAGTGTTAATGGAAGATTAATTCTTTGAGAAACTCTAACAAGAATTCATTATCATTGTTATTAAATTTACCTGTGGTCTATTAAATATCCAGTAGCTACCTACATAATGCAAGAGTATGATTTAATAAACAGAAAGAGACCATTGATAAATGATCAAAACTTCTTTTAATCTATACATATTGTTAAGGATATTTAAGGTTATTGGTGTATTTGGTAGACTATATTTCAATTTGCTATGATCTATTTTGTGAAAATCAGTTAATCAATAAGTAATACTTGTCATTCTCAGCCAAACCATGACTCCTACATGTCAAGGACTCTATCGTAATAATAATGAAAACAGCAACAGTAGCAAAACAATAATAATTACTGTGACTTTGGAGAACTTTCTTTGTCAAATGCTGAACCAAGTGTTTTTCCTATGTCATTTATCTTCTCAGTAACCCTAAAAGATAGGTATTGTTATAATTCCGTGAGTGAGGCAGCTGAGGATTAGTGATGCCACATAACCTGTCAAGGTCACAGAGTTAGAAGGTAGGAGTGGTGGAGTTCAAACCCAGGCCACCTGGCTCAGGGTCTTTGCACTAATTATGACTTCATACCACCTTTTTATATGCCAATTTTTTGCCTTTGTGTTCCTCCCCCTCTCATCTCTGGCACTTATCACAGTGCTCTGATGGATGCTCTAAAACTCATTTAGTTGAATGGAAGGAAAAGGTAATACATTAAATTTAGCTGTGGATATCCAGTGATCTTCTTACATGACAAAATGTATATAATGGGCTCACTTACCAATAAAAAAGATGGACTAGGAACAAGATCCTTATTTGTCTTCACTCTTAGAAAGAGCCTGTCTTCAGCATGAGCTGTTATCTTTGGTGGTTTTATCCCTTTTCAACAGTCAGATGAAAGATTTCATTCCGTACTTACCCTTCCTGGTGGTGATCCCAGGATTGCTTCAGTCATGATACTCAAGCACGTGACCCAGATATTTGATTGGATTTGATGCACTTACCTGAGCAAATTTACTGAATGAAGAGTACCATCCTTTCCTCTCAGAAAAAAATGATAAATGAACCTCTCAAACTACAAATAATCTTACCAGACTAGTTTCATGTGTTCATTCATTCATTACTCTCTCAAGCTCTCCTTCCTTCTTTGAACAACCAATTTTTGAAAGCTTGACATAATTTCTGCCTTTAAGGAGTTCACATATAGTGAGGGTGACCAGCAGGTAGCTGGATATTTATGAGCCTAGATGCTGACGCTTGAACACAGGCAGGAGTAAGTTTCTCAGAAGTGGTAGTTGGAATGTTGAAATTCAGACCAGGCAGGTGGGAAGGTCAGTTCCTCAGCAGCCTGGTCCAGTGGCACCCACTTCATATTCTCCAGGGATTCCCTGGAAGGAGGCATATGATGTGTGATACTGGACTGGATGTTCCTTCTTCCTCCTAAACACACATCCATGAGGAGGAGAGGGAGAGGGAGATGGAAGACAAGCATAGGTAAGCAGTTTGGACCTTGCTGAAGGAAACTAATCCTTTTTTTAGAAATTATTTCTCTCTAAAGTTCTAAAACCATCTTACACATTCCACTCCTTTCTGTAATCAAAGCCTGAACCATATTGCAGGGCATCTAAAGCAAAATGTTTTTGGAATTTTAAATCTGCTGTATTTCACCCTACAGCTATCACAGAAAGAACTCTCACAAGAGGAACAGAAAGGCCAAGTATTGTAGCAGCCTTCTCTTTTGCTATGAGTCACTGACAGTGCTTCCCAGGGTGCCGCTGAGTCACTGCTGACGCTCTTATGGGTGACCCCGGCAGGAGCATAGGCTGAAACCTCTGTTAAGGACAGATGCTCTCTATTCCAGAGGCAGAACTAGATCTCTGGAGGCTTGCTCTGTAAGGGTGGCACAGAGCTGCCAGAAAACATAATATTTGCTGTGATTATGATTACGAGTATCTTTTAATTGCTGCTGCATCATGCCAGGTATCTTGGGAAGGAAAAAGTGGGGCCTTATGAATAAATGAATGCTTAAAATATATAAATAGGTGATTATAATATACAACTTTTGAATACTTTGCTTTACATTACCCTTGAAGCTAAGTGCTTCCTGCAAAGTATGGAAAATTCATGCTCCATGGCTGAGCAGTTTGGATGTCTGGTAGCTTGAAATATGTACATATGTACCCCTGTTTATAAAAAAACAAACAAACTTGTATCAGTAGCAGATAAATTAGGAAGTATTTAATTACAAAATATGGAGATTTATGATGTTTATTTCAGGGATGTGTTGGAATATGTATTAAAAACTGGTGTACTTTGGTTGAGACTAAGGCATTTTCAAGTTACAAAATGTCCCTTTTATATAGTAAAATGCAAGACTAGTGCAGCACAGTGGAAGAGTTTTCCTATAAACCATAGTTGAGAAGATCAGAGGACATGTTCCACCAAACAGAAAAAAGTAGAAAGCTATTTGCTGAGGGGAAAAGAAGAATAATTTAAAGAAGCTTCACAGGATGGGAACGCTGCCACCTGGGTCCCTGAAAACAGACCTGCACCCCCTATTTCTTGAGCCTGAGGCCAACACACTCCAGTAGAGTCCCAGCAGGTTGGGAAGGAATGAAAGAGCATGCCATCCCTCGTTCTGTTTCTGGAATCAGCGTGGTGCAGGAGTAATAATTAAAAAAAAGCATTCTGGGAAGAAGGAATTTTCTCAGCAGATGGACCTGAAATAGTCCACAACCTCCCACAGACTTTGTGCGGCATGCCAAGAACCCAGGAGTTGTTAAAATTGGTGTAGGGAACTAGAAGAGGCCCAAGGTCAGAACGAAAAGGTTGTTAAGTCAGAGGTTGGCAATTTGTGGCCGATGGGTCAAATCCTGCCAGTATGCATTTTTACAGCCCTGAGGTAAGAATGGTGTTTACAATTTCAAAAAGAAGAGAATAATGATGAAGAGGAGGGAGAAAGAGAAGGGAAAGAAGAATACCAACCATCATCACCACTACAAGAAGAACAAGAAAAAAGAAGAAAAATATATAACAGAGACTGTATGTGGCCTGCAAAGCCTAAAATATTCACTCAGTGGCCCTTAACAGAAAATGTTTGCCAGCCTCTGAACATAGGGACCTCATAATGAAGGCAGGGCTCAGTCACTGCCAACTTCAGCGTCTGGAGCCAATAGAATGCCCGGAAGTCCAAGGTGGAGTAGGGACATCCTGATGGATGCCAGCGCAGGCTACCAGAGCAAACCGACCACACCACCATGGGGACTAGGAGAGCAAGGAGAAAAACTGTGCCTTGGAGGTTACTCTTTGTAAATGCATGAGGGTAAGTAAGGTTCATCCTGAACCCATTCATGGGTCTCAGGAGGGAGAAGAGAGATGTAAATTCTATTGAGAGAGGAGAAATGGCTATGATGGGAAATTTGAACTTTGAATCGAGTATCACATGAGGCTGAGTTAACCTGAAAATGGTGGCCTAAGCTTAAGATTTCTTGATTTAGGCATTTTACCTTGTTTTCTGGGGTATTAGAAAAGAACTCCAAGGCAAAATAAGAATAGTCATTGGAAGAAAAGATTATTTTTTGTTTGTATACATTTATGCTGTTTACATCTTGACCCCAATTGCATTAAATTTATAAAAGAATCTTCTGTTTAAGGAGAGATGGTGCTGTGTTTAACTTGAAATCTCAGTGGCTTGTCAGAACAAAAGTTTATTTCTCACACATTACTTGTTGCTGGTTGATGGGCAGAGGATTCTGCTGCACATGGCCTTTCAGAGACGAAGGCTAATGGAAGCCATACCATCTTGTAGCTGTGCTAAATGTAGCCTCTGAGGTCACTACAGAAGGGAAGAAGAGGATGAAGGCAGAATATCTGCTCTAATTGTCTTGACCTGGAAATAAATATGTCATTTCTGTTCGTAGTCCATGGGAAAGAATGAGTAATATGATATCTACTTAACTGCAAGGCTTGGAAAAGTGGCAGAGGGAAAGGAATAGTTGATTCCACTCACTCTTTTCAAAAATTATCAGAGTTTAAACAGTGTACATGCTTGAGAAAGTGTGCTAAGGTATTTACAGAGACAAAGGCTGAGAATTTTAAAACAAAGTTTTAAGGCAAAATAATGAACAATGCAAAATAATAAGCATAAATAATAAAAAGTTAAGACAAAATAATGAAAAATGAAAAAAAAAAGTAAGCTTAGGGAAAACATAATTTGATTTCCCAAGATTTATTTTATTTTTTTTAGAGTCAAAATACACGTGTATATATTTTTTTCTTTTTTAAAAAATTCCAGTTAATATAGTGCTATATTAGTTTTAGGTGTACTATATAGTGATTGAAAAATTCCATACATCACCCAGTGCTCATCTTCACAAGTACACTTCTTAATCCCCATCACCTATTTGACCCATTCCCCCACTCCTCCTCTCTGGTAACCATTAGTTTGTTCTCTGTAGTTAAGAGTCTTATTTCTTGGTTTGTCTCTCTCTCTCTTTTTTTTCCCTTTTGCTCATTTGTTTTATTTCTTAAATTCTACATATAAGTGAAATCATTTGGTATTTGTCTTTTTTCTTTTTTTGCTTAGCATGTTACTCTAGCTGCATCCATGTCCTTGCAACTGGTAAGATTTCATTATTTTTTGTGGCTGAATAATATTCCATTTCATTCATATGTATACACACACACACACACATACACACACACAAACACAGACACACACAGGCACCACATATACTTTATACATTTATCAACCAGTGGACTCTTGGGCTGCTTCCATAATCTGACTATTGTAAATAATGCTGCTATAAACAGAGATGCATGTATCCCTTTGAATTAGTATTTTTGTATTCTTTGGGTATATACTCAATAGTGCTATTGCTGGATTTTAGGGTACTTCTATTTTTAACTTTTTGAGGAATCGCCATACTGATTTCCAGAGTGGTTTTACCAGTTTGCATCCCCACCAACAGTTCAAGAGGGTTCCTCTTTCTCCACATCCTCAGCTACATTGGTTGTTTTTTGTGTTATTGATTTGAGCCATTCTGACAGGTGTGAGGTGATACTTCATTGTGGTTTTGATTTATAATTCCCTGATCATGAGTGGTGATGAGCATTTTTTTATTTTATGTTAATGACCATACATTACATCATTAGTTTTTGATGTAGTGTTCCATGATTCATTGTTTGCATATAACACC